>NC_133414.1:124747500-125047500 GCF_049350105.2 Macaca mulatta
AGGAGGTGAGCCAAGATTGCAGAGCAGGTGTATGTCCCCTGTTACAGCACTTAAGACATCATATTGTAATTGTTCACTGCGCTGCACCCCCTGTACACCAACAGCTCCAGGAGCAGAGACTGACTCTGTCTTATTGATCACAGTGTCCTCAGTGCCTAGCACAGTGCCTGGCCTAAAATGGGAAAGTAGGAAAGATTTTCTGAATGGAAAACTATCCTACTGCCCCACTTCCATTACTTGTCCTTTGTTATGTAAGAAATTACTCCAAACTGAAATAATAAGCATTCGTTATGACACAATTTCACTGGGTCAGGGATTCCTCCGTGGCATAGCTGGATGGTTCTGACTCAGTCTCTCATGAGGTTATAATTAATTGTAGGTTGGGGCTGTAGGCATCCGAACACTTGACTGGGGCTGGAAAATCTGTTTCTAACCTGACTCAAATGGCTGCTGTCTGGAGGCCTTGTGCTTTTATTCCATCCCTTGGGCTTCTTCATAGGTGAGTATCCACATGAGCCTCTCCATGAGTGAGTGTTCTCACAACATGGCAGCTGGCATCTCTAAGAGAGAGCGTAGGTGAGAATAGCCAAGACAGAAGCCTTGGCATCTTTTATAACCTAACCTTGGAATTGACACCTCATCACTTCCGCAGTATTCTTTTGATCACATAGACCAACATGGGAGGGACTACATAAGGGTGTCTGCTCCCAAGAGGTATTGGGGGCCATCTTGAGGGCTGGCTACCACAAAACTCTACTGTAAACCCTTACTGTGATACAAACACTCATGCTACAGCTTCCTCCTTTGAAAAATTTTACTTTAACCCTTTTAGAATTTCTTAAAGACACCCAGTAGAATTAGACAAGACTTCTATATCATTTACAATGCTGTTTTTTTATATATATGTAATATAATATTACATATATATATATAACCAACAGTTTAATATGTAAAACAGCATATGCCTGATGTGATGAGTAAAGTGCCAAATGTGATTAAAAAGAACATTTATGGGGTTCTTGATGAAGCTGTACAAATAATTTGCCAAGGAAAAATGATACACAAAGCTTATGGGCCACTTGGACTATAGGTTTTAAAGTTTGTAGGTATTATTTCTTTTCTATATTTAAGTCATTGAAACAACCACTTAAACCACATGTAGACATGCTGGCAAATATATCGAATCACTGGTATAATTATTTATTTCATGAAGGGGAAATAGGCCTTTTATATGATGACCTTACGATAGGGTCATTTTTATACGTGGAAAAATAAGTGCCTGTCATTTTCTTGTTATTCTGAGGTCAGAGCCTACCACAGAGATTTTAATATTTGAAAACAATTCTATTCACTGGAATTTCAGCAGTTAAAGTAATGATTTTCTTAAGATGCAGCATTCTGATGCACTATGTCTGACCTTTCTTGGTCAGGAAAATAACATCTTCAACATCTCTTGTTTCTTATTCTACTCTTTCCATATTGCTTGAAACTGATGTTAAATGATCAGGATGCTTTTTCACTTCTTTAGCATCTTAATTAGCATGTGTCTGTTCCTATAGCTATCATGAGATGTAGCAGCTTTTGCAGTGACAATATCTTCAGTCAAATATTTGTACTTTAAAAATCATTTTAACAAAATGTATACTAGTAAAAATGAAGTTGGAAATCAAAATCTATAGAAATAATTATCATTTTCCAATGATGTGATATCATTGGAAAATAATTATTTTTTGATATCATTGGAAAATGATGATTATTTTTTGGTGGGATATATGGTTACGATAAGAATTTGGCGAATCTTATTTTATTTCTATGTCAGTATGTTTTAAGAAGTTCCTGTTATACTGTGCTGCCTAATCCAACCAAAAAGCTGGGCATATGCTTTGGGGAGGGATTAGGTGATGAGCTGTGTTTTTGCTCTTTGAAGGAGAATTCGTTAAAATAAGAACTCATTATAAGAAAAGGAAGCAAGTAATATTGAACAAACATTTAAGATGGTTATATTAATGAAGGTAGTCTTAGCTTTGGAACAAGATCATTAAAAATATGAAAAACTTCTTTGGGGGTAGTTAAAAATAACTTTAAAAGTAATTACGTTTGTAGTAATGATGAAAAGGATGGGGGAATAATTTGAGTATAAACTCTGTGAGGACAGGGATCAGATCTTATTAATTTTCAAAGTCCTCTTCTTGAGTCTAGTCCTTTGAGTACAGTAGAAGACAATAAATGTTGAATGGATACATGAATGATATGGTAGGTTTTTATAATGTAATTATATTACCTTATTTCTGTGTAGAAGCCATGCTTCTTGTTTTAGAAACATTCTAGTTTTTAAAGTCTTTCTTCTGAATACTTTGTCATCATAAAGTTATTTTAAGCATTTATCCAGTATGCATCCCTCCCTGACATATTATTACCCCCTCAATTAAAAAAAAATGAAATCACGTTGGTGAATTAAATGTCCTGGGTTTTGTGTGCCAGATTCAGTGGTGCCTCATGGAGCAGCGGTCCCAAATCCATGTGGAAAGGGGTTTGCTGCTGAAGTCCCCATGGCCCTTAGGCAAATTGTTTCATCGAGAGTGGTACTCTAAATCTCATTTTTAAAAAGATAGGGAAGTTTTAGTCGTATTATCACAAAATAATGGCAGTTTATTCCTAGGCATTTTCAAAGACTGCACCCTGGCTTTTAAGTATAATATTTGCAGAAAAATTGTGGTAAACACACAGGAAAAGAAAAACAGTATGGTAAACAAAACACACAGGACAAGAAAAGAAAAAAAAAAAAGAGGTGCATTTAATTGGCCTTATTCCGGTTAAAATCATCTTCAGTGTTCAGGGGGAGTCATAAAAAGTATATACTTTTCCAGTCTTTTTTTTTTTTTCCTCAAGATTTTTCAAGTTGATCCATTTAGGACCACGCTGTGGCAAAGCCTGTGGAAAACATGGGTGGCCCCAGGAGTGTCTCTAAGAGCTTCAAAGAAGCCAATGATGAGCTGTTGTTGCCGTAGGTAAAAGCACCCAAAATCAATAATCTCTTGAGCCTTGTAATCTCATTTTCCTTTCAGAGGCATTTCCCAAACCAAAACACCAAGCAAAATGTGGCATAAAGTCAAAGAATCTTTGATTTGGAAAGGATCTTTGAAATCATCATCCAGTCTGATTTTTATCTCCTCCCCAAATTTCTTTTAGACAATTGACTCTAATATTATGACCTAATGAATAAAATAATTTTACCAAAAGAAAAAATAAATCTGTGTACATTTCTTTTGTTTTACTTTGATAACTTATTACTCAGAACTTAGGACAAAATACCTATTTAAGAATTGCTTTCCCTCTGAACTTTAGGATGGATCTAGACTGTGTGGACTGTCTAACACATGAAATGAAAATGTCTGTCAGTTGTTGTCAGGCAGATTTTTGCTGCTTTCTTAATACCAAATTTTCTTATGCTCACTGTAAAGAAACCTGGAGCTACTTTTAATCTCAGCCATTTGTAATGAGAGCTGTCCCAGCATGGTGACATTGACAAATACTAATAATCTTTAAAAAGAAATGACAATGGAGTAATGTTACTTGCATTGGCAAAGTCCAGTGGTTCTAGAGATGACTTGTAAATAAGATTTCTTCTCTTATCGGACATAGGTAGAACATAATAAAATGTATTATCTGTTGAGCTTGATTGTCTATGCTTTTTGTTGCCATTGTTTTTCATTGTTTTCATCGTCACGCGGTTTAGCAAGTAACTTGGAAGGACTTTTGGAAGCATTAGAAGGATTAGAAGTTCTGATTGATTGTCCATGCTTCCAATACGGTAGTTCCTTAAAAGCTCCCTAGTAATTTGGCAACATATTATTGTGATCACCTGTGTAAAATGTATTTGTGTATGATGACCTTTCTCAGTGTACATGGTAAGAATGAGGATGAGGTTCAGTGGGAAACTTGTTGAGTTTCTTAGAGGTCATCAAGATTATGCCATAGAAAATAATTAATTTTTATTGTCAGTACCCTAAATTTATATTTTTGGCATATAAAAACCAAATCTAGAACGAAAAGAAGAAGCAAAAGTGAGTTATGCTCATTGTAAAATCTGACAAAATAGTCATCTTTGGTAAAGCCCATTTGGTGAGAAAGGTAATTATTTTAAAAATAAAAAAGCCATTTTATCATAAATTTGAAAACTGAGGTATCAGGATTTTCATGTGACTAAAAATGTTATCTATCTGTTATCAATCAGGTACCCAATCTGGTCAGATAGTCATTTGTCCTAGAGAGGTCTAGAAAGGAAAACACGGTTTTAATTAAGATTGGTAGAAGCTAGAACAACAGTTTTCGGTCTAAGTTAAATTTTGGTCATCATATATACATTTGTATAACCTAGAGTGATTTTTTTCTTGCTTCCCACTAGTCATACTATAATAAAATGACAAGCATCTTTTTGTTTTGTTTTAAGAGACAGGGTCTCGCTCACTCTGTCACCCTAGCTGGAGTGCAATAGCATGATCATAACTCACTGTAACTTTAAACTCCTGGACTCAAGTGATGATCCTCCCACCTCAGCCTCCTGGTTAGCTAGAACTTCAGGTACATGCCACCACATCCAGCCAATGTTTTAAATTTTTTGTAGAGATAGGCGTCTCACTGTGTTGCCCAGGTTGGTCTGGAACTCCCAGCCTGAAGAAATCCTCCTGCCTCAGCCTCCGAAGGCACTGGGATTATAGGCATGAGCCACCATGCCCAACCCACAAGCACCTTTTCAAAGAAGGCTTTGTAGATAATAATCTATAAAGTATGGATTTCTCCCAGCTACACAGGAGGCTGAGGCAGGAGAATGGCGTAAACCCGGGAGGCGGAGCTTGCAGTGAGCTGAGATCCGGCCACTGCACTCCTCCAGCCTGGGCGACAGAGCGAGACTCCGTCTCAAAAAAAAAAAAAAAAAAATGGATTTCTTGTGATTTTTCGCATACCTAAAACATGTAAATAAAAGTTATAATGAAGCACTTTCCTATCTTGACAATAGAGAAAAATAAAACAGAATATATATCTATGCTTGCTTGTTTGGACACCTAGTCAATTCTCAATGTTTGCCATTTATTTTGCATATAACCTGAATATTTTACAAATGTGGCTGTGAGGTAGGAAACAGACTGTTTTCTTCTTTCTGGTTTATAGATAATGGCTGTTTTTAAAAAATGATACTGATTTTCTCAATGTTAATACTTATTCAACAGAACGAATAAATATTACTCTTTCCTTCTAATAAAGCACATGTTCAGCACACATATCCAGTCATTTTGGAAGACTTTGCCCAATGGAGAAATGAAGGGGATGTTTTAATAATGGGATATACTATTTTATACCATTCAATATACTATTTAATAACAGTCTTGTAGTTGCTGAAAAAGTTGGTCTTTTTTAGTTGGTCTTTTTTAGAAGTTACAGTTGTGCATCTTTCGTGAAGGTTAATGTTTTTCTTTTGCTGCATTTGTCTTTTCACATTTCGGCTCCTAGAATTTTTATACTACTGGAAGAATATATAAAGAATATATTTCGTTTCCCCCCACTTCTTATGTTGGTATGGCTATCTTTACAAAATTCTTTATACAAAGATGTCCAAAAACACTCAGGTAATTCCTATGCTTTTATGCCTTTCACCTTCTTCCCTCTCGGTAGAGCTCACTCTCTCTCAGCTTCTTTTTTTCTCTTCTCCTTCTGCCTTTTTCTCGTTTTGTATCCCCTCTTTTGCAGTCTTCACTGCCTAACTTTAAATTGATTAGAATGCATTAATTTTTAAATAAGTGTCACATATCCTTAACTGAGCACTAAAAGGTTGAGAAGGCTTCATGGTGTAGAGTCTGATCCAAAACTAAGTGAGAAGAATTTTAAAAACAAGGGCTGCCCTTCATTAGCCCTCATGCTATCTCCTGACAGGCTCAGTGCACTTCGTTGCCATGCCAGGCCAGGGCAAGCCCTGCTGCCGTGCACCATTTACCCTCTGTCAGCAGCTTCAGTCGGAGCTTGGGCGATACTGTACATGCGAGTCTGTCATGCGTCAGCCTCAATTAAGCTCATATTGCTGTGCTTGGAAACACATCAGCCTCCTGTTAACCATTTTTTTGTTCTTGCTGTTCCTTTTTTTTCTTCCATTTTTCCCATTCAGCTTTCTCTAGAAATCCATGTTTCATTTGGTGAAAATATGTTCATATTTTTTTCAACTTTTTACAAAGGGAAATGGGTTTTAGAGGAACTAATGTACATAGGTTCCAATAAGTTGATGGTACTAATGGAAATGTGCTCAGTTAACCCCTGAGTTCATTAGTTAAAGAAGGGAATTATAGGTAACCCTCATTTGTACCTGTGCCATGCTTGGTCTTGAGTCTTGAGAAGCAATTTTTCTTTAGGCCTTGTAAGGGTACAAGAGCGTCAGGCATCTGGCATTATCAAATGTTGAAGTACTTCTTCACAACGTTTTGTTTACTCATGCCCTTGTCACTTAAGGTGGTGCTTTTATTTTTTTAAGAATAGAATGAGACCTTACTACACTTGAGGGGGAGAAAGTGTAGACAGCGGCGGTTAATAATTTGGTTCACTCTTTTGTGGCTTACCATAAGTTTATGGGAAAAAGAAAGAGACCACCCATGGCTTCATCGTGCTTGGTGGTTGGCTCACCAACTTAGTCTCTTACAAGAAATTATCTTTAAAAGGGATTCTCGAAAAAATAAAAGAAGAAGCTTTGAAGGGGGTTTCTTTTCTGTATCTAGATAACTATAGATTATCAGAAAGAGCTCCTGTATATTTTAATGGACAGGTAGACATTGAGACAGTTGGGCATCTTGAAGGACTTGTGGAGATTTTATGGCCCTGGTCAGTTTGTGAAGTCAGGTTAGATTTTATGGGCCTGGTCAGTTTGTGAAGTCAGGTTAATCCAAGAGGCTATTGTCAGATATTGGTCACAAGGCACAATTATGAAAGAAATTACAACACTGAAAATCTTGAGAGATCTGTGACAGTAAGGCTCTCAGCAGAAAGCAAGGTCAGTTTCACGGATGAGAATAGGGACACAAAGTGTGTGGTTTTTTTTTTTTTCTTTTTTCATAAGCACACCACCAGCATAGGAAAGTAGCTTTTAAATAGAATCATATTGATGGATCAATCCAGGAAAGGGATGGAGTACACAGATAATGGAATTCAGATTTCCAAAATCTGTGGCAAATGGATCACTGTTGAAATTATTAGCTTAAAAAAAAAACTAAAAATCCATCAGTATCTAACATTTGTATTGGCAATGGGTTAAGGATTTCCAATAAGACTATGTGGCAGTCCATGATATTGACTTTCTGGAAGATATATATTAGCATTAGATGTGAAGTTTATTGAACATCTTAAAGGAAAAATTATTTGCAAGAATAAACTGTCACAGTAGTTTAGCAAGGGCAAGGTTTTTCTGAGATACTATAGATGGAGAGATTTCCATCTGGAAAACAGATGGCAGCAGAAAAGTGACATAAATTAATATTTCGGAATAGTTCTCTTACACCTCAGGTCCTGATGGATATTGTCAAGGGAGTCTTCACTTTAACTTTTTCTAGAGAACACATCTCTTTTTGTTTGGATGAGTCACAACAATGAGGTTGTTTGTTTATTTAACACATACTTTGAGGCCCTATTATGTGGCAGACACTTTTTAGGTACAGATGAGTCAGTGGTAAACAAAACAGACCTCCCTGGCCCTCATGGGCTTTACAGCCTAATAATGAAAATAGACATTAAAATATATAAATTTTAAGCCATATTAATTGGATTGATGGAAAGTCCAGAGGGCTGTTAAAGTGTGTAATAGGGGATCTTGATCTTTGTCTGAGGGAGTCTGGGAAACTTCCCTAAATAAGTGACATTTAAAATGTGATCTGAAAGATAAGTAAGAATTAAGTAGGCAAAGGGCATGGGGAAGGGTGGGAGATGGGAATAGCCCACTAAGCAGAAGAAAGAGCCAAAGCAAAGGCCCTAGGCTAGGAAGGAGTATGGCACACTGAGACAGTGAGGTGCACAGGGAGTGAAGTAGAGTGTGCTAGGAATGCGCCTAGAGGCAGAGATGAGAGCTAAATCATATTTAGGCTCTTCGTGGGCCATATTTGGATTTTACCTGTATCTGAGGCAGACATTTTCCACCTGCAAAATGAGACGATTAAGCATAAAGTTCTCAACCTAGGAGGCTGTTGGAAATAAGTGATCTGATATTAATGGATATTAGATAAAAGTTTAAACATATTATTTAATGCACTTAAGGATTATTAAGAAAATAAGGAAAATCTCCAAAAAGAGAAAGAGGGAAGCAGTGGGGTTGAAATTAGAATAGAGAGCAGTGATTTATAAGTGTACAAGAAAGCCCAAGATGTTCAGGGACCAAATTTAACCACCAGCACGGCAATCAGGAATCTAAAATGCAGGAGTACATGCACACTTGCATATGTGCCCACATATGCATTTGTACACAAGCTTACATGTGCACACACTCACATGCAATAGGATAGCTAAAGTTGAAACTCTTCTATTTAGCCAGTACACTTGAAGTGGGTTAAAATAGTCCTAGGTAAGTCATGCCTATTGGCTTCCAGAACTAAACAAATTTTCTTCTGGAGGAAAGCATCCCTAAATTAGGCTCTCTGGATTCCTATACATTAAGTTCAACAAAATATGAGCTAATTAAAAAGATTTACCAAACATACAGTGAAAAAAAAAATATGACCATAAATGAGAGTCAACTCAAACAGCAAATAACACATTTTTACTTCACAAGGTTTTCAGATTCTGTCATTATCAATGTAGAATAAAAATAAGAATTGTATATAATGTATATAGAAAATGAAAGTGGAGCTTTTAAATGATCAAGCAATATAAGACTATTAAAATGTCCATAAGGAACCACACAGAACTTTTTGAAATTAAAATCTGGAGGAATGAATTTAAAAGCAGATCTGAGAAAGCTGAAGAGACAATTAGTGAATTGGAAAATATATCTGAAGGAATTATGCAGAATGCAACAGAGAGAGAAAATAAGGTGGAGCACACAAGAGAGGTGTTGGGACATGTAGGATACAAAAAGCAGACCAAAAAGACATCAAATTAGACTTCCAGAATGACAAGTTAGAGGAGTAGTAATTTGAATAGATAATATCTGAGAATTTTCCAAGTCTGCCAAAAGACATAAATCCATAGAGACACAACATAGACCAAGCAAAATAAATACAAAGTTTCACATCTAGACACCTTATAGTGAAACTACAGAACACCAAAGCCAATAAAAGCAGTCAGAGATAGAAGACACATCACCTGTCAACAGATGGCAAATTAGATTGAAAGTAGGCATCTCAACAAGAATTGAAGCCACAAGACAGTAAATAGTATTCCAGTTTTAAGGGAAAATAACTACCACCCTAGCATTGTCTTCTCAATAATGTGTCTTTCAATAACAAGAGCAAGACAACATTTTCAGATAAATAAAAACTAGGACATTGCCATCTGTAGATTTTTACTAAAGGGGTTTTTTAAAAGAAGTACTTCAGAATGGAGGAAAATGACTCCAGAAGGAAGATAGAAGATACAAAAATGAAAACTGAACAAGAAATTACTAAATCTAAAAAAAAATAAGATTTACATTTTAAATTTAGATTAAAAATAATAATAACAATATCTAATTTGGAAGGAGAGTTCATTTTAAGTAAAAGAACTAACACCTTCTTCCTATTTTGCTTTGTTGTTGGAAGTTAGGAGGGGAGTGGTCAGAGTTAAAGTATTCTAAGGGCCTTATATTTTCAGGACACATGTAAAAATATTCATAAACTTTGAACTTCGTTACATATGCATGGTAAAATTTCAAATATTCTCATTTAAAGAATAAAAATAAGACTAGAATCGAAAAATTTTATAAAAATCACTTGTATTTCTGTTTAAAAGCCAAAAAAATGAAACAAATTAAAGGTGCCATTTACAACCACAAAATAGAAGATGCTTGGGAATGAATATAATAAAAGATATACAAAGCGGCCGGGCACAGTGGCTCAGTCTTGTAATCCCAGCACTTTGGGAGGCCGAGGTGGCTGGATTACCTGAGGTCAGGGGTTCGAGACCAACCTGGCCAACGTGGTGAAACCCTGTCTCTTCTAAAAATACAAAAATTAGCCCAGTGTGGTGGCACCTGCCTGTAGTCCCAGCTACTCGGGAGGCTGCGGCAGGAGAATCACTTGAACCCAGGAGGCGGAGGTTGCAGTGAGCTGAGATGGTGCCATTGCATTCCAGCTTGAGCAACAGAGTGAGACACTGTCTCAAAAAAAACAAAAAAAAAAATACAGGACTGATCTCTTCTACTTAACAGCTGTGAACTTGAGCCAGTTAATTTCTCTGAGCCTGTTTCTCATCTATAATATGGCAATAATAATAGTACTTAATAGAATCGTGAAAATTAAATGAGATAAGTAGCATTTAACAGTGTGCCAAGTTCACAGTAAAACTCCCATTAAAAATTAGCTGCTACCTCATCAACATCATCATCATTATTATCATCCTTAGGTGTGAAGCTAAAAGGCATGAGAGAAGTAATGACCCAGCATTCCAAGATCTTAGAGCCTAATAGATTGGGATAATGAAATATACAAATCATTATATGATATATATATATATATAGTAAATGTCAAAAGGTAATATTAACGGACTGTTAGGAAGGAGCAATAATGTTTGGCTTAGGGGAAGGAGGAAGGGTTGTCAGAAGAGACTTTGTGAGGTAGATGATTTTTGAGTCTGACCTTAAAATATTAGTTTAGTTAGAATATGCATACCATAGATAGGGAGGACATTAGGCCAAAGTGTTGCTATATATACATTTTGGAGTCTGCCTTCATTAGGCAGATATCTAATTATTGAATATTATTAGGACATCCAAGGTGGACAGCAGGGAGATGCAAAAGCACAATGGATGATTGAGGGGTAGTTCAGCTTGACTGGTTAAGAGGAGGTGAGGTTGGAAGGATAGGGTAGAGAAAATACATTGAAATTACAGAACTGAGTTTTGTTCACACAGCCTATCATGACAATCAACCAAGTATTAATTAGCTGTCAGATAACAAGATGATGTCTGGGAGAATCTCTAAGAAAAAATAAATACATCCTCTGGAATCATGCCTGGCACATTAGTAAACACAGTTTTGTTTTTTAAAGAACTAATATATATATATATATAGGCCAGGCGCGGTGACTCACGCCTGTAATCCCAGCATTTTGGGAGGACGAGGCAGGCAGATCACAAGGTCAGGAGATTGAGACTATCCTGGCTAACACGGTGAAACGCCGTCTCTACTAAAAATATTTAAAAAAAAAAAATTAGCTGGACATGGTGGCAGGCACCTGTAGTCCCAGCTGGAGGCTGAGGCGCAAACCCGGGAGGCGGAGCTTGCAGTGAGCTGAGATCGAGATCGCGCCACTGCACTCCAGCCTGGGCAACAGAGCAAGACTCCATCTCAAAAACAAACAAACAAACAAAACAACGAATATATATTGTGCAGTGTGTTCAGAAAATTGTCATATTGGTGATGTCATGTCAAAGTAAACTAGCAGGTTTTTTTTTTTCCAGCTGACTTCATGATTGAAAAGATAAGTATATACATGGTCCAAGCCAATCCATTGGATTTGGAAAATGGTTCTTTGGGAGAAACAGTGGAAAGGGGCCTTAATGGGACTAAAAATGTGGAAATAAGACCGACATGATCATGAAGACAGTTCCTTACATTCACCTAGAGGTCTGGGTGGGGAATGCTTTCCAGGGATGGAGAAAATGTGGGCCTTTGTGCTCAAGGATCTTACAGTCTCATTTTAGGGAGCTAGACTGACACTCCAACAGCTTTTCTTTGAACTCTTCGCTGCCTCCACCTGGGAGGCCCCCAAGCTACAAGGCTCGCCTGGGGCTTCTTTAATGTTGTTTCTGCAAAATATACAACTGTGTTTGTTTCTTATTTCCAAACCATACCTAATTTTTACAGAGCTTTCCTCTTTAATGTTTTGCCCAGATGCGCACAATCGTCATTCTCCTCGTGACTAGACACAGCTGGGGGAGGAATGTCTGCTAGATGAGACTTTAATTAACTTCCTTCCTTGTGAGTAAGGCTTGGGATAAAATGTACATGGATCTTTCTTGCCTTTTTCCTTGACAGTGGAACTGATTTGCTTGCCAACAAGTACATATGTAGTGGGATCAGGAGGGGAGGATGGAAGCTAGAGGTGGAAGGGAAGGAGACACCACCTACGGGAGGACATAATTGAAAGGGTGTCCAGCATGGAGAACATGGCTGTCCATGTGGTTCAGGAAGGTCTCGACCCCTGGGTTGTATTTTTAACTTTGAAATTGTTCAGCAACAATCTGGTTTTCCCAGGACTTTTAAAATTCTCCTCTAAAGTATTTCTGGCAACAGTCTGGAAATCCTGGTGATAGCACATAGCACACTATGTTTTTAAGCCTGGTAAGTAACTTCCTGTAATATTAACAGTGTGTGTTGTTCCTTTCACTTAATGATTATTGGACCTTAATAGAATTTGCATCTTACTGTTGGACTGTAAATCTCTTTGGGGTATTATTGTTACTGATCATTGAAGCTATGTGATCCAACAAGCATTTTATTCTTTCTTTATGTTCAATATTGTACTAGGCACTGTGGAGCTGTGAAGACGAAGGACACACTGCCTGCTCTGGAGGGCTGTACAGTTTAGTGGAAACAATGGCTCTGGGAAAGGCTTGCTTATGAGGCTGACAGCTACAACAGAGCTGCAAACTACTTATAGGCCTATAAGAGAGGAAGAAACACATTCAACTGGGGAGAGTTGGTAGGACTTGTGGCGGGGGCCGGTTTTTAACCCGAAATTTTGAACTGGCTGAACGCGGTGGCTCACGCCTGTAATCCCAAAACTTTGGGAGGCCAAGGCGGGTGACCTGAGGTCAGGAGTTCGAGACCAGCCTGACCAACAAGGGGAAACCCCATCTCTACTAAAATACAAAAATAAGCCGGGCATGGTGGTGGGTGCCTGTAATCTCAGCTACTTGGGAGGCTGAGGCAGGAGAATCGCTTAAACCCAGGAGGCAGAGGTTGCAGTGAACTGAGATCACACCATTGCATTCCAGCCTGGGCAACAAGAGCGAAACACCATCTCAAAAAAAAAAAGAAGAAAAAAAAAAAGAAATTTTGAACCATGGAAAATTCAGAGATGCTTTTAGCAAAAGTGAGTGTCCAGGGACTTGAAGTGCCTTAGAATTGGGGTTAGATGGGCAATGCATCATTCCAGACCAGAACCATTGGCAGAGCCTTTGATTAGGCCAGGACTTGATTTTACATAGGGCATTTTGGGTTTCTCCATTCTATAGATGGAGGATTCCATCCATATGAAATTTGTTGATCTGTTCTTTTCCATCTTCTTGTTTTGGTGGTTTTCAATAATCGCCATCTGTTCCAATATTAACTTGTAAACTCTAAGCAGGTGGCTACATGTAAGGACTTACAGCATTGTTTCCTAAAGTGTGTTTCGCTGCAGAAGGAGGCGTTCCATCAAAAGAGGTCTTCATGCCACGTGTCTGTGTGCAAGGCTGCGCACTGCGCTCCTCCTGTCTTGTAGAGATTACACATTAGCATATTAATGGTTCTAAGAAGTAGCATTCCTTTTTTACTTTTTATACCAAAGAGTTTCTCAGTGTATTTGGTCACAGACCCTGTTCATCTTATCCTCTCATGAAACAAGATGGGGGGAAATATTGGACTTAGGCGCACTTCATAAATAGTTTTTATATATGTTTTATTTAAGTTTTTCATAGTCCCTCTACCATCCTTATCAGGTACACATTATTGTCCCCATTATTCAAATGCGAACTTAAGGTTAAGTGACTCTCCCAAGTTCACAAGCCAAGAAAAGAGCAAAAATTTGTACCTAAATTCTCCTAATCTGGGAACCATTCCACTACATTGTACTACCTCTTAGATTCATGTGTATCATTTCAGTGAGCACCAATGTGTCCCATCTTTCTCTGGACCCTGTCTCTGGAAGTACTTTATAAATGTACTTCTGCCTTGGCTTTTCCAGTCATAGCATGTAGCACGAAATCCTTCATTGTCCACTGTGTAACACCTTTCATGACATGCACTGTTCCATGTGGCACTGACTACTCCAGAGTCCCTGGCAACATTATGCTTTTTTTGCACACTCGTCTCTATTTTCCATGCTATACGTTCCTTATATGCAAGGTACTCTTAGTAATTGCAGCGTCTGGCCACTGTCCTTGGCCCCATAGTATCACCTGGTGCTTGTTTGCTAAATGACAATATTCCTCAGTTGTGGGAGTCGAGAGAGAGAGAGAAGAGGGAAATGGTAGAGAGAGAGAGTTGGGGTGCTTATTTTAACTCTGGTTCTAATCGTGCTGCAGGATCAGCTTGCCAAGAAACACTTAAGGCTCTGTTTTTTGTATGTAGGCAGGTAATCCTCTGATAGAGAAACATACAGTTATCCCATCAAAATGTGAGCACAGAAATGTATCAACAACATGCCATAAGCCAATCGATATACCTAAAAGCCAAACTGCAAACCAGTCCCTGTGCCCCTGAAGGGGGCCTCAGAATATAGTTGTTTTTGCAGGCTTTAACATTAATTGGCACGAGACACACCCAGCTGAAGCAACATCTGTTGCTGGTTTTGAGCTTCCTCTGCCTTTTACTGATGCTAAAATTTTTAACTTTGGCTTTGGTAGATTTTAATGTAGACCAAGAGTGCTATCTTTATGTATAAAATTTTATATTTATAAAACAAAAAGTACCTTTAAAAAAAAAAAAAAGAAGAGGTGTAATAGGATCGGGTAGAAGAGCCAGGACTAGAAAGAGTCACATACGTATTTCTTTATAATGGACTAAGGGAAAACCAGGAAATAAGTGCAGACTGGCCATGTTTCAAAAGAAAACAAGATTTGAAAGATAAAAATCATCAATTCCTATAATTTAGATTTTTACCCAGAGTCAGTGTGTTCATATAATCTCCTTTATTCTTGTAAGCATTTGGTGTAGCAGAGTTCTTTCAAACATCTTGAAAATTTTTTGTCCAAATAGCTGTACTTTCCAGTGTTGGTTTAAAAATGCAAATTTAAAAATCTGAAATACAAGTTAGGAGGTAGATTGGTAGAAAGTTGAAGCTATGTAAATAAGAATAGGCTGTAACTTAAGTTTTCAAAATTCCAATTATGGGTATTCCAGTGCATTTAGACAAGCTGGGTTTGTTATTTTTGGAGTTAATAAGCAATTTCACAATGTACTATATATCACTTTTAAAGACATGATAAATTGTCCCTAATGGTATTGTGTGTATAAACTAGAGCTGTTTCTGCCTCGTGTGTAATGCTCAGGATTGGGTGGTACACCTGAAAAGGCTTGGATTTTAATGGGGCCTTTTTAGCACTTTTGCACCTCGTATGTTCAGGATTATGTTTGATTGATGACTTTAAATGTGCTGGCATGAGAGATATGTAGATCTTAATGCTCTTAAACCATTTGTTTTCCAATCTCTATAAAAGGCCCCTCTGTTTTGGGGTAACACTTTATCCTTCTTAAATAAACAGAAATAGGTTTCTGGGATTTTGCTTTTTAACATTGTAAATCCAGCAGGAAAGAGACAGGCTAGAGGCTTTTAAGAGAAGACTGAAAACACCATGTTCCCATTTTATTAGAGTAGCCCCAAAAAGTCAGGGCGTGTGTGTGTATATATATGTATAGATATATTTTTCTTTCTTCTAAACAGTATTAAAATAACCCTCTTTTTTTTTTTTTTTTTTTTTTTTTTTTGCCAGAACTCTGTGAATCTTTTCTTCCTTTGGACAACTTGATATCTCAGCCATTATCCTCAGCCTGCTGGCTGAGAACTCTCTTTGGATCCGGTCATGATCTGAAACAGCTACAGGGTTGGCTACTGTGTGGCCAGGGGCACATTCTCCCCGACAGGTCTTAGAACAAGAGATTGGGGCTATAATCGAATCCTGCTTCCCAAAAGGCACTGGGACTTACTACCCAAGCCTGAAGGTGTTTCATAATCCATTCCTATAGGATTCCTCTGACTTGGACAAAATCTTCAGTGCTTCAGGAGAGGCTGGAAACAAATACTAGCAAGGGTCTCCAGCTTCTGATTAACAACCTCGGCACTGTGCAGGAAAAGGGTGAAAATTGCTTCTGCTAAAGGAACAGATTGTTTTAAGATTTTAAGAACTGATTATAAACAGGTTACTTAGGCAGGAGAGAACTGCGCCGGTCAGAAGCAGCCTCTGCTGCCAAGCAGTGAAACCTATTGTAGCAGCAGATCTCTTTGCAAGGGCCTTCAGCCTCGGCTCCCGGTTGTCCATCATCTTTCGAGAAAAGAGAACAGCATGGGACTGACAAACACATTTTCACTTCCGTCTAAGATATGAACTTAGGGGCTCGGGAGTTGAAAGACTAGTGCATTTACCCATATTTATAATATGTTGCTAATTAGCAGTCACTGTCCTTGTGATCTTTTTCTTTGTGGTCCTCTAGAGGCATCCCATTTCTTTCATTTCCTTTCTTTCCATCATCAGCAACACTAAATGGAATATGGATTATTCTGGCAGCAGGGCAGTTTGAGCCCCCTGATTAGTCTAGAATGAAATGTGAAGGAAAAAAGAAAGTATGAAATGAGCCATTGTGTCTCCTTGTTCTCAAGATGTTATTTTGAAATCTTTGTGGTAGTGATGTATTCGCTGGTGGTTCATATTACCTAGAGACTTCTAGGATACCTGGGAGGGCTTTTTAATATACATTTTCATTTTTTATGTCTTATTTTTAAAACGGTTCTTATTAGGATAAATGCTTATAAGACTCCTAGGATACTTGGGAAGGTTTTTTAATATACATTTTCATTTTTATTTTTTTTAAAAAAGTTCTTATTAGGATAAATGCTTATAAGTGAAATATAAGTATAATAACAGGAAAGATAAAAATGGAAGATACAATGTTAGGGTACTTAAAATGGCTCAAACCTCATAACCTTTTATTAGCAGTTTGCTGCTGTTGTTGTTATTGCTGTTTTAAGTCTGTGAATCAGCAGTTTTGCAGTTTCTGATATGTTTTCTGCCAAATAATCACAAGATTATTTTTCACTTGAATAATTGGAATTGTTTCTTATAATGGGTAGCTTAAGGGCCAGACATGGTAGCACAGGCCTGTGATGTCAGCATTTTGGGAGGCCAAGACAGAAGGATCACTTGAGGCTGGGAGTTCAGGACCAGCCTGGGCAACATAGTGAGCCCCATCTCTACAAAATATTTAAAAAATTAGCCAGACACAGTGGCACACACCTATAGTCCTAGCTACTCGAGAGGCTAAGGCAGGAGGATCACTTGAGCCTAAAAGGTCGAGACTGCAGTGAGCCATGATCATGCCACTGTACTCCAGCCTGAGTGCCAGAGTGTGGCGCTGTCTCAAAAAAATTAAAAAGTATTTTGTAACAAAGTAAGGGCTGAATACATATGTTTAACTTGGATGTAGCCTTTGTGGCTACACCTATATTTGTGTGTGTATGTGTTTGAGTGTAAAAGACTGCTGAAAGCACAACAGCAGCCATTACATATGGAAACACGATTATCAGAAGCATCAGGTATATGCAAAGGAAGAGCTAGCGACCTGGATGGGATTGGAGACTTATTCTAAGTGAAATAATTCAGGAATGGAAAACCAGGCCAGGTGCAGTGGCTCACGCCTGTAATCCCAGCACTTTGGGAGACCGAGGTAGGTGGATTACCTGAGGTCAGGAGTTCAAAACTAGCCTGGCCAACGTGGTGAAACCCCATCTCTACTAAAAATACAAAAATTAGCCGGGCATAGTGGCATGTGCCTGTAATCCCAGTTACTTGGGAGGCTAAGGCAGGAGAATTGCTTGAACCTGGGAGGCAGCGGTTGCAGTGAGCTGAGATCGCACCACTGCACTCCAGTCTGGGCAACAAGAGTGAAACTCTGTCTCAAAAAAAAAAAAGGAAAACCAAACATTGTATATTCTCTCTCATAAGTGGGAGCTAAGCTGTGAGGATGCAAAGGCATAAGAATGACACAATGGACTTTGGGGAGTTAGGGGGAAAGGGTGGGAAGGGGATGAGAGATAAAAGACTACAAATTGGGTGCAGCATATACTATTCAGGTGATGGGTGCACCAAAATCTCACAAATCACCACTAAGGAACTTACTCATGTAACCAAACACTACAGAAATAAAAAAATTTTTTAAAAAGATAGTACTAAAATAAATCTCTAATAAATTGCATAAAGCACTTAGAGCAGTAGCTGCACAAAGTGGTAGAGCAACACATTTTTATTACTGTTAGGTCTATTCTAATCTTTCTGTTTTCCCCAAGAAAATGTCAGCAAGAAGAAACAAAGTACATTTGGAAACTGCATCCTTTTTTTTTTTTTTTTTTTTTGTATTATTTCGCAGTAGTTATGTGGACGCATCATTCAGTTCTAGAATCAGTTAGAATCAACAGCTTGGTTCCACACAAAACCTTCATTTTTCAGATGATGTGGCTGAAGCACAGACAGGTAAAAGCATAACAGTGGAAATCTGAGATTTTAAGACCATGAAATCAAAAACAAATAGGAATTTTGGGGCAACTGCTCAGCTTCTTCATGTGGCTATATCTTTATTTTTTTTTAATCTATATCTTCAAAAATCTAAGCATTTCTGCCTTTTAAAAAAGATTTTTTTCTGTTTATTAGGTAAATTGAATTTGAGATATATATAATCAACATTCATAAAGCTACAGTATATTTATCTGTTGATTTATAGAATTATCTGTACTAATGAAATTATAATCTTTTTCTGTTGCTGAGGACAAAACTACATCTTAATCTTCTTTGTATCCCTAAAAGTGCTTAGTAAAATAACTCCTAACAAGTATTTTCAAAAAGAAAAAAAAAAAGAAAGATAAAAGAAATATAGAGCCAGAACTGATCTTAAAAAAAAAAAATCATTATACTTTAAGTTCTAGGGTACATGTGCACAACGTGCAGGTTTGTTACATCTCTATACATGTGCCATGTTTGTTGTGCTGCACCCATTAACTGATCATTTACATTAGGTATATCTCCTAATGCTATCCCTCCCCCTTCCCCCGACCCCATGACAGACCCTGATGTGTGATGTTCCCTTTCCTGTGTCCAAGTGTTCTCATTGTTCAGTTCCCACCTATGAGTGAAAACATGCGGTGTTTGGTTTTCTGTTCTTGCGATAGTTTGCTGACAAGGGTGGTTTCCAGCTGCATCCATGTCCCTATAAAGGACATGAACTCATCCTTTTTTATGGCTGCTTAGTATTCCATGGTGTATATGTGCCACATTTTCTTAATCCAGTCTGTCATTGATGGACATTTGGGTTGGTTCCAAGTCTTTGCTATTGTGAATAGTGCCGCAATAAACATACGTGTGTATGTGTCTTTATAGCAGCATGATTTATAATCCTTTGCGTATATACCCAGTAATGGGATGGCTGGGTCATATGGTACTTCTAGTTCTAGATCCTTGAGGAATCGCCACACTGTCTTCCACAAGGGTTAAACTAGTTTACAGTCCCACCAACAGTGTAAAAGTGTTCCTATTTCTCCACATCCTCTCCAGCACCTGTTGTTTCCTGACTTTTTAATGATCACCATTTTAACTGGTGTGAGATGGTATCTCATTGTGGTTTGATATGCATTTCTCTGATAGCCAGTGATGATGAGCATTTTTTTATGTGTCTGTTGGCTGCATATATGTCTTCTTTTGAGAAATGTCTGTTCGTATCCTTTGCCCACTTTTTAATGGGGTTGTTTGTTTTTTTCTTATACATTTGTTTGAATTCTTTGTAGGTTCTGGATATTAGCCCTTTGTCAGATGAGTAGATTGCAAAAATTTTCTCCCATTCTGTAGGTTGCCTGTTCACTCTGATGGTAGTTTCTTTTGCTGTGCAGAAGCTCTTTAGTTTAGTTAGATCCCATTTGTCAATTTTGGCTTTTGTTGCCATTGCTTTTGGTGTTTTAGACATGAAGTCCTTGCCCATGCCTATGTCCTCAATGGTATTGCCTAGGTTTTCTTCTAGGGTTTTTATGGTTTTAGGTCTAACATTTAAGTCTCTAATCCATCTTGAATTAATTTTCGTGTAAGGTGTAAGGAAGGGATCCAGTGTCAGCTTTCTACATATGGCTAGCCAGTTTTCCCAGCACCATTTATTAAATGTGGAATCCTTTCCCCATTTCTTGTTTTTGTCAGGTTTGTCAAAGAGCAGATGGTTGTAGATGTGTGCAGAAGTGATCTTAAAACCAACTCTAGCCGCTTACAAAGGAGAAAATTCAGTCCTAGTGAAGGACCATATGTGATGGTCAAAAGGAGATAGAGCCAGGGTTTTCTAGCTGATAGTCCACTGCTCTTCAGGTACATTAGGGATGCCTTTGTTTTCAGATACCCTGCATTTGCCATCTTAAAACAGTTAAAACAGGTAAAGGCTTAATCTAATAATTTTATTAAGTGTGATATTATTTTTAAATTCACACAAATGCAACCACAAAGCCTGCATCATAACTTTTCACTTCCAAGATAATTTTGTTCTATTCAGACTGGTGTAGTGTTTAACCACTGAAAAATTAATTGCAAACACAGCTTGCTGAAATATTTGTCCACTAATAGCCAATTAATTAAACTTATCTAATGTTTATTATCCACAATTGCCTGGCAGATAATTGATCCTCATTAAGTATATGTTGATTCAGTCTTCCCTGTCTCAGCTCTATCTCAAGATGGGTTCTTAAATGATGAGCTTTGTATCATCTTGAATGATTTTTAAAAAAATAAAAATTCCTACTCGGGAGGCTGAGGCAGGAGAATGGCGTAAACCCGGGAGGCGGAGCTTGCAGTGAGCTGAGATCCGGCCACTGCACTCCAGCCTGGGTGACAGAGCGAGACTCCGTCTCAAAAATAAAATAAAATAAAAAAATAAAAAATAAATAAAAATAAAAATTCCTGCTACCCAAACCCTATTCAGAATCTCTGGGGAGGGACCTTGGGATTCTATTTTTAACAAACTGGACAGATGCCTACTAAAGTTGGAGAATGACCACCTAAAGTAAGGAGATTGAAACTATCATTGATTAAAATATCTTCAATTGATCAGTCCAGTTGAAAACTAGAGATACCTAAATGTTATCTCCAGACATATTTTTAAAGTAGTTATATAGGTTCAGCAAACCCTAGTCCTTATATGACAATTTTAAAAATGTTTTATCATACCTTAATTCATCTTTATTATAAATTATTTAAATAAGATAGAAGTATATAAAGTAAAAAATGAAAGGGTCATCCCCTTTACCCTTACCCATCTATCTCTCCCACTCTAACTACTCAAATATAACCACTATTCATAGTAGGTATATAAACTTTGAGAGTTTTTCCCCTATATATTCATATGTTTTGTCTGTATCTAAGTACGTGTTTATATGTGTCAATATGTATGCACACATACATGTGCATATATTCATATTTACATTCATAATGAGATGTTTTTATTTATTCAACAAATATCGAAGCATCTACTATATAACAGAACCTGGTACTGAGATAACAACAGTGACCAAACTGATGAGATCCCTGTTCTCATTAACTGAACATTATAATAGTGAGACAGGCAATATATCAATAAAAATATGATATAAAATGTGGTAATGATTCACAATATAAAGTAAAATACAATAGGATAAAAGGTTAGATCATTCCAGGGGGTTCAACTTGAGATATGATGGTCAGGGCAAGATTCTGAGGGATATTTAGGCAGAGAACAGAGTGAAATGAGAAAATGAACCCCACACATATGTTGGAGAAGTGGACGCCAAGGTCTTCTAGACTATATATGCAAAACCACACTTTTTTCTTTTTACAAAATAAAATTCTATTATGTATACTGTTCTGTACCTTACTTTTTCTAGCCAACTCTGATTTATGTACACACCTCCAAGGTCTGTGTAGATGGATCTGAATTATTTCCTAGTAACTGCTTAGTATTCCATAATGTGTCTGTGTCATAATGTAATCATTCACATGTTGCTGGGCATTTTTTCTTTATATTTTATATTTACAAACAATGCTGCAATGAAATCTTATAAACTGTAATCTTTATGTTTAGGTATTATAGGATTAATATTATAGTTCTGTTGTAAAACAAGATTATTGTAAGTATTTGAATTCTATCAGTGAATAACAGAGTCACCTGTTCAAGAATAAAGGAGCCAAGATCTTGGGATGCAAACATGTATAATAATCATTTTATGTATGCATAGAGGTAAGATTTATTTAATCATGTTTAATTTTAAAATTGGGCCATCAAAGAATCCTAAATCAAGTTTTTATCATAAAAGACCATACTTTACAGCTTTCCATGTTTTAAAAGTTGTTCAACCAACTGCCCCAGCACTGGTTCTCATTTACAGGATTGCAGCCAGTTTGGATTTATTTTTATAATGTCTGTTCTCCTAGTATTGGATCATCCATTTAATCTTCAGTGCTGCTGCTTTGTGGTTTTCTTTATCCAAAAGTATTTGATCTAAACTATATTTTATCTTTTAAATATAAGATTTTGTTATTTAAAATCTTTTACAATATTATAATTATAAATACAGATAACCTTATCAGCCACTGTTAGTATTTTGGTGTATATCCTCCCAGTGTTTTTTCCAATGCATACATGTGTGTCTATATTTAAAGTATGATTTTTTTAGATTAAATTTTTAATTTTGGGGTCATTGACTCTCTTTGATACACCTGACATCTCATAACCCATACTGAGAATAGACCCATTACCACTCTTATCATGTTTCTATTACTGGTTACTCACTTAATGATGAAAAACCTAGCAGACCCTCTCCATGTTGTCAGTTGAATAGACAGGTGCCTTGCAGGTTGTTTGCCAAGTGAATGGCTTCTGGGATAACAGGTGATGTTACTGGGATACTCAGAGGCCTCAGACACTTGTCCAGTGGCCGTCATGATGGCTGCAGGCAGAGCCTGCCTCAGGATAGCGCTCTGGAGCATCTGAACCCATGCATCACATTCCTCCTTAGGGACAGGGCACCAGAAAGTTCTTCTCTCCTAATCTTCCTTAGGACCAGGCCCCTGAGGGAGCTTGCTTTGGATTTTCACAGAAAAAGAGATTTTCCTCCTACACTATTCCTCCTATCCCCTTCATTCTTCCTATTCCCGGTTTCATCACCACACTTCTCTTAGGAGAATAGTTGACTTTTAAGTGGAGGCTTATCTGGGATTTCCCCACCTTGGAATTAAGAAGAAACAGAACCTTTTAAAAACAGGACTTTTTTTTTTCCAGTTAGGCTTCCCCTAGGAAGGGGCTTCTTGTCTCCAGACTCCTGCACAATCTTTGAGGAACCAGTGTAAAACATGCTGTGATTTAGGAATGAATGCTTATTTAATGCAGAAATTATTTTAAAATTAGGCTATACAGCAGCAATTTAGCAATTAAAAATTTTTAACTTCCAATCCAGTTCTCAAAAGTGGCGTGAGCAGCACTGAGCTACGCTTGCTAAGTTTCAAGTGACTGCAGTTAGTTACTTTGCTTATTTGTTTTAACTGGATAATCTCTGTCAATTTGAGGATTTTGATGCATATAAATCCCTTGTGCTTCCGCCTCATCTGAGCCAAATCTCCTAAACATGCCATATGCCATTCATAAGTCTTTCTGTGTAGTACAGTGGATAACTTTGCAACTACTGGATTTTTTTAAACGAAGATGATTTTTCAGTATTTTTTAAAATACTGTTTTATAGTATTAAAACTGAGAGTGGAGTTGAGAGGGACTCTAGTATGTTAAAGAAACACATTTATTGTGCCTAAAGGTGTTTGTTTTTTTCTGGAAATGCCCACTTCGTTCCCAGTTGATCAAAAGATGAAGGTTTCAGAGACTCTTTATTCTAACAGACTTGATTATTAGGGGTTCCCTTCTAGAGAAGTTGTTATCTTATAAACACATGCATATGCATAATCTATTCTGCCCAGTACTCCCACTTTCTCATCTACGCAGTACAGCAGAGCATCCCGTGGAGTCACAGAACAAAGAAAATCTTCACCCTGATATTCTTTGCCGGAGCCAAGTATGTCCTCAGCTTCAGAAAGAAAATCCCTAGCCTAGGCTGGGTCCCCCCTCCAGCCCTCTGAGGGAATTTTAGTTGTGCCGTCCAGGAAAACATTACACTTGGGGGTGCTAGAACTTGGTTTTATTTTCTAGTATGGAGTCAAGTTTTGTTCTATATATTTACCTATATCATTGCAATTAATTCCCCCAATAATCCTGTATTGTAGGTATTAGTACTCCATGTTTCACATAAAGAAATGGAAGCTCAGAAAATTTGAATAATGGGCTGTAACTGTATAGTATTAAGTGGTGGAGTCAGGATTTGAACCTCTATTCACTTAACTCCAATGCCCTGACATTTCTATTCTGCCCAAGACAGACTGTAGCTTGTAGTAGCTAATGGAGAGAAAACCACTCTCCATTCAACATAGCTGAATTATCTTTTTCAGCCTGCAATCAAACCCCACAAAATTTTATTCACTGGTTTATGGTATCCAACTCCTTACTCAATAACCAGAAAACAAAAGGTAAGATATATATAACAGTATGAGAAAGCAGTATGAAAACATCACACTTCTGTGCTACTCTCTACTACACTGGGGAGCTCAAGCTGATAAGAGCGTAGTGTGGAGAAAAGAATATTAATTTTTAAACCTTAGTTATTTATTTTAATGAGGTACAATTCACATAACCAAAAATTAACCATTTTAAAATGTGCACATCCGTGACATTTAGTACTCTTACAGTGTTGTACAGCCACCATGTCTATCTAGTTCTAAAACACTTTTGTCACCCCAAAAAGAAACCCCATGCTCATTAGGCAGTTGCTCCCCTTGTGTGCTCCACCTAACCCCTAGTAACCACCAATCTTCTTCCTGTCTCTGTGGATTCATCTATTCTGGATAGTCCAAATAAATGGAATCCTACAATATGTGACCTTTTGTCTGGTTTCGTTCACTCAGCATCATGTTTCTGAGGTCCATTCACATTGCAGCCTCGGTCGGTACTTCATTCCTTTTTGTGGTTGGGAATATTGATTTTAAGTTCTAGGCCTAGCTCTGCTATTAACTCCCTGAAAGCCTGACACAAACCTCTGAGTCTTAATTTGCTCCTCTGTAAAGGTGAGGGCTCCGTAGCCTATGGCTTGTGAGTTCTGCAGGAAGCTCTGGAACAAAAGGTCTTCAGTTCAAATAAGTGTGAGGAACAGTGCATACTGTGTCTTGTTTTTCGTGATTCATAATGCTCCATGTGCTAAAGATTTGCACTCTTTAACCCAGCATTGCTCAATCTGGGACCAGAGAACCCTTTTATTTCACCTATTTTTGTTTACCTCTTACAGAACATAATCCAGGATTCTAAGACACTGTAACCTATGAATCACTTACTGATGAAATTACATAACATGGTAATTATTAACAATATAATTTTAATTGTAACAGTATACAATTTGGCCAGCCATGGTTATGTTGATCTTTTCTCCAAGTTAGTGGCCATCATTTCGGGTAGTATTCTTCCCTAGGGGACATTTTGAACCTTTGTTGGGGCATTTTGGTTATCTCAGTGATAAGTCAAGGGTAATAAACATCCTGGAATGTATTGCGCAGTCTTTTATAACAGTCCCCGATCCTGCACAAACTTTCAAATGTCCTGCTGGTCATTTATGTAGGTGCACACCCTATTTATAATTATCTGAACCTAGTTTTCCATATGAACACAAAAGTATTTTTGTGTGGCTTGAACATATATGGAGTTTTGCAAGTATACAATAATTGTGTATAATCAGGGTTTATTTTAAAGGAGTTCTTTACCATTGAAGGATAGACAGGATTATGCTGCAGTAACAAATTAACCTAGAAATTCTGATGGCTTAACACAACAAAGGTTTCTTTTTTATTTATGCTGAAAGTTGATCAAGCATTGACAGAGGGCTCTGCCCCACTCACTCAAGCATCCAGACTCCACCATGGGGATTGTTGCCAGCCACTGCGGGCAGGGGTAAACGGGATTCACATACCAGCTCGTCAATATTTTGACCCAAAAGCGAGGTACATCACTTCTGACTATAGTGTACTGGCCAGAAGTAGTCATATAGTCCTACCTAACCATAAGGGTGTTAGGGAAGAGGAACAGATGGCAAGTTGGGTGAGTACAATGTTCATGGTAATGTGACTTGTATTTGAGTTGGCATTACAGTGCTTGTGGATTGGTTTGCATATGTAGTGTCACATGCATGTTGATTGTACATGCATGTGACAGTTATATAGGCACAAGCATATACTTACTTAGATGTATCTATTAGTATAGTAATGCCTGGGTATTTACAAATAGAAATACTTCTTATTTTGTTATAAGTTATTTTCCTGTATTTTTTCTTTATATTACAGCTAGTGCATTATATTGACTTCTTTTTTAAAAATCATGTGTGAAATATTTGTTATGGAAAGGTGGTCTGGGCTGGGCGTGATGGCTCATGCCTGTAATCCTAGCACTTTGGGAGGCTGAGGCAGGTGGATCATGAGTTCAGGAGTTCAAGAGCAGCCTGACCAACATGGTGAAACCCTGTGTCTACTAAAAATACAAAAATTAGCCAGGTGTGGTGATGCCCACCTGTAATACCAGCTACTCAGGAGGCTGAGGCAGGAGAATCGCTTGAACCTGGGAGGCAGAGATTGTGGTGAGCTGAGATTGCACCACTGCACTCCACCCTGGGCGATAGAGCAAGACTCCATCTCAAAAAAGAATAAACGAAAAGAAAAGAGAGGAGAGGAGGGGAGAGGTCTGAAGGAGAGGAGAGGAGAGGTCTGAAGGAGAGGAGAGGAGAGGTCTGGAGGAGAGGAGGGGAGAGGTCTGAAGGAGAGGAGGGGAGAGGTCTGGAGGAGAGGAGGGGAGAGGTCTGGAGGAGAGGAGGGGAGAGGTCTGAAGGAGAGGAGGGGAGAGGTCTGGAGGAGAGGAGGGGAGAGGTCTGGAGGAGAGGAGGGGAGAGGTCTGGAGGAGAGGAGGGGAGAGGTCTGAAGGAGAGGAGAGGAGAGGTCTGGAGGAGAGGAGGGGAGAGGTCTGGAGGAGAGGAGGGGAGAGGTCTAAAGGGGAGGAGAGGAGAGGTCTGGAGGAGAGGAGAGGAGAGGTCTGGAGGAGAGGAGAGGTCTGGAGGAGAGGAGGGGAGAGGTCTGAAGGAGAGGAGGGGAGAGGTCTGGAGGAGAGGAGAGGAGAGGTCTGATGGTGATGAAAGCCACTTTTCTAGGTCTTCGGCGTCATCTGGAGCACATAGTGGGTCATAGAGAATTACAGGACTTACGTAGTAATAGTAAGAAGATTAGCTCACATCCTTTGAGTACTCCCCACGTCCCAGGCACTGGGCTAAACCCTGTAGGTTGATTCTCTGCTTTAAGCATCACCAGAAGCCTGTGAGTAAACCTCTGAATTCTCCATCTTACAGGAGAGAGAGCTGCTTTTCTCCTTCAAGCATAATGGAAAAGTTGTGGTCCCCAGAATTTCTGTCCTGCCTATGCTAGCACGAAGGGATAATTGATCTTCAGATATTGAAAAGAGATAGCAGGCAAAACACCAGGGCTGGGACAACACAGCCGGATACCCAGGGAGCCCAAAAGGAAATCAAAGAAGAGATTGGAGAAAAACAGTGGTGAGGAAAAGAACTTTGCCCCCCAAAAGTAATATCTCCCATGTGGAGAAGACTAGCTTTACCTAAATGTGTCACTGAGAGCGTTACCTTACCCTGACTCTGTAACCGAATTTTATTAAATGCCTCTCCTATTTCATCCTTGGTGAACTTCCCAGTTCTTCTCTTATTTTACGGTCATAAGAGCTTATAGTTTGCAGTTTAGTTAGTTAATTTATTTAAATAGCATTGTCAAGTTGGCTCTAGACCAAAAAAAAAAATAGTCATGACTCACTCCAGAAAATACCATCAGTTAACAAAAGGAAAAAAGGAAAAAGAATCACAGTTAACTTAGAATTATAAAACAATGGTTCTTTTAGGCTTCCTATTTTAGTGGTGTATCCAAACACCTTTTTCCCAGAGTAACAGAGCTTTCTTCGCTTTTGATTGCAAGCATTATTTAAGCAAGACTGGCCACTTTAAAAGTTTTCTTGCATCCTTACTTTCAGTACTCAATCTTTATTTCTCCTCAGTCTTTATTCCATAAGAAATACGCTTCAATGGCTTATGCATTTAGAATTGACTTTGTGGAACAGTGCAATGTTTTCCTTGCCTGTGGCAAGACCACTTCAGTTCAAGGCTAAGAAACTAGACTGTTCCTACAGAGACCCTCTGGGTGACTCATCTCTTTTGAGATCCTGATTGTCCATTTTTTGGTTGGTGTTCTGGCAGCAGTGTGTGTTGCCCTGAAGGCACCCTCTCATATGGTGTTGACTACACTATGCTGTGCTATTTAATTCTTGTTTTGGATTGTGCCTCGAGTTTTAAGTCACTTGACAATACAGAAGGTTTCTTTCTCCAAAGATTATCAATATCATACCATTGCCTCTCAGTGGTTACACACACAGACACACAGACACACACACACACACACGCATGAATTTCATGTTTTCTTCCTTTTGAAACTAAATATGATCTGTCTGACCTTTCTGAGGAGTCTGCTGCTTTTTCAGATTTATGTCCCTGTGACAAGGTGGTTTGGCAAGCTGTTTGTCTTAATCACTCAGCTTCTCCATTAGACAGGCTGTTTAAAAATCTTCTGTGTAATTACCTTTTTTGACTCTCACTCTTCCACATTCTTTTCTTTATTGTAAACTTTCTTACGACTTTTTTATATATCTGCCATGTTCTAAAAGGCATTTAAGCCTTCTTACACTGTTTTGTCTGCTTTTCATTAAGTTTGCCATCAATTTACAATCCATGCCCATTGCCTCCCTCACAATCTGAATGCATAAACATGCATAATAAATAAACTCTGGGGTTGAATCCTGGACTGAGTGGCCAACATTTTTTCTGTGTCTTCCTTAACTTTTGAAATAGGCAGACCGAGAAGCATTAGAGGAGCTAATTCTAGGAGTCTCCTAAGGACATTTGTCAGAGTTGTCACTGCCTTGTTGTTGCCTATGACTGCAAAGTTCAGAAAGCTGGGGCTGGAGCTGCCTTCATTCATAATATGAGCCTGACACTGTGCTCATTATTGGGGGGGAATAAAAGATAACACCATTCCTGCCTTCAAGCAGCTTTTACTCTGGTAAAGAGGATAATGCAGGCATGTAAATCTTTTGGAGATGAGACAGCGTGCTTAGGAATTTAAGGAGAAAGATCCCTTTGGCAAAGGCAGATGCAGAATTCATGGCAGATGGAGCGTTTTAGCAGAACCGTGAGCAGTCAGCAGGATTGTAAGGAGTGGAGATTGGTAGAGGCATTCCAGACAGGGAACCGCAAGGGTCAAAGCTCAGAGGTGGACAAGGCTAGAATATATGCCAGAGAGAATTGGGAGAGAAGCCTGAAAGAGTATTTAGGCCTAAATTCTGAAAGGTTCTGAATGCTGGCTTAAGCCTTGGATTTTTCTTGGTGAGCGTGGCCAAAGTGGTGTTTTAGGAAGATTTTACAAAGATCAAACAGTCGAGACGTATTGATGGTTGTAGACAATGAAGACAGGGAAACCAGTTAAGAGGCTTTTGCCCTAGTCTGTGTGGGAGGTTGCAACAGTAGGAATGGAAAAGAAACAAATATGAGAGAGAATTCAAAGTAAGATTTGAGAAAACCCGATGACTGGTTCAAAATGGGAAGCAAAATAAAGGAAGATTCAAACTGAATTGATATGTGTCAGTCCTAAGAGACCCACTTGATTTGCCCACACTTAGCTGATAGAAAGAGGCACATAGCAAGAAGCTATGATTTTTATTTATGCCCACTGAATTTAAGGGATGGGTGTACTACCCAGCATGTAATAGGAAATAGGGAGTAAAACTTGGAATAGTTTAACAAATTAAGCATAGAAGCAGAGATGATATTTTAAAACCATGAAAGTGAATGAGGATCTCAAAGGAGACTATTTGGAGAATGTAGGAAAGAAATACAAAGTACGAACTTGAACTGCCAATAATTATGGGTTGAGATGAAGCAGCACCTGCAAGGGAGAGAAATCTGAGGGTTGGGCTCTGAATGCTTTGCTCACAGTAGGCACTCTGCACGGTTGCATTTACGGATGAATATGTGTCAAAGTCAAGGCCAACTCTTTCACTACAAACTTTGCCATCCCATAAAGCTTTATATAAGGGTGCTTTGTACACCAAGAATCTTGAGCTCATCAACTCACATAGTTGACATTCAATGCAAGGGCTTTATATAAAGGTATATAGTTGCAATTAATATTACTTACTATTTTTTTAACCTATTGTAATAGCTCATTAATTTTCTCCTGCTATTGGATGGTGGGATGGTGTGTTATGGGTGGGTATGGGGAGTGTCCCATTTTGTCAAATAGATTACAAACTCTAGCCAGGTGCAGTGGCTCATGCCAGTAATCCCAGCACTTTGGGAGGCCAAGGCAGATGGATCACGAGGTCAAGAGATCGAGACCATCCTGGCCAACATAGTGAAACCCCGTCTCTACTAAAAAAAAAAAAAAAAAAATACAAAAATTAGCTGGGTGTAGTGGCATGCACCTATAGTCCCAGCTACTTGGGAGGCTGAGGCACAAGAATTACTTGAACCCGGGTGGTAGAGGTTGCAGTGAGCTAAGATCACACCACTGCACTCCAGCCTGGGTGTCAGAGCAAGACTCAGTCTCAAAAAAAAAAAAAAAAAAAAACTTATTAAAGTATAGAGGTAGTATCTTTTGTTCTTTGGTGTATTACTACAGGGTGCAGTCAGTATAAATTAAATGCTAGAGATCAATTATTCTCTTCCAAAGTGAAGAGAAAATAAACAACCATAGCAAAACAAAAGCAACAACCACCAACAACAAAAAACAGAGTCATTAAGATTCGTTGTCATGGATATAGATAGATCAGAGCAAACACTTAACATTTCTTATGTATCAGAAGGCTAGTCTATTCTTCCAGAACCTAGAGACCTCTGTCAACTCATTCTGTCTCAGAATAGCCTTAACCAAACAGATACATTTAACTTAAATACTGACATGAAGGCTTTTTTGAATGGTTCCAATAGAAACATTAGAAATTGTTTATTCCTAACTTTTATTTGGTTTTGTTTTTCTAAAAGCAAAACAATTTGGAGACTCACGAGATTTTATAGGTGTCATCTATTTTGAAACACTGTTTATTTGTATGATGTTTATTCATTGAAGGTTGTGAACATTACGGTTTTACTGCATGGCAAACTAATGCTATTTTTACAATATACTTTATATATAGTGTCACTTTTTCGGTGCTTCTTTTAATATTTCCTTGTTGCATATCCACAAAAAATCATGATTAGAACTGCTATATAGGGCCGGGCGTGGTGGCTCACGCCTGTAATTCCAGCACTTTGGGAGGCCAAGGTGGACGGATCACGACGTCAGGGGATCCTGGCTAACAGGGTGAAACCCCATCTCTAATAAAAATACAAAGAGTTAGCCGGGCATGGTGGCACACGCCTGTAGTCCCAGCTACTCAGGAGGCTGAGGCAGGAGAATCACTTGAACCCAGGAGATGGAAGTTGCAGTGAGCCGAGATCGCGCCACTGCACTCTAGCCCGGGTGACAGAGTGAGACTCCATCTAAAAAAAATAAATAAATAAAAAATAACGGCTGTATAAAAGACTCTCTTTTTCTTTAGCATTTAACTCTTAAGTAAAGAAGAAATTTAAAAGTAAAGTAAAATTGTAAATAAGTAATTGCACCTTTATTTCTGTACTGTGTATTACATAAAGATAGACAATATGATTGACCTAAAAGTTCTAAATAAATAAACTTAAATCAGAATGTGAGGATTAAGGATTAAAATAATAGTACCAAAAGATTACCTTTGATACAGTTGCTTTTTAGATCTGTAAAAATTGTTTACTTGACACACAGTGCTTTGGAATTAATATGTGCAAGCATGTTGTTTGTGGGGGGAACCCCTTATAGTCTCTACATATGTGAATGAAAGATGGGATTTGTTTGAATTACTCTATAGCCTTCATTGTTAAAATCAGAATTAAGTCCTTTGTTTAGTGAAGCATTCGTAGCAATCCTTGAGATTTCCAAGCAGGGCTGGTTGTTGGCAGAGAGTTCTTGGTGTATTATGCTGTTTACCTAAGGGTTTTATTCAAGGAGCTCTCTGAACAGCTGGGCTGATTATTGAAAATGCCTCATAGTAACTTCCAGCCTAGGCTGATCGATATCGGTGCAAAGCTTTACATGGGAGGGAGCTATTTAAACATTGAGAGCCCCAGGGATAAAAGAGAATGAAAAAATAATGCTGGACAAATATGCTGAAATGTTCAAAAGAAGAGAGAAGTATCTTGTCTTGGTATAGAGGGGAAATTCCTAAACAAACAAGCTAGAAAATTTGTAAGCTGATCTCATTACACCCTAAACATTTACTTATTTTAACTTATAACAATCCCCTAAATATTTATTTATCTTATAACAACACCCTAAGTATTTGGTGGCAAGAGGAAAGATTAATTAAAAGTACCAAAGACCAATTTTATTTTTATTTATTTTGAAATGTAACCTATTACATAAAATTCCATGAGACACTTTTTAGTGATAATATTGGGAAATATTTAACTTTATTGTCAAATGGATTCAGCTCTCATAGTTTAAACATAGCACCAATGTACTTCACCCAAATGTAAGCAGAAAAGTCCTATTTCTTTAATTTTTTTTTTTTTTTACTACAGAGGTCTAGAATACAGATATTATCATTTCCTTCTGGCTTAGTCCTAGCAAAACAGGTTGGGCTTTTTTTTTTTTTTTTTTTTTCATTTCTGTTTTTAAACAGTTTAATAAAATAAATAAAAACTGTACTAGAGATAGGAGATCTTATCTCCTAAAGGCATTTGGTGGAATTATGACATTGAAGCAAAAGTATCAGCATTTAAAAGCCTGTTTCTTTCTACAAAATGGAAGAACAGAGAAATACGCCAAAAAGGGAGGGGAAAACACTCAATTTATCAAAGTAGAAACCTGTATCGAGAAATCCTACATCTTGTTACATCCAGGATTTCTTACTTTTGCTCTGCTCATGAACAACAGACAGAAAGTTCAGAAACACAAAGGCAATCAATATGAAAACTGTGAAAGTCTCTTAATTAATCAACTCACACAAACTCTCCAAGTAAGAGGATTTTACAAACATTTCAATTAAAGCTTTCCCTTTTTATTACTAAATTTCATTGACAATTAAAAATGCATAATGAGAGTTGACATGATTATAAAAAGCAAAATATCATTTAAATACTGAGCTTTTAGACTTATAGGAGAGTGATTTTCTGATGCTTATTCTTTTGATGAATCACATAGACAATTACTAATTGGATAGCTATTCTATAACAGTGACATTTTGAAATTTTCAAAATGGGTAGGTCTTTGAACATGTTTGTATTTCCCTCCTCATGTTAACATCATCATTTTGGCATACTCAGACCTAGAAGCTTCATGTCTGACTCACTAATGAAATTCAACAATCATACATATGCAAAGAACTACTAAATTCATTGAAATATTTAAGAACTGACATGGTGTGACTAGATGTTTTAACATTTAAGAGCTCTAGAACAGGCTGAAAGCACTAGCATCCAACTGTTTACCTATGAATTGATATTGGAATATAAGAAACTTACATTGAACAGGTATATACAGAATATGGAAATTTTTATAAAAAACAAAAGCCAGCTTAGTCTAACAGTTTGTTTTGGCTTTTAAAAGAAAAGTTTATTTGAAATCTCCATTGACTGTCAGCTGCTGGTTCCAGAAACTACACATATTCCCAATATGGCTTATACCAGTTTTCTGCTTTGAAGACTGAAAAATGGACCAGAAGACAAGATATAATTTCATGATTCTGTGCCTCACTTGTGACAGTAGAGAAGTAATTTAACTCCTTTGTGCAGCTTTTCTTCACCAGTAAATTAGGAATAATCATTGTCTTCCACCTTCTGTTGGGGACTTTGAAGAGTAATGATTCAAGGGCCAATTGGAGTTAAAATAAAAATACGAAATTATTTTTCTTTTACCCAAAGAATTAAGTTCATAGAATATGAGAATATCTCTTAAATCATTTTCATTTTTAAGTGCTCATTTAAAAATTCAGCATTTTAAATCTATTTACTTTGTATTTATATTTCAGAAATACTACACAGATGCTAAAGATGTCATATTAGGACATCTCTAATAGCAGTATCTATCAATGCCATTAAAATATTATCTATCTATGAAGCATAAAATCCCACTGTTTTAAGAGTAAAGCATGGGTGTTTAAAAAATATGCAGAAACTGCCCAATTTATCAGAAACAATAGCAGTCAGTTTTTGAATCTGACTAAAATCTTATTTTGCCCATAGCTTGCCTCCTTTCCCACTCCTCCTGCCCCCACCTCTCATGGAGGATAAGTGGACCAATTCACATGGGGATCAGGCATTCCACAGCCTGGGGGTGGGTAAGGAGGATCTCAACAATCTGGGGAAAAAAACAAACAACAACAACAACAAAATCCCCACTAGCTTTTATAGATAAATATTTACATGGATCAGGTTGTTCTACTTTGTAAGTAATTTGTGTGCCTTTATTAACTGCTGAAATGATACACACTTTTACTCTATAAAAGGGTTCCAATGTTGATTCCCAATAGAAAAATACAGCTAAAGTATTTTAATATTGGCCTATCATTTGGCAGCTACTGAATTAGGCAGTTGTTTTATTTGAAGTCCACCAGTATTCTTTTGTGTATAAGAAAGTAGTAGCCCTGAGGGTAGTCTGAATGCAAAATACAGGGCTCAGTCCAGAAACAGATCTTGGTGTCATTCATTGTCTGGGCTCCAGAAAGATATTGGATGCTGTGGGTTAGCGTCCAAATTACTCTATTTATATCTCAGTTTCCAGCCAACAATGGACCATCAAGCATATTCAGATTGGCTGTTTTTGTATAACTTCAAAAGAATAGTAAATATTGCGCTGTTGTCTTGTGACTGTTACAGGAAAAGCAATGGATTTTTTTCTTTCCAGGTGATCATTCTGAGAGGGGTTGTGGTGGGGGGCAGATAGCAAAAGTCACGGATTTTCTCCTGTTGGAAAAAGCTCTATCTGAACAGGCTTGTTGAGCTGTCAGTTGGGCACTTCAGGCTTTCTCTCTGATCATGCAGTTCGAAAGCCTTTGCAACTCTCCTTCCAGTCCTCCTGCAGGCCCCAGTGATCCCACATGTCCCACATTACCTCCCTGCTACCCCATCCATCAAACACACTAAGCTTGCTGTTGATAAAGGAAAAACAGAATAGCCACTTTCCTTATTTTGCACAATGCAGAAAGGTTGAGGACCTTTCCCCACTCGCCAGGGCTCAAAAACGGGAATTTGGAGGGACTCACAGAGGCTATAGCAAATGACCGGGTGATGATGTGCATGACAGTTTGGGCTCAGGAGGGGAGATGAACTTAGCAAGGAATAGAAGCGGCAGTTCTGATAGTGTGGAGATGATCTCAGGCAGAAACTCCCAACAGCAACTGGCAAGGGTCCCAGCATCAATTCTGAAGCCCCACTTGCAGAAGGTCACCCTTAAAAGATCTTCTTCTCTATTACCTTTAGTATCCTGTCCCTTCCAGATGTTCCTTTCCCGTTTCCTAATTATCCATTTTCAGTGAGAGTACTAGATTAGCCAAACTTCCAGTTATATATTTTTTATGCTGCCTGAAGTGCTTGCTTTTACAAACCACATTTGGCCCCATATCAATCCATCGTGTAGACAACATCAAGTTTCCAGTTCGCAGCCCGGCTCCTGCACTTTGCGCCTGTCTTTGAACACAAATGGGCCGCAAAAGGAGAGGAACTGTTAGCCTTTGCGAATGACCGGAAACAGGGTACCACTGAGCAGAAATGGATCGCACCGTGTTAATACAGGAAGATTCTCAACCCAAACCACTCTTTGAGCACCAAGTTAGCAGGTATTGCAATTAAAATGTAATAAATGCAGTATTCATAAACTTATATGTGTCTTGTGCCTTTTGTGCCCGCAGGGTTTCTGTAGGCCTCTATTTATATCAAATAAATTTCAGATATTCCAGAACGTAGACCGCATCTGGTTCATTTTTGAAGTGTCCCTCTAGGAACATTTCTAAAATAGTAGATTGTTCCCATTTTTTTCCTAATGAGAACAATCCATGTGTTCGGTGATTATTAATAATAATGGCTTCAAATAAATTGTTGACTGGTTGCAATGGAATGTACTTTCCAGCAGCTGAGGAGCTCCGCGCAAAATGTCTGCGGTGTATTCCTCTGAGCCCCCGGCTCCATCAGTTCCACGGGTTATCAGCCGGCCCAAGCACAGCTGCTGAAGGGTCAGTTAAGAGAAAGATGGAACAGATATGAAGGATTCGTGGTTCAAAATTAGAGTAACATTTAATAAAAATTTAAAAGGAGTTGCTGATTCTTCTGTTTTTGATTTATGAATTTGGGGGCTTAAAAAATTTTGTATTCATAGCATTCAGTATATCAGCACCTATACGTATACACTCGTAGTATACAGGGTAGTGTGTGTGTGTATGTGCATGCCAAATGATTACCATTTATGAGGCATTGTATGGAGGGAACTGAATGTGACTGATTCCCTGCTATGGTGAAGTTTGTTACAGTCTAATGGGGAGACGGGCATGAGCCCAGTTAGTCATTCTTTACTAACTAGGCCAAGCATAGGGAGAAGACCAAAACACCAAGCCTTGGGATCTGTGCCATAATAGTGGTACAGATAGTGAATTGAGTTCAGAGGAGGGAAAAACATTGCCAGCTAAGTTGATCATGAAAAACTTCTGGACATTGGTGACACTGGAACTGTATTTAAATGCCTATTCCCTGTGTATAATTCTCTGAGCATATTTTCTTTTTTTTTTTTTTTTTTTTAGACAGAGTCTTGGTCTGTCACCCAGGCTGGAGTGCCATAGCACAATCTGGGCTCACTGCAACCTCTGCCTCCCGGGTTCAAGCAATTCTCATGCCTCAGCCTCCCAAGTAGCTGGGATTACAGGCACCCACCACACCACACCTGGCTAATTTTTTTTTTTTTTTTTGGTAGAGATGGAGTTTCACCATGTGGCCAGGGTGGTCTTGAACTCCTGGCCTCAAGACATGATCTGCTGGCCTCAGCCTCCCAAAGTGCTGGGATTACAGGTGTGAGCCACAGTGCCGGGCCTCTCTGAGCATGTTTTCTATTTCAATTATATTGAATTTTGAGACACACAAGTCAGTAATCATTTATGATTATTCAATGTCTTGTAATTTCATAAGTAAATCTTTAAAAATCTTTAAAATTTTAGCTTTACTCAAAATAATCCAAGACCATTTACTATGATTTAAAGTATTCATAAAGCAAGGTGATTATTACTCTTGAGACCATTGTACAAAGCCCTGAAGTGTGTTACACATAGGCCAGAAACCTTTCTCCTTTGTTTTATCTTATGAGTCTGTTAGGTTTAAAATATATATATATATATATATATTTGCTATTTCTGTTCTTTAATACTTGAAAAATGGAATTTTGTGTGCCTCAATCTAAATGGAGAATCGTCGAGAGAAGCTCATTCTGTACTGCATAAGCTACGAAAGACTTCAAAATTCCAGAGGAAAACAGACAAAAACTCTTTGCTTATTAGTGTACACACCTCCGTTTTCCTAAAGTTGCATAACTAGCTGAATTAGGAAAATGCTGTAAACATTGCATCACTGTTGACATTGAACATTGCATAGCTAGAAAGAAAGGGATATATATGTAATTTTTTTCATTTGCTATTTCAATAGTCTGAGTCTCAGTGGCAAATGAAAATACAATTGAATCTCAAGTGAATGGCCAGAAACACCGTATATTTTATGAAATATGGCAGCATAATGAATAGGAGGTAAAAAAAAAATGTCCTGGCTTTCAAGTCCTGATGGTTGTGATGTGATTGAATCATAGTGCATTCTGTTTGATGTCTCGGCTTTGCTATTCAGATGCACTGCGAAGTATGTGCATCACCCTCTCTGCAAAGTGCACCTGGCAACCCAGCACGGATGTAGTTTGTTTTCCTTGCATCTGCAAGAAACGTATGTATTCAGAGTAGAATTTAAGTAGGAGTATTTTAATTCTTCTAATTGTGATAGTTTCCCCACACAGAGAAAACTATCAATCAGGTACAAAAGAAACTGCTTAGGATTTGAAGGAATTTGACAATTTTGTTGTAGTTCCTAGCCTGGCAGGTGGTAATAATGCCTATGCCAGCACTGTCAAAATATGAAAATTAAAGTGACGATGGGTTTTAATGAAATCCATTTGACAAATATAATTAAGGTGTTTTAATATGAAGTCCTGTAATAAAGACTACCGGTGGACTCCCTGAGGTCCTGACTAATTGTGTAGATTGCTTTTAAGCTTTGAATAGTTTTATTGGATAATGAACTGTTAAGAAGTGTTAGATCTTTCTTAAGCAGAATTTGGTTTGAAAAAGAAGAGGAGAGACAGGCCTGAGGTGTGGCATTTTAAACATAATTAGAGGAGAGATTTAAGTTAACATCTTTGATCTTGCTGTCAGTTTTTGATTAGAGCTGTAAATGCTTTAATCAAGTGTAGTGTAGTCATTACATTTCTAACTGTTTTTTAAACTGCGAAATTACTGAGACATTGACATCAATTTTAACACATTCTGAAAATTTACAGCAGAATTGGGCTTCTCTACCTAGTGTTTGTATTAGAATATCAGCTTATACTGATTTACCAACCTTAAGCAGAATGGCAAAATGGTATTATGGTAAGGAATGGTTTAGTTTCAATCACAGTTAGACATAGTAACAAAATTGTACAATTATTTGATATTTATTGTGCTTTCTAGGAATGTGTTTATCAGTTGAAAGCACTCGTATGAACCTGTTCTATTAGAATGTACAGATGAGGAAGGAAGTAACCTCAACGTTTTCTATCAAGTAGATTTTATAATGTTAACTGGTTTTAACATTCACTTTTCAAAGAGCCATTGTAGCTCACTATAATCATCCAATGTCATATTTGGTTTTGTGCTCCCATCCCTAGTGCATAGCAAGCACTCAGTGTGTGTTTGTGGAATGAATGCGGAATCCATTTATGATAGCTGAATATGTACCCAGCTTAAATTTTTCCCCAGAATTCAATAAGATCATAAATAAGTGAAATGTAAGGAAATGGTATACTCCTCTTCCCCTTTGCCACCTATCTTAACCCAGTTACTCATTATGGGCTGTAAATGGGTATATATTTGGTATTTCCCACTAGTTTCAGAGAGCATCACTAGAATGATGAGTTAGACCAGGATTATTCTTGGGGGAGAGCAGCTTCCCTAGCATGTCACCCACGATTGCAGAAGTGCTAGGGCTATATAAAGGAGCCATGCCCCGGGGGCCATTCATTGAAGAAGGCATCCACACTAATTACATGGTCTTGAACTTCCTGCATGTGTATTATGCGTTACATAAGATATGAAATGTGGAGTGAAGAAGCCTAGATTCTAATCCAAGCTCTGCTTGATATGCCATTTAGAAAAATCACTTCTCTCCAGATGATCTAATCCAACTCCTGAGTGGAATAAATAACTTCTAAAACCCTCCTGATTCTAGAATTCTGCTGATAAGTGTATATCTATCTAGTGCGCTCTCCATAAGAGTTTCTTTACCAACTTTACCCCTTTGCCTTTCTTGCTTTTAATGTTCTCCCCTTTTTACTTTTTTTGGTGCATTTCTACCTATTTCACTTGATCATTTGTTTATTTATCCATCCATCCATCCATCCATCCAAGAAGCATGTATTGTATGCCAGGCATTATATGGAAAAGAAAGAACACCAATATACTCTTGTTGTCTTCTTTCTTTTTTCTTTTTTTGGATTACCTGATGCCAATGTAGTTCCAGGGATGGGAAGTGGGCAGACAGAATAGAATACTATCTTCTTATCATCCGTTTTGATTTATGTGCCATAGGGTGATAGATATATGTTTATAAATAGAAGGAACTGAACTAGATGCCTTTCAACATTTTTTACCTGCAAATTTTGCTAGAAATACAACCTGTCTTGTAGATTATCCAACTACCTATCCTGTTGTTTTAAATATTTACATGTACCATTAGTTTCAGGTCAATATGATATGCATTCTGAAAAAAAACAAAAGCTTGGAAGTTAGAAAAAAATAAAATAAAACTAGGAAGCCTTGTTTCCATAGGGTCTTACCTTTGTCTGCTAAGATTTGAGAAGAAATGTGAGGCACCCAATAGAGTATGAGACACAGGTTGTCAGTAACACTCAGATTTTACATTATATCCAGAGATATCCACATCACTGTGGGGCAGATGAGTATGAGTGTAGGAGCAAGAAGCCCAGGGTGGACATCAGGAAATGTGAGTGTGGAGGACCTGCAAAGGTGATGAGCAAATCTGTGAAGAGTACCATGGTTTTTTGTTTTTTGGTTTTTTTTTTTTGTTTTGAGATGTAGTTTTGCTGTTGTTGCCCAAGCTGGAGTGCAATGGTGCAATCTTGGCTCACTGTAACCTCTGCCTCCCAGGTTCAAGCACTTTTCCTGTCTCAGCCAGCCTCCTGAGTAGCTGAGATTACAGAAGCATGCCACCACGCCCGGCTAATTTTTTTGTATTTTTAGTAGAAACAGAGTTTCACCATGTTAGCCAGACTGGTCTCGAACTCCTCACCTCAGGTGATCAACCCGCCTCGGCCTCCCAAAGTGCTGGGATTACAAGCGCGAGCCACCGTGCCCGGCTACCATGTTCTTTTGTTAGTTGATACAAGACCTTTGGCACATTCCTCTAAGTCTAGCACTTGTGCAATGTTCTGTACTTTGTCCTGATGGTGGTTCCATTCATATCATATTACCCCATCTAAGTGTAGGCTGCTAGGTGTTGGGACCATGCTTTCTTCTTTATTTCTTTGCATGCCTGTTACGTAATTGACTCTCCGTAATATTTATTGGCTTGAATTCTAATCCTACCTCTGACCTAAAATTTGCCGCCACCGGCAAATAGTTTAACCTTTCTGGAAGAGTTCATTAAATGAGTGGAGATTCCATGGGATAAATGAAAGTTACTTTAAAACTTTTTCTTTACTTCCATGGGCATGTTATAAATGGCTTAACTCTCCAGCCCACCCCACTCTGCCCTTATCCAAATTACGTAAATATTTTCTATCGAGACCATGATGATTTTCACTTTTGGAATAGCTGTTTAGTGCTTTGAGATTGTGAGGAAAGACCTGTAGGGTGGGGAGAGATTGTTCAGGTGCAATCTCTTCTGAATCCATAGATATAATCAGAGTCAGGCTCTGTTTATAAAATCATCAACACACTATTTCCCACTGTGCTAGGTGTTCTTTTGAAGTCTCTCATCCTAAGCTCTGACCTCATTTCTCAAGATGTATCCACATTTTCTAAATGGAAAATTTTGGCAAATAGAAGACAGCCCCAACATGCAAAATGTTTTTGAATGTTGCTTTCCGTTTAACACATAAGGACATCAATAAAGTAAAATAAGATATGTGTACTATATTGTGTTAACTGGTGTTTCATTAAAGTTGTCAAGATGAAAAGTGTGTTTTTCCATAGTTTATATATAGATTTGTTTATTATCAGTATAGAAAGGATTCCACATAGAAATTTTTTGTAAAATAATTACACTTTGTCTCTGCATTTTTAAAATTTATTTTTAATTTTATTTTTATTTTCTGAGACAAGTTTCACTACTGTTGTCCAGGGTGGGGTGCAGTGGCGCAATCTTAGCTCACTTCACCTCCAAGGCTCAAGTGATTCTCCTGCCTTAGCCTCCTAAGTAGCTGGGACTACAAGCACATGCCACCGCACCCGGCTAATTTTCCTATTTTTGGTAGAGACCGAGTTTTGCCATGTTGCCCAGGGTGGTCTCAAATTCCTGAGCTCAAGCGATCCACCCGCCTCAGCCTCCCAAAGTGCTGGGATTACAGGCGTGAGCCACCACACCCAGCCTGCATTGTTTTTAAAGAGAACATTGAGATCATCTATTTGGAAATTACACATCAGTTATACATCTGGATTGCTTTGGTAGCTTTTTATGAAGAAGCTAAAAAAAATTTTCTCCTCTGTTGGACTCAGTGCTTAAGAGTAAAAATTTAAGAAGTCAAAAATCAGCTTAAACATATTCATTCTCCTTCCCTCTCTTGCTGTCACTAAGGAAAGAAAGTTAATGGTTTGTGCCAAAGCCTACCTCCATGAAACTAGAGAATGTTTGAAACTTGTCAGAGATGCTATTTGTCATATTCAGTGGCAGTCCTAGCCCATGGCATGCTTCTTTGTTATTGATGGCATCATCGTCAGATTTCTGAGAACAGTTCTGGTACCAAGCTCAGTGCACCAGACTAAAATGAGCATCAACCACAATAAATTAATTAAATCATCTTTAGGGTTAACCGACAGTGAAGTTCATGAGAATATTATACATAGTTCAAAAAGAGGTTCATTTCCGCTATGGTACTAGAGAACCAAGAATAATTTTGAATTTATTCTGCCTTATTCTATCTCACTCTGTAAAGATTTGTTGTTGTTATTCTTTTGGTAGGAGGCTTAGACATTCCTTCTACTCAGCAGTCTTTTTAAAATTTTTATTATTACCCTTTCAGTATTTTGAGCCTCCAACTTTGTAATATAGTTTTCAAAATATGGCATTTTGCTTTCAGACAGGAGTTTCATAGGAGATAAAAATTCCTAAATAGATTACCTGATTAACAATTTCTCAGCCTGAGTAAAATGTGTAGTGGGTTTGAGTTTGTCAGTGGGTAAAATATATATCTATTAAATAATTTCTTTACTCATCTATTAAGAGGTTTCTGACTTTACCTGCTGTGTATTAACAAATATTTTATTTTTATTTAGGTATTTGGGGTTTTTTTTTTTAAGGTTTCAGTCACTTTTCCTGTACCTGACGTGGAGAATGGGATTTGCCAGTGATAAATGGGGAAGTTGACTAGCTAACTAATAAAGATTTGTCTTAATCAAGTATGATTTGTCAGAACAGGAGCGCACTGGGGTCAGGGCGCGCGCAATGAATTATACAGCATTCACAGGAGGGAAGGACCCGGCAAGAGACCTCATAAATATGCTGCCATTACCCACTGCTAATTCGTATTCAAAGAGTGCTCTGCACAGCCGGTTTCTAGGTTGCTGAGCTGTTCACCAGTTTCCTGAGCTTTCTGTTTTTGTGAAAAAAGAAGTTTTTATTCTGTTTTGGTATCATCTGGGTTCTCAAGGTGTATCAGTCTTAAAAACTAAGTTGGTACCAATAATTTGAAGTGTGGCTTATTACATTACATCGTAAATAATATTAATCTAGTGCCTACTATGGGCTCACGCATCATGCTGGACACAGTGCAGAGGAATCAGATATATAAGGCACAATTTCTGCTAGAAGAGTTTTCTGATGCTTTCTTATGATTCTCTTCAAGTATTATAAATTCAAGTATGGCTACAAGAGGAAAATGCATCTGCCTCTTTGTTAAATATAGTCATGCATTCCTTAATGATGGAGATGCATTCCAAGAAATGCATCCTTAGGCATTTCATCATTGTGCAAATACCATGGAGAGTACTTACCAATCTAGATGGCATAGGATCCTGCACGCCTAATGTAATGGTCTAGCCTATTGCTCCCAGGCTGCAAACCTGTATAGTATGTTACTGTACCGAATACTACAGGCAATTGTAACACTATGGTAAGGATTTGTAGATTTAAACAGTAAAAATATGGTATAAAAGATAAAAAATGATCCACCTGGACGGGACACTCACCATGAATATGAATAGAGGTTAAAGGACAAGAAGTCGCTCTGGGTGAATCAGTGAGTGAGATTGTAAAGGGCGAGGGTATCAGTGTACGCTACTGTAGACTTTATAAACACTGGACACTTTGACTATGCTAAATTTATTTTTTGAATGTTTTTCTTTCTTCAACAATCAATTAACCTTAGCTTGCTGTAACTTTTTTACTTTATAAGCTTTTTAATTGTTTGATCATTTTGTCATAACGCTTAGCTTAAAACACATGGTACAGCTGTACAAAAATATTTTCTTTCTTTATATCCTCAATCTATGAGCTTCTATCTTTAATTTTTTTTTTCCCTTTTGTACTTTTTAAACTTTTTTGTTAAAAACTAAGACACAAACACACACATTAGCCTAGGCCTACACAGGGTCAGGATCATCAGTATCACTGTCTTCCACCCGCACATCTTGTCCCACTAGAAGATCTGCAGGGCCAATAACATGCTTGGAGCTGCCATCTCCTATGATAACAATGCCTTCTTCTGGAATACCTCCTGAAGGACCTGCCTGAGGCTGTTCTACTCTTCATGTTTTTTTTTTTTTTTTAAATAAGTGGAAGGAGTACACTCAAAAATAATGATAAAAGCTATAGTATAGTAAATTCAAAAACCAATAACATAGTTGTTTATTATGTTATCCAGTATTATGTACTGTGCGTAAGTGTATGTGCTATACTTTTATATGACTTGCAGTGCAGTAACTTTGTTTACACCAGCATCACCACAAACACATGAGTAATGCATTGTGCTACAATGTTCAACAGCTACCATGTCACTAGGGATAGGAATTTTCAGCTCTATTATAATCTCTTTAGGCCACCATCCTATACCTAGTCCCTCGTTGACCAAAACATTGTTATGCAATGCATGACCGTATGTCCTCTCAGTGAAGAGTTTTCAAATTAAAAGTACTCTTACTATTTCTTGCAGTTTGACGTACATTAAATACATAGAAGGTATTTTCTCATGTTTCTGCTAAGCTTGACTTTCTAACCTACGATTCATACTATTCTCATCTGTTTATATGACTGATTGCTTTGATGAGTTAAATTAGTTATTTTTCACAGTCTTTATTTTATAAATTACTTCTTTGATTTGAAGAGGTTATTGTTTCTCCTCTTCATATTGAACAATTATAAGTAATGCTGTGCAGCTCAACCAACATTTAAGGCCACCTAATCTGTTATATCCAGCTGCTGTTGGGATGATGTCCTTCTTGGCCCTAGAAAGTCAGCAAGGGGAACATTCCTGACTTCAGCACTTCCTTCTTGCTTCAGTGACCTATTAGATGGTTTTTACATGATATTTTAAATATGACAAAATAGTTTATAATATCTCAATGTCTTAATTGGTAGAAAAATATTGGCATCGTCTCTCTTAGTGGAATAACCCTTCTTCTTTTTTTTTTTTTTGAGATGGAGTTTCGCTCTCGTTGCCCAGGCTGGAGTACAGTGGTGCGATCTCGACTCACCACAACCTCCACCTCCCCAGGTTCAAGTGATTCTTCTGCCTCAGCCTCCTGAGTAGATGGGATTACAGACATGCACTCAGCTAATTTTTATATTTTTAGTAGAGAGAGGGTTTCACCATGTTGGCCAAGATGGTCTCAATCTCTTGCCCTTGTGATCCGCCCCCCTCGGCCTTCCAAAGTGCTGGGATTACAGGCGTGAGCCACCGTGCCCGGCCTGGAATAGCCCTCCTTATAGTTGATGATTCCAGCCTTTGTTAGCTGAAACTGATGTCCACATTAAAATACAATAATGGTAGTAATAATTATTTTTCAGAACTGTGAGTGTACACTTTTGATGTGTCAAGGAAGAAATGAATGGGCTTTGAATACCAAGTTACCTTCTTACTTCCCAAGGATAGTTCCTCCAGGAAAGAAAAGGTTGAAATAGAGAGATGGGAAAGTCCACTTCATGCAAGTCTGTTTTATCAGAGGAAAAGTTTTAGTCAAAGGGCTACTACTTGGTATATTTCTGCAAACTTCCCCAGAACATTAGCCTCAGCCAGAAATAGAAAGGAACACAGTCCTCTGATTGATCTTTTACCACTTAGAAATTGTCATGACTCCTAACAGGATGTTTAGAGTAGAGTATGGTCGAATATTTGGAATTCTATAGCGATGGAGATTTCTTTCCTTCAGGTGAAAAAAAGAAAAAAACAGGCAAAGAAAAAACAACTCTTTGAGTCAAAGACAATGTAAAGGGATGGAAGTATGGTTGCAGCAGTGCTTAGTTAGAACAATGTCTAAACTTCAGCGTAGACAAGCCCTGAGTGAAATCAAAGCCTCCCACTGCCATAACACCATGAAGATTTTCACAAGGTGACGCAGATAAATGGATGGGGAAAACAGACCAGAGCGGACACTTCAGTCCTCAGAAATGAGTGTCCTTCCCATTGGCTGTCACCGACCGTCTCAGTGAGTATGCAGTTGCTGTGTGTCTCACAAAAAACAAAATGCACAAAATCCGGGAAAGGGAATTGAGGACTCTGAGGGCAGCACAAAGAGTTAGAGCCAGTTGTGGAGGCTCACGCCTGTAATCCCAGCCCTTTGGGAGGCCAAGGCAAAAAAGTTGCTTGAGCCCAGGAGTTTGAGATCAGCCTGGGCAACATGATGAAACTCTATCTCTACAAAACATTTTTTTAAAAAAGTAGCCAGACATGGTGGCATTCACTTGTGGTCCCAGCTACTCAGGAGGCTGAGATGGGATGATCGCTTGAGCCCAGGAAGTCAAGGTTGCAGTGAGTCATGTTCATGCCACTGCACTCTAGGCTGGGCAACAGAGTGAGACCCTGTCTCAAAAAAAATAATAATAATAAATAATAGGCCCACTGGGCGTAGGAGGCAGACCATGATGTGTCTGTTACGCCCTACAAGACTCCCCTTGCTTTTCTTTCATTGAAGTAGTGTTACTGGTGGAGGGTGTCCAGGTTCTTGGCATCTTGAACAAAGAATTGGACAAAATGCACAAACAAAACAAGGAAAGATTTAAGCAACAAAAGCAGAGATTTATTGAAAATGAAAGTACACTCCACAGGTTGGGGGCAACCTGAGCATAGGGGCTCAAGAGCCCCATTACAGAATGTTCTGGGGTTTAAATACCCTCTAGAGGTTTCCATTTGTTACTTGGTGTACGTCCTCTGTAAATGAAGAGGATGAAGTCAAGTTACAAAGTCATTTACTCAACGTACACCCTATGTAAATGGAGAGGATATTTTCTGTCCTAGCTGAAGTGTTTCCATTTGATTTGGTTCTAGGAAGTCAGTGAGAATTGGCCTTATGTTCCCTGCCTCCAGACCCTATTCTCCTGCCTCAGTAAGGGGGAATTTTTTTCATTTTGCTTTGTATTCTTGTCCTTTTATTTGATTGATGGCATTCAAAGAGTCATATAATGTCTAGCTTCCTTCTTTGGCATGTGTTTGTGCAAAGTATAGCTCCGAATTGCACAACCAGAATGCCCATGACATTGGCCACCTATGTGCTGGAGAAGGCACAGTGCACAACAGTGGCCATGTCATCAGCTTAGGGATCCATATGGCTTGGGTCTTGAATACTGGCCAACCTTGGGCAAATTACTTAACTTCTCTGAGCCTCAGATTCCTTGTCTTTAAATGGGATTAATAATAATTGACTTCATGTGGTGGTTATGAAGATTAAATGCAGTATCCATTAAGTGCTTAGCACAGTTGCTAGTATAAAATGAAGCAGTCAATAAATAGTAGCCCAAAATAAAAACCTTTCCCTGGAGGGGAGCATTCATTGCAGTGTTTTATACACAGCCTGTAAGCAATAAACTTTTGTTGGATATATATTGAATGTATGCAGTCATTTTTTCATCCCCCAGGGTTTCAACCTACGTGCTTGTTTCCCCCCCAGAAGAAGTCCCATCCCAACTTGTTAATACTCTTAGGAGGAAGTTTGGTAAAAGACTCAGTTTTAGTGGTTCCCTAATAAAATCTGTTCAGATATAATTAAAAATTCTTCCTATAATTATGCTAATAAGTTCAATATACAGCCTGGCTGATAAAGTCTAATAAATTCCCTATTGTATTTAGAAACAATGGTAGCTTTGTTTTATTCTGTGTTTTAGAGACTCCCAATGTCATAGTGCTTGCTAAGAAAAGCAAACAATAAATAAACTTTTTTGTTGTTAGGAGTTTTACTAAAAGAAGTCTCTAAGTGCATATTTGGTTATGTACTCTCCTTCTAAGGTCACACTAATACTTCAGTTTATAAAATGAACAATTTTTTAGTGTGCTTCACCTGACATTGACCAGCAGTTACCATCTAATAAGCAAGATTTTCAAAATCCGTATTTACTAGCCTTTTCTATAATGTCATAAGGATAGCATAAATATTAAGAAACCTTATCTCGTTCTATTATTTTTTTTACGAGACAGTAATTTGAGTTCAGTTTAGATCTTTTACCACACATACATCTCAAATTTAGATATAATAATAAGATCACATCACCTTAAAACTCTGTCAGAATATACCCTACAGTCATCCATTCTTTTTCTCATACTTTTCTCCATTTATTCACTAGTTCCCTTGTCTTGAGTTTTGTTAGTTTCCACCTCTCAAAATGTCACTGTCTAAAAATACAAGTCTCTTCTACATTAAAGTTTTTGTCTGCCTCGTGATATAGCATAAATTCTCCCACTTCCTCTGTAAATTGCTGTGGCTTATGTGTGTGTGTGAATAAAACTTTATTTACAAAAACAGGCCATAGGCTGGATTTGGCTAAATTGCCCTAGCTCGCCAACCCTTACAGTGGTTCTCAAAACATAGTCTTAGGGAACCAGCATCACCAGCAGCATCTGGATACTTGTTAGAAATGCAGCTTCTTCCCTGCCACCCCCGACCCCCCCGACACACACATCTACTGAATTAGAAATTGTGGATTCAGGGCCCAGCAATCTGTGTTTTAACAGTCTCGCCCTTTCATATATCCATTGATTTATGCATTATCCACTTCCACAAAAAAGATTTGAAGTATCTTACTATAGATAATCAGGTAGGTGTATCAAGAGCAGAAAAAATTAACCCAGATCAAAAGATAGAAACCAAGGAGTAAAGAGAAGGTGTGTGTATGTGTGGTGGGGTGGGGCAGGGGTGGCAGGGCTCCATGAAGACCTAGAGAAATGCTTTAACAATCAAGGATTAAACTCACCCAGGGCTCCCTAGGATTCAGACCAAACAAACATGTTGGATTGCATAGCTTGCCTCAGTCACTAGTACAAAATGAATTCTGCCCTGTACTGTCCAAATATATATATATATATATATATATATATATATATATATATATATAAAATTATGAAGGGGAGGAAGTGTGATAGTGGTCTTTTAATAAGAAAGCTAAGAAATGTGATGAATCCTATTCTTGAAATCAGCCTAAAACTGTATCGATGTATTCTTTGTTTCATATTTTAAGTAAATCTTATGAGTACCAAAGGCCCAGAGCTAAAAGGGTAAAGATCTGTCCCAGGGCCAGGTATTTTGGACTAGAGAATGTTGAAGAATGAAGACCTGTGGCCCATAAGAAGGAGTTTGACATGACTGACAGACATTTTTAAAGTGTGCATATCTGTGCCCCGTATCTAGGGAATTAGCCTACAATAAGGGCTGCACAACACTGTTTCTTAAAAGCTTCCTAGATGATTCTGGTGCGCACTAGCACATGAGAATCTTTGCCAGAGTCTGTGACCTTCAAATTTCAGTCATCTCACTCAGGCCTTTAAAGCAAAGAATGAGAGCACTAGCTGGAAGCTGAAAAGTGGAGAACTCCAAAAATTACCATTTGTCAATTGAGAAAAGGTCCCAGTGCCATAGATCCAGGAGAGCAAGTGGGTCTTATCCCCTGTGCCAACCCTGACCAGCTGGAGTTGACTGCCTGGGGTGTTTCGAGGAGAAGGTTTGTGGCAAGGTGTGTTCAGGGCACCACTGTGATTGATGGACTATACCTGCCAGCTGTTTGGTGGTTAGGAGCTGTGGCATGTACGGCATGTGTTTGTTGACCTTATTCTCAGGGTTAGATAAATGAATAGAAGAAATAACATTTTGTTGAAAAATTCAGTAAACTGACTTACTTATCTCTTTGAATTTTCTTCCCAAACCATTTTTTTTTTTTTTTTTTTTTAAATCAGAGTCTTTCTCTGTCATCCAGGCTGGTCTGGAACCCTTGGGCTCAAGCAATCCTCCTGCCTCAGCCGCCTGAGTAACTGGAGATACAAGAGCATACCACACCCAGATTTTTTTTTTTTCTTTTTCTTTTTCTTTTCTTTTTTTTTTTTTTGAGAGACAAAGTTTCCCTGCATTGCCCAGGCTCATCTCAAACTCCTGGGCTCAAGTGATCCTTGATCTGCCTCGGCCTCCCAAAGTGCTGGGATTATAGGCTACCACACCCAGCCTACAAACTTTATTTCTCGAATTTTAAGCCAGCTTTAACGTCAGTCTTCTCACTTCCTCAATTTTCCCTTCTCATGATTTCCTGCAGGATATTTCTTGAAACTTGATCATCCTTGATGTGGTTTGGATCTTTGTCCCCACAAAATCTCATGCCCAAATGCTAATCCTCCGAGTTAGAGGTGGGCCCTGGTGGGAGGTGATTGGATCATGGGGGTGGTTTCTCATGGTTTAGTGCCATCCCCTCAATGCCGTTCTCGTGATAGCAAGGGAGTTAGTTATCGTGAGATCAGGTTGTTTAAAAGTGGGTAGCACCTTCCCCTCACTCTCTTGGTCCTGCTCCTGCCGTGTTAAGCCAGGCCCACCTCCCCTCTTCGCTTTCCGCCATGACTGAAAGTTCCCTGAGGCCTCCCTGGAAGCAGAAGCCACTATGCTTCCTGTACAGACTGCAGAACCGTGAGACAGTTAAACCCCTTTTGTGTCTCGGGTTTATTTTACAGGAATGTGAGAACGGACTAATGCAATCCTTTAGGTAAAAACGTTGTATTTCTCACAGCTCAAATATAGCAGCATGTATGTGTAAGGCCTGTTCTCTTCCTGTATGCATTGTCCTCTATTTTTCAGGTTTAATAACTTTACTTTTTCCATTTATTCAATATATCTATACTTTCTTCTCCTATTTTAGCCTAGGTATCTTCTTTCTTTCTGTGTGCTCAGAAGAGTCAAGATATATAAAAATACTATATAAAACATAACATTTTAAATTTATGAGTCAGTGTAAACATTTGTCCAGGCTTTGAGTTGGGATACATATTAGGTTTTTTTAAAAAAAATAAGAGGTATAAGAAGACAGTAACTTCTTCCTGATGAGTTCTAAATATTTTGTATGAATCAAAAATAACTCTTTGCCACCCCCTACGTCACACATATATAATGTACAAAAATTAAATCAAAATGGATCGAAGACCCAAGTCTCAGAACTAAAACTATAAAACTCTTAGAAGAAAATATAGGGACAAATCTTCATGGCGTGAAGTTGGCAATGCATTCTTAGGTATGACAGCAAAAGCACAAGCAACAGAAGAAAAAATCAGATTAGACTTTATGAAAGTTAAAAACTTTTATGTATCAAAGAACACTATATATATTGTGTGTGTGTGTATATATATATACACACACATATATGTATGCCTTAAAACGGAACAACAAAAAGATGTGTAGTATTAGGATGCCTTGTCCTCCACATTGTTATGCATGTTTGTTTTCTTTTTAATTTGTTTTTGTTGTTGTTAATGCAAAGATCAAAGGCCTAGGAGTCGGGAGACTTAGGATCATGGTTGCAGCTCTGCAGGTAATGAGCAGCATGATCTGGGTGATCTTGGAGACCTCCACCTCCCCACTTCCCGCATTCTAGTTTGCTCATTTGCTCAATTACTTTATTTATTTATTTATTTTTTCCAAGAAACAGGGTCTAACTCTGTCACCCACACTGGAGTACAGTGGCTCGGTCATAGCTCGCTGCAGCCTCAATCTCCTGACCTCAAGTGATCCTCCCACCTTGGCCTAACAAGTAGCTGATACCACAGGCATGCCCCACCACGCCCGGCTAATTTTTGCTTTTTTAAGAGATGGTGATCTCACTGTGTTGCCCAGGATGGTCTCAATCTCCTGGCCTCAAGTGATCCTCCCAGCTCAGCCTCCCAAAGCACTGGTATTACAAGCATGAGCCACCACGCCCAGCTCATTTACACCATTACTTTTACAGCCCACATTTGTTCTAAAAGTCTTTGATTCTGTTGTTATAAATTTATAAAGAACTTGACCATATTTTTAAGTTGAGTGGTTCCAATGAACAAATATTTCCAAAGCACCTGCATATGTCCTATACTGCCTCTTAAAATGCGGCGTATACTGAGAGGAATGAGACATGGCCTCATCTTTAAAGCCATTTACAGTATATTAGAGAAGAATATATAAGCGAGGAGTTACAAACGTCTATTCCTACGGCAGCCAAGCAGGAAACAGAAATGAGTGAAACAGGCCAGTAGGGAGGTGGCAAACTGGATAGTACCTGGCTCTTCTAAAGAGAGAAGCTGTAACTCAGTTCCGGCCTATGTTTACCGAGTGGGAATGGGGACTCAGTGTTCCAAACTTCAAAAGAAACTAGAAGTTTATCATTTTATATGAAACCTACTGTTTAAAAAATTTTTTTGCTGTGATTGCCAGCTGGTTCAAAAATGCTTAAAATAGTCTTTCATAAAAGCAAAAGATGTTTGCTAGCCACTTAAGTCCTGTGGTCCACCCGATAGTGACTTCTCAAACATATAATTAAAATGCTATACATTTAGTGATAGCAATGTGTGCAGAGTTCACAAAGAGTACAAATAGTGATTAACTTGGCTCAGAATGATTTCTAAAAAGGCTTTCTAATTACTTTCTAGTCACTTCTCAATTCTTTAAGCACTTTTTGTTTTTTTAGAATGAGTAATTCATTTACCCTGGAGAGCTGGATGACGCTGAACACGTCTCCCTTGTCTGTTAAGTAAATACATGTTTGGTAAATTCCACAAGTGAGCCTTTGGAATGTGTTTTGACAGTTTTGCCCATTCAGGTTTTCTGCTGCTTCATCTCCTGGCTTTTTTTTACAGGCTTTATTGAATTGTGAAAAAGGGATGTCCTTCCTGCTGCTCAAGTCTCATTTTATAGAATAGAATGGATTCATTCTCGTTTTTGAATGAAGCTATAATTAACATGGTTCCTTTTGTTTAACAACCTCAATTTACATAGTACCTGCTCATTCCGGAGCGTCATTATTGCTAGCACAGCTTCATTGACTGATGTCTGAGGGCTCTGGGAATAGTGTTTGTTAATTATCTGCAACAAACCAGGTAACTAAGGGGAGGTTCTGCTACTATGACTTTGATGAAAGTAGCACTGATGATTTTTTTAATTGCTTAATGATAGATTTGATCATCTTAAAGCAAAATAGAACACATACTCAGCTACTGAGAAGGTAGTGTTAAATCGTAATTGCTTATACACACACGCGCGCGCACACACACGCACGCGTAGACCCGGCATGGTCTCTTGCTGTATTTCTTTAAGAATGTATTAAGTTTACCTTCAGTCGATATGAATGTGTAATTTTTTAAATAATGTCATCATCAAAGTGCCTGTAAATATTTTATAGTACATAGTAAATGCTAATGTCCTCAGAGGCCAAGCAGTACTGTATGAAGCAGTCTAATGTTGGGGACTTAGGCAAAATGGAAACAATATGATCTGCTTAAAAGCATTGAAGTTTCTATTGTTTTGGGTTTTTTAAAACGTTGTTCTTGGGGCGGGATGGGAACACATCTCTGGGCCTAATTTGGCCCCGTGCTCTAGTTTCTCATGTGCTCTCTGGAGAAAAGGAGGCATTCAGTGTTTAGAGTGACTGAATTCTAATTTGTTATCGTTGTTGTTGTTGTTGTCGAGACAGAGTCTCACTCTGTTACCCAGGCTGGAGTGCAGTGGCACGATCTCGGCACACTATAACCTCTGCCTTCCGGGTTCAAGCGATTCTCCTGCCTCAGCCTCCCAAGTAGCTGGAACTACAGGCACGTGCCACCATGCCCAGCTGATTTTTGTGTTTTTGCTAGAGACGGGGTTTCATCCTGTTGGCCAGGATGATCTTATTCTCTTGACCTCGTGATCCGCCCACCTCGGCCTCCCAAAGTGCTGGGATTACAGGCATGAGCCACCGCGCCCGGCCCAAGTTCTAATATTTTAAAGCCAAGGGGCACTAAAGATCATCTAGTCTAAGATTCTCATTTTACATTTGAGGAAACTGAGGCCCAGAGAAAGGGAATGTTTTACCTAAATCAAACCCCAAGTGAATACTTCTTGATTTCTTTGAGTGTGTCTTAAAGACAAGGGAATTTGGAGATCATTTTAGAGATGGTTGTATTTCTGCATTCTCCAATACAGTGACCACTAACCACGTGTAGGTATTGAGCACTTGAAATGTGGATAGTGCTACTGAGGAACTAAAGTCCATTTTCTTTATTGAAGTTTAAATAGCCCCATGTGGCTAGTGGGTACTGTATTATATTGGAGAAAGAAACTCAGAAATTAAGCTTTTTATCCCTAATTTATTACAGCCTACCTTAAATCAATATGCTACTTTACATATAACTCAAGAGCCAGTCAACAGTATACTTCTGTTTACCTCCTCTTCATCTTTCGTGCTTTGGTTTTCATACATTTTGCTTCTGCATATGTTATCACTATTTTTATTTTAAACAGTTAATTACTTTGAAAGAATATAAGATAAAAATAAATGCTTTTATTTTTATTTTCTTATTTATTTATTTTTGAGACAGGGTCTCACTCTGTCACCCAGGCCGGAGTGCAGTGGCACAATCTTGCCTCACTGCAACCTCCGCCTCCTGGGTTCAAGTGATTCTCCCACTTCAGCCTCCCAAGTAGCTGGGACTACAGGCATGCGCCACCACACACAGCTAAGTTTTTGTGCTTTTTGCTAGAGAACGGGTTTCACCAAGTTGGCCAGGCTGGTCTCGAACTCCTGACCTCAAGCGATCCACCCTCCTCGGCCTCCCAAAGTGCTGGGATTATAGGCATGTACCATCACCTGGCTAATTTTTGTATTTTTAGTAGAGATGGGGTTTTGCCATGTTGGCCAGGCTGATCTAGAACTCCTGGCCTCAATTGATTCACCCACCTCAATCTCCCAAGGTGCTGAGATTACAGGTGTGAGCCACCGCGCCTGGTCTGCTTTTATATTTATCCACAGATTTACCATTTCTGGTGTTCATCATTCTTTCTTGTACACCCAGGTTTCTATCTAGTGTCATTTCCCTTGAGCCTGAATAATTTCCCTTAATATAACCTGCAGTTTACTTCTGCTGGGTAATATTTTTTGCTTATCAAAGAATATCTTTATTTCACCTTAATTTTTGAAGGCTATTATTGCTGGATATGGAATAATCGAATGACTTTTTATTTTTTCTTTTAGCACCTTGGAATGTTGTTCCATTGTATGTTTGTATTGTTTCTGATGAAAATTCAGCCTTCATCCTTATTATTGTTTTCCTGAATGTGTCTTTTTTTCTGCTGTTAAGATTTTTTTTTTTTTTTGAGAGGAAGTCTAGCTGTGTCACCCAGGCTGGAGTCAGTGGTGCAATCACAACTCACTGCAACCACCGTCTCACAGGTTCAAGTAATTCTCCTGCCTCAGTCTCCCGAGTAGAGTCGCTGGGACTACAGGCACCCACCAACATGCCCAGCTAGTTTTTGTATTTTTAGTAGAGACAGGGTTTCGCCTTGTTGGCTAGGCTGGTCTTGAACTCCTGACCTCAAGTGATCCACCTGCCTTGGCCTCCAAAAGTGCTGGGATTACAGGCATGAGCCACTGCACCCAGCCAAGATTGTAAATTTATCTTTAGTTTTCAGAAATTTGACTGTGACATGACTAGGTGTGATTTTTATTTCTCTTGCTCAGAGGTTCTTAAACTTCTTTGATCTGTGGATCGGCTTTTTAAGAAACACAGATTGGAAAAGTTTGACTGTTAGTTCTTCAGATATTTATTCATAAATTTTTATGTCTCTAATAATCTCTTTTTCTTGTAGTCTAATAACATGTATGTAAGACCCACTTGGTATAACCTCACAAGTTATTGATGCTGTGTTCATTTTTTAAAAATCGTTTTCCTCCTTCAGTTTGGATAATTTCTATTAACTATGTTCGTGTTCAGTGATCGTTTATTCTGTAGTGAAGGATATTCTATTTGGTACACCTAGTGAATTAATTTCAAATGTTATATTTTTATTCTAAAATTTTATTTGGTTTCTTTTAGAGTTTCCATTTGTTTCTTGATAAACTCATATTTTCAGCAATTATGTTTACCTATTCCTATAAATTATTTAACACAATTATAATAGTTCTAAAATCTTCATCTGTTAACTGTAGTGACTAGGATCTATTGGTCTACTCATATAGGTGTATTTTCTCTTGATTATTCTTTCCTGTTTTTTTTGCATGTCACAATTTTATAGTATTCCATACACTGTATAAAAAAGAACAAGGGAATCTGAAATATAACATCCTGGGTTTGTTATATATACAAGATAACATTTTACTCTTATCTTGTATTTAGATAATAGAAGGATCTGATTCTCCCAAAACTTGAGTTGGTGCTGAGCTGAAGCTATAATAAGATTGGATTCATCCATGATTAGTGCACTTCCAACCTGTGTTTATGCTGCTTCTTACAAACAAACAAAACATATTGTCAGTGTTTGAGCTGGGAGTTGGTTGATCTGCAGTTTCAGATATTTTTTGGTTCACCTTTAGACTCAATTCTGACAGCGTCTTAAAATACAAGTGCACAAGAATGTGTGGGAATATGTGATTTCTCTTTACTGACTAGCTCCACCTTTATTCTCTCTTATTTGGCAAATTTGAAGATTTGGGGAGAAATATCAGACCAAGCAATTTGTTTTTGTGTTTAGAGTTCATCTAGATTCCATTCTGTTTTGTAAGCCTACATCATCATTTAACATTTGACTGATGTCTCTCATCCCTATCTATGGCAGGCTCATTCTCAGAGCAGGCACTTGCCCTATATCAAACTTGGTATCAAAGTTGCCATACCTGTTCGCTCATACACAAAGTACTTGTTTCTCTCTAGAATTCATCAGAGCTTCTTTGCATCTACTTACTTCCTCCAGAAAAGTTTAGTAATTATTTTGTCTGGGTTTTTCTTGTTTCTATGGGAATGGTCATTTGCATCTTTCTATGGCATCTTTCTACATCCTAACTGGAAGCAGAAGTTCCTCACATGTCTTAGGTTGTCAAATAATGAAAGATGTTGAAAGAACTCTCTTTCCATTGTTGTATTTTTCCAGATATCAGGAATTCAAAAGGCTCTTCATGCCCAAGTAACATCAATACAGAGGATAACCTAGCTATTCAGGGCATGAGAGCAGAGTCAGTGCCCAGGAAGCTATGCTAAATGCCGAAGAGTGACTGATCCAACCACTCCGTGATCAGATCCCTCCTGAGAAAGCTGTATGTGAATCCCTCTGCTTCCTGAAGCAGCACGTTTTCTACCTTGATTAGATTCCGTGGCCAGAAGTTCCCAAGTCATGTCCAAAATTCAGCGCTCCAAATTGTGAGGACATATTACTTCAAGGTTTTTCATCTGGTTGGTGTTCTGCAATACACATATGAAAACACATGCTTCAGTATAGCTCTTTTGCAGAACTCCTGCACTTCACAAAAGTCCCTGTATGCAAACAATAGTTGTGTAACTGTGAATGCCTTTTATCTGCTACTAAAATTGCTGGTGACGTTTTCAAGTGCCGGAAGATACCCTTACCTTCTCTTAGTCCTTGAAAGAAGACCCAACTTGCTGTTTTCGCTTTTTAAAATAATTTGTTGGAAACCACATTCTTAACAAGGTTTATAAAAAGAAAATTAAATAAATATAGGTGTGCTGAGGAATAATCACTGTCTTCTGGAGAGTGTCTTGCATTTTCCACAGTGACTACTTTTTAAAAATATTTTGAATGTATCAAATGGGACATTTCCTAGTGAATTAGATTTGAGGCTCCTTCCCTTTCAGCCAGTTTATAACATGATGTGAGCTTCAGTAAGTCCTAACTTCTTACAGAGGATATTTTAATCTGCTCACCTCCAAAATACAGGTCTTATAAGTTTTTTTTTTTTTTAAAAAGGGGTTCATTCATATTAGTCTTATGTTACACTTATACTGTTGTTCACATGGTATTATTATTTTATGAGTGGAGAGACATGATGCTTTCAGTGATACAAGTTCTTCAAACTAAGTCTTATTTTCATGATGTCAGGCCAGTCCTTCAGGAGATATCTTGCTAGATTTGAAGTTACCTGCTCCTTTCTCAATTTCTTTATGGGACAGGAAAGTATTCAATGGCTATTGTGTATATCTTCCAAAAGATTGAAAAGCAAAGGAAATGTTAGCCAAAAACCCTTTTGCACATGTGTTTATCTATAAAAAGGGGCTATGGATCAAGGATATGATTGATTCTGGGTAACTGTAAAAACGAAAATTCATTTTATGTGTTTGAGAACTCTACTCCCAGGATGATTCCCAGGACCACTGTGGAAAGGAGAGAAGTGCAGGAAGGAGCTCTTCCTTCCAGGAATTCATTTATCATGCTCGTACTGACATGGAGAATTCCAGCATACACCGTCAGTTTTCATTGCCTTGTTATGCTTCCCATTGTTTCTTAATCTCAAGAAGACCCTCACAGTCAACAAGTACACTATTTATAAAATTTATGATTTCTCAAATTAGTTCAAGAGCAGCAGTATGGCTGTTCCATTCTTAAGGCACTATGGAAAGTAAAGAACTGAAAATTTAAATCTCACATCTGCCGTTGGCTTAGGCCTCTGAGCTTGTGTTCTTTCTATTACGGTGTTTTTGGTGAATGCTTACCTCTTCAGTTAAATTATTCAAGAAAAATAAACCTAACAGTGTTTCTAATTATTTAATGAAATAATCGCCAAACCAAAGATAATCTGTATTAAAAATAATCCCTCTAATTCGTTGTCTTGATTTGTTTTGGTTCGACTAGAAGAGTGGGCCCCACAGTGGAAAAGAAAAACCACATAACTTTCTTTACATGAATTTTTTTTTTCATTCCATAATAGTTATCACTGTAATATATTTGGCCTGAAATTTTCTTTATTAGAGCATTAAAATGGAAGAGAGCAAGCAAGAAATGAAAAAAGAATTGTGTTTCCAACAGTGCATGGCATTTGGGTGTTAAGACCGGGATGCATACGCTCTTGCCAATATCTCTTCTCTTGCTAGATCGAGTTAGTACTTGGGATGCTGAGCTATGTCTGGGGAGGCAAGGAGATTGTGAGAGTGGTTTATAACTCCTGAAAAGACCCAGATCTTTACTTCTTGTTTGTTGATTCCTTCAGTAGCAGACCGTAGGTCCACTCAGAGTAGAGTTTTCTCCTCAGCGAACCTGATAGAATGATGAATCTGTTACCTGCTTTCTGATGTCAACTTCTCCAGTGCTACACTGGATGGACTTTAAGAGCAAGAATAGGTCACAAACCTGACACATACTTTAATTCTTTTATTTATTCATTCTTTCCACAGATACTTACTGGGGATACGATACTGGCCACAGACACAATAGTAATAACCTATTTCCTCTTCGTTTTAGATTACATGTTATAATACCATCAATCTGAACAGGAGAAAATATGATATAAATAGCATTTTGCTGAAATAATTGCAGTGTTCATGGTGCTCATATATGTTAAAGGTTTTAAGTGAAAAATGAATTATAATTGCTATATTATGTTGATAAAAGAAATCCAATGTAACAGTAATAACAGTATGACAAAATTGAATATTGTCGTGCAAGAAAAGAAAAAAATTCAACTTCAGTTATTTCCTCCTTCTCCATTATTGATATCATCTTCCACTGCTGTGATGCTTCCACTGGGAACCACATATCTTACCCAATTTTACCTTAAGGATAAATTGTATGGGGTTAATAATAAAGAGCTGAAATAAGTCTAAGAGGAGCTACTATACTGAGAAAGAATGTTAAAAATGTGTATGCTGTCAAAAATATATTTATGCTAGTGCATGTAACTGTTTCCTATGAGTTGGATTTTCTGTCATGAAAGGAATATGCAGTGCTTTTTCTAATGTGCCTTGAAACACAAACTCTTCTGATAACACTTGTCTGTAACTCTTCTACGACACTTCTTTAACTGCTTAATCCTTACTGCTGGCATGGAAGCTCCATGAATGCAAACACTTGATGTTGTTTGCTGGCCATATCCCTGGCACCTGTACCTGGCACACAGTGGGGACTCAATGATTCTTTGTTGAATACTCTGAGTCTTACGTGCTATTTCATGACATGCCTTTATATGGTACCCTATAGCTTCCACAACATTTTTACTTAGGCTATCTCGTTGGATCATAACATCAACTTGGTGAGAAAGGCAGGACAGATATTTTTTCCTGTGAATAAAATTGCAGCTCAAGTGGGCTACAGCAGGACTAAGATAGGAGAGTGGCAAAGTCATAATAGCCCATTGATGTTCTTGATTGAATGATGATCAATCAATCATCATTCAATAAATGCTTATTATTGTTGTAGGCCAGTCACTGTGCTAAATATTGTAACTGAATTACCTTATTAAACTCTTACAACAAACTCATGATATAGTACTATTATTATTAATATTCCCATTTATGGATAAACTGAGGCACAATGAAGTTAGCCACACAGCTAGTAAGGGCCAGCACTGGGATTTTGGCTCAGGCAGTGTGAGTTCACAGCCAAAGCTCTCAATGTGGCCTAACTACTGCTCTACATTTTTAGGGTGTCCTTTAAAAAAAAGCCTAGCAGTGTACATGTATGAGCCAAATAACTAGCATGGTGACTTCTTACTGACTTCATTAAATTATTTCTTATTATTATAATAGGTGCTTGTTTGAATGCTTCTATATGTCTATAAGCCAGAGATGATTGTTGTTATAGGTATGAGTAAAGAGACAATGCCAGAGGGAAAAGGAGAGAGAGATGTAGAACAAGGTAGTCAGATAGGTTGCCAAGATTATAAGAGAGGCATCCTTCTAGTATGGAATAAGGCACCTCCCAGGTAATGGGGAATGAGTCTGAAAACGATTTATTCAAGGCAGCTGGTTATTTATGAGGTCAAGCCATACCTACTGTCTTCTAAAAGGGTCTGCAGATTGGAGAAGAGACTGCCTAGTGTCAACCAAATAAGATGATCATGGCACGGGAAAACCTCATTAAAACTCAGCAGTATGGCTTTTTAATGAATGTTCTAAATTGCCTATAACAGTATTAGGGTTTCAGAGTTCTGGGGTGAAAACACTGTCTCCAGCATAAGCTCTCTTCTACTTGAGAAGGAATGCACCTCACCTTGAGTTGACTCAAGTACCTACAGCTGCTGATAACACATTAAATGAGCCCTTGCCTTGAAGAGAGCAGAAGCCTAGAGACAGTTCACTACCAATAAGCATATGTAGGTGAGCGTATGAGGATTACTTGTGCAGGGCGAATACACTAAAATTAAAATTGTTCTAAATGGAGTCTGACATACATGTGCAAAATGAAAGGGGAAAGGGAGAGCAGAATCATTAACATTACTTATAACCTGTAAAAACCAACAGCTAAATTCCATGATGACAAAATAGACTAATGGACATCAGATCTCCTCCACCTTTGCTGACATTTGCTGGAGTGGCCTGGGCAAGACATCATCTCTAAGTCATTATTCTCATGTTGGTTATGTTCTATAGGTCAAATATCTAATTATACCTAAGATAAATAGACACATTTATCAAATACTGTTTATATTTTTCAAATACATGAATTGAAATACGTGTCTAATGTATAATGCATGCATGCTACTTTAACATTTTATGTCATTTGGGTACTCCTGAGAGTTATTCTCATGTGCACTCCGAGTCATTTTTCCTTACTCAGATTTTCTTTTCCATAGAGCAAATTGGTCAGGAGATGTTGGAAAACCTTAGTCATGACAGAGAAAAGATACAGCGAGCACGTGAAAGAGTAAGTACAAGTGATATAGTTTTTTCACATATTCAGTAAATGAAGACATAAATGAAAGGCATTGGGACATAAACAGTAGCAATTAGGTAGTTATATGTATCTAAGGTGAAAGAGGGTGTAAGGTCTGTGGAAAGGAAAAGAAAGAGAGTGACATGGAGCAAATAGCAGCCGACTCTATGTCCCCATCCCAGAATGCTCCCAGGTGGGTATTTTATTTACTTCTTATAGAGGAGAAGGTCACTGAGGGAGATTTTGGAGTATGTTCATCTTTTAGAGTGAAACTATAGAATTATTGGTGGTCATCTTTTCTCAATTCATATTATTTTTATGTTTTTAGGACTGCACATTCATAAGTTGGAGATGAATTACCAAATGTTTATGAAACTTTTTCAGCCTGTGCTTTGCTTTTATATCCAGTTCTAGTATCCAGCTTAAAGCTCCCAAGATTACCTCTCATGTGTCATTCTCCAAATATAAGAATTTTCCATGTTTGTGTAGCTGTCAGAAATGTATTTATTTTTGTATATTTGAACATTTTTATTGTTTGGATTTTCTACCGTGAAATAAATTGTCACTTGCCATGCACTTTAGAAATAGTCTAATTGCATGAACTTTTGTTTTGTTTTAACATTGCTGTTCTTCTTGTAGCTTCGGGAAACAGACGCTAATTTGGGAAAAAGCTCCAGGATTCTGACGGGGATGTTGCGAAGGTAAGAGCAAGGTAGGGACCCATCTTTCTCTCTGTCTCTTTTTAAAACTATTATGTTTTCATTCAATTGCAACGGGGCATATTACATGCTTTTAAGCTTCTGCTCTTAGTGCCCTGTGTCAGGACCCGTTTGAAATAATAAAGCACTGATATTAACTCTTGTTTGGACAGGGACACATAGTAACACAGATTAGAGAGAAGGCTTGAGCTAGGGGGGTAACCTGAAGCTATGGAAAAAATTAGGGTTAGACATGAAGTGTTTTTTCATAGCCTGAGGAAGGCCCCATGGCAGGAGCAGGCTGATTTTATTTTCTATTTTGATGGCCTCCTTCTTATGGAGGGAATGCAGACCTACCATTTTCAGGAGCACAGTTGCTGTTAGTTTTGCTCTGTGTTGCCTTGTTTTCATTTCTTTAAGTGACACGGTTTGGGGAAACATTTCTGTTTTATGTATACACTGAAAGATGATTTATAAAACGTCAAGATTATCTGAATAATATGTGCTAACAAACAAATGTTCATGTTTTATATGTGTAACTCAACCTTGATTGATGAAAAATATGCTAAATAGTATGAGAAAATAAATGAATGAATGCAGGTAATGTTCTTATAAGTACATTCAGTACAAAATTATTTCACATTCAGAATCTACCACATAAGAATATCATCTAGCATGACTGTCAGTTTGGAACTGTGGATAGAAAAGTGAATGAGAAACATTGAGAATGGCCTCTGGAATAGCTTAATTAGAATTTTGAAGAAGGAAATCTTTATAGTTGATACTATAAAGACAACCATCTAAAAATAACTAAAGTCTTCTTTGATCACGTATCCATATACAATAGTTTGCTAAAAGTATGTTTGCCGTGTTACAGATTTATTACATAAGAATCAATCAAATGTCTAGTGGTTTGGTCTTCAAGACTGTTAAGATTTTTCTAAGCAGCCTGACCAGTAGCAAGCTTAAAGTTCCTGGGACATTTCCAGCCAAGGCTTGCATAATATGACATTCCTTCTCATTTTCTTGGACCCTGACTCCCAACTCAGAATCATAAGCCATCACATTCTCTGATTAAGAGTACTAGGTAAATGGCCTAAGAAAAACTCAGAATTCAGAGAGAAGGGTAGTGGTGATTGAAAGGAATGCTTCAGTGCCTATAGACAATAAAAAAGAAAGGAAGGGGAGGGAAAAACCTCTGTTGCTTTCCTGGGAGGGCTCCTGCGTCGTGAGCTGTAACGAATATTCTGCATATGTCTCCATTTTGTCAAATCTCATTAAAGAGTCCTCCTGCTTTATGTCAATTGAGCTGTCCAGAAATCATTCATCATTTTTAGTGTAAAAAAAATGATGTGGTTATTTAAATAATATCATATTAATGTTAAAGTTCAGCTGTCATTTAATGGTATGGCTTAATCAGATGTAGCATTTAGGAAAAATAGTTTATGCGGGCTCCACGTGGCTTTCAGGTTGGCAGATTCAAATAAGGATTTATGGGTTTCGAAACCCATGTATTTCTGTCCATGTTTCTGCTTGATGTACCTCACCCTTTAGTGCAGGACACTGCAGACAGTTATTTCAACAAATAAAGCATCTCCTCATATTGTGTTTGAATAAATTTGCAAGTCATTTAGAGAGGGCGAAGCACAAACAACTTCGACAACCTTTGACTGGGCTTTCTGTAGGGAAATCATAATAACGTGGTTGTTTCAGAAGCCTACGGAAGAAAATTACTCTGGTGAAATCTACATGGGGTTCTCTTTGTAAGCAAACTCAGTCAATCACTGACTCATCTTCTTTTGGGATGTGTCTAGAGTATGAACAGAAATAAAAATTCCCAGATGGACATCACCTTGCTACATCTGAACCAAGGGTACGCTTAAGTCCACCTGTTCATATGCATGACAATGTTTTTCACTAGGCACAGCTGGGATCTTGGTATCAGCCAGGATATTCAGATATTTTCAACCAATGCCTTGACCTGGCAATGGTCTCTGGGGACCAAATGCAGTGGTGGTTTTGTTTTAGTTTCTAATTACTGCCCCATATGATATACAATGTATTTTGGACTTGGGAAAAGGTACAAACATTTTACCAACCTCTCTGCTTCATTATTTTGGTTATCTCATGGAAAAGCTCTCTGCAGAGAAATAGAGGCAGGGTTTATGTACCAAAGCCTCTTATTGAATGCTCTGATTTTGCTTTCTCTGTTACATCCCTCCCATTCATTCATATGGCTTTCGCTTCCAGCCCTGGTGAGCTTGTATTTCAGAAAGAAAAGCCACATTCTCTTACTATTCTTCTTACCAAAACTGCATAGCTATGTCGTGTGTCAGCAAGCGCTTCTGATTTAGGAAATGCTATGATATTGAATTGTGCTCATCTGCCACCTTCACAAATGTGTAAAAGAAATGAATGTCCTCATTGTGCAGTGCGAGCATTTACCTGCATATAACATAAGCTTAATTATTTTCATATGATAAATTCTGTGTGACTGAAAATAGTTAAATATTCTGTAGTATACCAAACCAAGGAATTGCTTTGTTTAAAAGAAATATTGCAGGTTATTTTTTAATTCTTTTAAACCTTGATTGTTCTCAGATTTGTAACGTGAGCAAAAATGGCTTGGCATGGCTCCTCATTTGAGCCATTTTACGTATGGTCTGTTGTGAAGACAGGTGAAAACACTGTTCCATTGGTACCAAGATCTGTGCATATGTCCACTTGATTATCTGTAAAACTGACCAAAAGGAGTTGGGGAAATCAAAATGAGTAAGCAACAAAATTAAGTTTATAAAATCCAGCAGCCACTAAATAATCATCTACCACTCATGCTTTTTTATCTTTTTTTAAACTTCAAATAAGATAAACATCTATTTCCTTCCTTCTTTCCTTTCTTCTTTTCTTTATTCTGCTTATTCATTTCCTTAGTAAATATTTACTGTCTGTACACCAGGGCTGGGGATCCTGAAATGAACCCAATTTTATCCTCACTTTCACAGTACTTTAGTGTAGTAGAAGACATATGCATAAAAATGTACCATGGAAATTCACAAAATTAACAGATTCTCAAGGCATCTATTAAAGATTCCACAACTCCAGTTAGTCCTTGCTGGTCATTAAAAGGGACACGAGGAAAACAAATAACTAATAAAAAAAAAATATGAGTTAAATGGCTATAAAGCCAACATGTTTGGAAAAAAATAGAGAAATAGAAAATGGCATATGGAATCATTACAAACAAATTTTGAAAAGAACTAAGGTATGCAAAAAAATTGACATATAATATGTAATTTAGTGAGATAGCAACTGATTCAACCAAAAAGAAATTGCTCTTTGTGTAAACACGCCATATTACCAAAAGGAAGAAAACAAAAGAGAAAATTAGTCAATTCAAAGTTATAATAGTAAAAGTCCACATCAGAACACAGCTATGACTGATTTCCTGGAAAGTAATTTTTCTTCTATTCTGACATAAGATGGAGAGTTATCAAGGGACAAACTGTTCATTTCCTAACTCTGTAGACAGAGTTTACATAAAGTAGAATTCAGATAATAATGAAAATGGTCATGAAACAAATGACCATTTATGTTGTAACTGGGTCCAATAAATGGATTTTTTCATTGACTTTCACAAAATTTGATTTTTATAATTGGCTGTCTTAAAGTGTCACAGTATCACTAGGAGGCTGAAATGTTTCTCTTCATATGTATGTATTGATGTGTGTGTTTGTGTTTTTTTTCTATACCTTTGAGCAGAAAGTCTTATTCGTTCAAACTGTTGGCAATCAGTACAAATGAAAATTAAAATTTTCAAAATTCAGAGTCAGAATAAAAAGAAATCGTGATTCTGTTTCCTTTTACCTCTGAAGAGTTAATGATTGATCACTAATTATATATTTGTTTCTAAAAGTACATGAACAATGCCTCAGGAATGTAACAAAGTTACAGTTTAAGAGCTCCACTGACAAAAATTTACAGGATATGTTACTACTTTACCTTGGCTCCTCTGCGGCATTGTATATGCTGGCAAAGTGCTTATAAAAAAAAAAAAAAAAAAAAAAGGCATAAGCCAGGTGTGGTGGCTCACTCCCGTAATCCCAGAACTTTGGGAGACCTAGGCAGGCAGATCACTTGATGCCAGGAGTTCAAAACCAGCCTGGCCAACATGGTGAAACCTCACCTCTACTAAAAAATAGAAAAAAAAATTAGCCGGGTACAGTAGCTAATAATCCCAGCTACTTGGGAGGCTGAGGCATGAGAGTCACTTCAGCCTGGGAGACGAAAGGTTGCAGTGAGCCGAGGTCGCACCACTGCACTCCAGCCTAGGTGACAGAGTGAGACTCCATGTCAAAAAAAAAAAAAAAAGAAAAGAAAAGAAAAGGAAAAGAAGAAATGGCATAGGTGATTGTTTAACACCTATTCTGTTTGACAGTCTCAAATCAAATAATTTCCTCTCTCCCCCTCCCTACCTATATTTGCCCCCAACTATTTGCACACACGTGCATGTGCATGTGCACACACACACACACACACACACACAGATTGTCTCCTTCAGAAAGTGAATTTTGTTTATCCTTCCAGTATGAGTATGGTTAACTTCCTTATGCATGGAGCTGCTCAGAGGTCTTTTGTAACTAATCTGTAATATAAACAAAACAGACAGTATTAAATGCAGTTGACCTAGCTAGCACCATTCACACAATATTATTTAATATGCATATTTTTGTTAGAGTTACTTTTGAGTTATTCTGGAGAATCATTGCCACCTATCATTGCTATCATATTTTACATTTTAAACATAGTCTTTGGTAGAGTGATAGGTAAAACATCTGAAAAGCTTAAATGCACTGTCAGAATGATTCCTAAGAGTAAATAGACCAGGAATGCCAATGCAAGATCTGTAAGCTATAGAAATAAAATTTTTAAAATAAAAACAGGTTTATTCTTACATATGCCATGGCTAGATGTTTAAGCTTCTTTTAAAAACTCATTCTTCTTTCTCCTTCGTTTTGCCCAGGAAGCATTCTGTTATATTCTAATTGTTCTTATTACAATGTCTGAAAATTCAGCAGTAGAGAGTTTTCAAGACATGTGAGAAAAATGTCCTTGAAAATGTGCTGTCAATTTTTAGGCACTGAAGAAAGTACCTTCTCTCATAGTATCTTGCATTTATATTTTTACATCTCTGTCTCTATCTCTTTTTCTTTTCTCTGTTTCTCTCATTCCTCTTTCTCAGCACATTTTACTTACTGGTGATAAACTTGGGCCCGACCTGAAATTAGTGTAGCAAAATCTCAATGTCTAAACTATTCTTCAGCTTTTAATCAAGCGCTTATTCTTTCAGAATAAAGTGATTGAATTTCCAATAGATTCTTTGGACTTAACAGATTTAAGATTGACCTCTTCAAGGCCAGCATGGGTAACGTTTTTACCAAACCAAAGAATAGCCTTGGATTTGCTTATATGTTTCTCTTTAATAACATGCTGTGCCTTTAAACATAGAATTTTGCTCTAGTGTCAGACACTTGAATGCAACACCTTATCTGTCAATGATAACTCTACCAGCTGCATTCATTGAGCCTTAAGTGCATATGTGACCCTAAATCATATATTATGCATCTTATCTGATTTTATCCTTAACAGTTCTGTGAAGGAGGCATCACTATCCCCATTTTACGGGTGAGGCAAACTGTGCTTAGTGAAGTTAAGTAAACTATCCAGATTCACATATTGTAGAAAGAGAATTAGGATGTGAACTTAGTTTGCTCTTTTGACACACTACACAAGGTTCCCAAAGACCAGATTATGAATCAGAACCAGTTTTCACTAGTAGTAAGAAGAGTAAGAACAAACAGTTGAGTTTTTGTTATGCCAACTTATTGTCAGATGCTATTATAGTTCCATTTCTTCTGTGAAATAATTGGTGGCAGTAAATAATTTCCTTAAACTAGGTTCATTGTTACAGTAAACAGAAAAATAAATACTTGGAAATATTAAACATTGGCAATTATATGTCAGTCCTCTCACTGTCCCATGCCCCCCTCTCATTTCACTGACCAGGAAATTCAAAATCCATACTATACTGTACCCTTTAATAAACAAAAACACTGCTACTTATGCACTCTCTGGTGGGTAGGTAGCAGCCACAGTCCTAGATACTTGTTATACGTTACCTTCTTTCACTTTCATGATAACTCTATAAGATGGATACTATTACTCCCATTTTAAGAAATAAGGGAACCACTGGTAAATATCATCAGGGTCTACATAAGTCGTCTGCCTCCGGAGCCTGGTTTTCCTACTACACCAACTATTTATCCTTCTGTGGAGACTCAGTTTCCTCACGATGGTCAGACAACCCTTCTGGATGTGTAGACAGTTGTTCCTGAAAGCAAGGAACAAACCCTACTGGATCCCATCATTGTGGGTGGGCTGAAGGCGCTCAACTGCAGCTACTGTGTGCCATAGGAGTCCCACGTGAGTGTGTTCTTAAGGAGTCCTTTCGAATTGTTGTATTGCTAAGCATAGACCGTGTGGCATTAACCAGAAGCGAGAAATAACAGCACCGTGCAACAGAAGAGTCTATCATCTCCCTTACCTCTGGAATTTGACAAGTGTCATTGTTAGAAAATTTTATTTCTATATCTAACTTTATCATCTGGAGTCTTATCCTTGCTGGAGCAAACAGTCCCAGTCTTGTTTAATTATTTATGTGAAATTTCTATGTATGCGTCCAGAGGCATATGTCCCAGTAGATAAGGGGTAGTAGGCTCTGGAGCTGCACTGGCTCTGCCGCTTTTTAGCTAGTAACCTTTGGCAAGAATCTCACCGCTCTGTACCTCAGTTTCCTCATCTGCAAAATAGGGATGACAATAGTCTTTACTATGGAAATTTTTATAAATGCCTAGATACGTGTAAAGTGCATACAACAGTGCCTGGCACATGATAAAGTACCAGGAAACATTGAGGTATCAGTTTTCATCATTATCAGCATTGGTTTTAAAAGAAATAGGGCCTGAGAGCAAAGACTAAAATCAAAATGTTAATTAATAGTTCTTCTAGGTTGATGAATTTTTAATTGATGTTTTTAAGTTTTCTTTTTCCATTACTAGAGTTTCATAGGAATTTTTAAAAAGTTACAAATCAATAATAATAAATCCCATCATCTTTTCCTTATGTCCCTGTTTCTGTCATGGCACCACTGTTCCCCCTTCCTTCTGGGACTGTCACTCAGCAGCATTTCTTGAACTACTCTAGTGTGTTCTGAGTACTACCTGGAGCAAAGCAGTCCTCCAGTCTCACATGTTTCCCATCTCATTTAGGCTGTTTAGGGAGGGGGGCTCCTAGTTGGTCTCTGTACTTCTTCCCTTCTTTTGCCGTTCTGAATATTACTGACCAGTTTAGTTGGAGGGTGCCAGACGAGTGCTGTTTCTTCTGTACTTAGGGATCTCCCATAGTGATGTTCAACACAGAATGTCTTCCTTAGTCTCATCGCTAAGGTTTTCCAGTGAACTTTCTAGCCTTGTTTGCTGCTTCTCCCTTTGGGTAGGCGGTATGTCCCTACTAGTGGTAACTACTTACAACCTCCAAGCAAGCTTCACTCTTCACTAATTCTAGACATTTGCTTTGTCTGTTACTTCTACCTGGAATGTTCTCCTTTTGCCACCTATATAAGTCAAAATCTTCCAGTTGCATGTGGCAGAAATCCAGATCAAACTGGCCATAAAATACACACACACACACACACACACACACACACACATATATATATATCTGAACTCATGTAACTAAGTAGTCCAAGGGTAGAAGTGACTTGAAACAGCATTTGAATCTAAAAGTTCCAACAATATCGTCACGACTGGCTCTTGCTCTTTCCATCTCACATCTCAGATCACTTATGGATGGGTTCTGGCCTTCGTCAAGGATTCCCCTGGTGGAGACAGCTCTTGCCAGCGCCTCATTACAGCCATTGAATATGGCGATTTTTTCATTCGAATGCCTCCAGTGAAAGTAATAGCATGGAATCTTACTGATTCGGATTGGTTCTGGTCAGGTAAAAACTCCATTAATCTATGATCTGATGTTGTAGGCATGAGACCCTGTGCAGGGGACGGACAAATAGACTGCGAATGGATGAGGCATAGTCCCCTCAGAAGAATCTGAGAGCTTTTTTCCAAAAGGGTAATGGATACTGGGTGGGCAAAAACAACAGATGTTACCTTTCGAATATTCCAAATGAGCTTTGGTCTATACTCTGGGTCTCAGGTGAATTACCTCACTCTCCCTCAAGCCTTCTTCACTCTCCGAGCCAGAAATGATGCGTCTTTGTTCTGCTCTTTCACAGCAGCTTGTACTTCTCACAAGACATGAACATCATCCACTTTGCATGGCATGTATTGTAATTATTATCAACTGTGTCTTACTTTTCTTCTAGATTTTTTTGTATTCTCCACCTTATCCCCAAAAGGATGCTTTACAGCTCCCCCACAGTATTGTGCAAGCAGCAGAAATTAAGAAGGGAAGAAACATGGATGAAAGAGAAATGAAACAAAGTCAGGGAACCATGGTGGTAACTGCTGTGCAGGTTCCTAGACAGGTTTAGAATTTCCCACCTGAAAGCAGAGCAGGACGCACAGTCAGCTGGAGGATCCACAGTGTTTCGTAAAAGCGAAAGCAGCCTTGAAGCAGCCTTAGTCAAGGCCCAGCATAACCCTCTTGCCACACAGATGGGCCCTTGATAACCGGTTGATAATGCGGTTACTGGAGAGTGGTGATAGTACACGCAGCACATTTCTGTCCCCAAAAGAATGAGGAATTGCTATAGGACCAGTTGTCTTCAGGATCCCGAGGTCAACCCTCACTTCTCTATTGTGAGATACTGCTGGTCAGGAACCTCCTCACATTTGGCTCACGGCCACGTTACCCTGATGTAGGCCTCATCAATGAATAGTCTTTGGAAGAATGCCAAAAAATAGTTTCAGAGTTGTTATCTGAGTTCATATGGGTATAATTTAGTGGAAAGTCTGCGGGTTTTTATCTGTTGCACTTTGGCTACATGTAAACATGTCCGTTCAAAGATAAAATATGTAACTTCCCAGTAAGAGAATATTTTCTCCATTATTTTATCACAATGGAAACACATCTTATCTTTTTTCTTGATTGTGAGCCACAATTTGACCTAATTTTTGAATTACTTTCCTTTTGTGATTTTCCTTTTTTCCCCTGGATGCATGCCATTCTTGAATGCTACATAGAATATGAAGGGTGCACTTTACCTTTTCCGTCAATGCCTTCTTTGAACGCAGCCTTGAGCTGTTAACTTGAAGCAAGGAGCCCTAGGCCTTCCTTATAAGCAAGTAATGGAGCCCTTAGCTCCCCTTGTAAATGGCTATTTATTAACGTATACCATCACCAAACAACATTTTATAATTCCAGGCCCCCACACCATTACACCACTGTCTGCTCCATTGTGAATTAAGGGAGGGCTTTGGCCATCTGTTTCATTAAATGCCAGAGGCAGCGAACAGTATCTGAACTTTATAAATCGAGAGTTAGGGCTTCTCCCTCCACAACTCTCCCCCTTCTTCGGCTGCCACCACCGCTACCACCACCATATTTTTTGGTTTCAACGCTCACATTGTAAATTAGCGTATTCACACATCAATTTTAAAAGGCTGGCTGTGTTATAAGACGGGACAAAGCAAGCTCAGTAACAGCTCATGCACAGTGCAGGTGGTCGAGCTAGCTGCTACCCAGATCAAAAGTCAAACAACTGTGAATCTGCTTTTGAAAGTGCAGTTAGGGAGACAAGGCAAGGCTTATCTGCACAAACAAGGATGAGTTATAGATATACATCACAAACGCAGGAGGACAAAAGGGGGTTTCATCATCTTGCAGGGCAAGAAAACCCTGTAATGCTGACAATTCTGAGGGCATCTCTGGAATATGTGGCTTGTTTTCATTTTTGTTTTTTTTCTATAATATAAAATTAGTTTTTTATTATGCGGCAATTGATAATTATTATTTACGCTTTGGTGCTGTTCCTAAAGTAGCTAAGAATTTTTTTTAAGCCACCTTTAGGGCAGGAAATGGCTCCTTTTCATGGTTGCATTTTATTTTTCAGCAGCATTTAAGGACAGACTCCTATTTATACCACACAAGCAGTTTTGTCTGTTGTAAACAAAGTAAGTGGCTGGGGATTGTGCTTTCCCAGAAATGTTTTCCAGGGAAGCCATAATAAGAAACAACTGTGTATATCTTGAGAATTTGTCATCTAGGTATTAAGAAAGAATTCTTTTCTTTTATGGGAAAAAAAAGGCACTGTGAAGAAATATATTCAATACTCAAAAGTACAGTTAAAATATTTCTTAATTTGTGATGTTTGACGACCTTGCTAGTATTAGTTGAGGCTTTCATTTTTTATTTAAAATTATCTCAAACATTTTTGACAATGTGGAAGCTGACGTGATAGGAAGCGTAACGATATTTTTTTAACCTCAGTGTTCTTTTTAAAAGGCTAATGACTTCTTTTGCAAAGTTATGTGAAGAACTTTGAAACCAAGGTATGACTATCAACGGAGAAAATGCCAGAATGGTAAATTTGACCATGCTTTTAAAAAGAGAATTGAAGCAGCTTGGAATTACGAGAAAAAAACAGCGCTATAGTTTCCTGTACAATTATAGTTTACCTAGGAAAAAACTATTCCACTGTCCACCTACCTTCCTATGGCTTAATGATTTTGTGATGAGGGGAAAAAAAAAACAACAATACCTGTCAACCATTTAATTCCCAAATCAGTTAAGGATGTCTGAATCAGGTCCCCTGGTGCTTTCCTGAAACCACACTCCCTGTCTCAAGCCATAGGGCAGTGGTTCCTATCCTGGAGTGGGCTTCATGGAGTCTTGAATATCTGAAGTTTTCTAAAAATGTGGGTGCGTATGTGTGTATATGCATCTTTTTGGGAATTTTCCATTAAATTTCCATAAAATTTTCAAGAGTCTACAGCCAACTCCAAAAAAAAAGTTGAGAAAATGAGATATTGTTAAAGAACTGTGTCCAATTTCCTAGCTAAATACCACTTAATTACTTTGATACTCTGGCTTACTTAAAATGCATTGACCTACAAGAAACACTTATTTTGAATTTTTCCACGAAGTTCAACAAGACATCTGAAAACACAGGGATACCATCCTTGGGATATCAGATCATTTGTTAAAAGTACGTCCTTAAAGACAATCAGAGCAGTTAAATTAATTTATATGGGGCCTTATGGTTTATAAGACACAGTCACATTATTTTATTTAAGTTATTCTTCATAAGAACTCTGAATTCATATTATCATTATTATCCTGTGGTACAGATAATTGAGACCTACAGAAGTTGAGTCTTGCCCAAGTTCACGCCACAAAGATAGAGCAAAACTTGGACCAGTACCCTGGTTTTAGCTACAGAAATCATGTTCTAGCAGCATTCTGGCAGTAGCACCATCAGCCTTTTCTTCAACACCAAATGTTTAATGTCTACTGGGTAAAAGGGCATATGGAGATTCCCTTAAGAATCCAATATTAGTCATTGGAGATTCAACAAATTCAAAACTCTACTCCTAGGTAGCTTAATATCTAATTGGGAGCTTTTGTTGAGAGACATTTTAAGAAACAACAATGCATAGTAACTTGTGCTACATAGTAAGTGAGAGATCATTGCTCTAGGCGATGACAGGAAGAAGAAATTCCTGGGGCCTGGATGTGCAGATAAGACTTCATAGAGGAGATGATCGGTAAGAACCAGACCTGACAGTCACTGCCCCATTCTTAACCCACATGTAGCATTAGGCCTCTTTCCTTCTCATGGCAGCTTCAAGGTAATAGCTCCTAGCAGCAGAATTTGAACCCTTGCAGGGAAACAGTGGTGATGGTGTTGGGGTGTTAGGAAGATGTTTGACCACAGCTGTGTTGAGGATACGTAGGAAATTAACAAAACAACTTGTAACCTCATCTGCTCGTAAAGTTAATATAATGTGAAAGCTTCAATCTTACCTTAAACTGTTGAATTTTTCTTTTGTTTCTCCTTTCTTTCTTTCTTTCTTTCTTTCTTTCTTTCTTTCTTTCTTTCTTTCTTTCTTTCTTTCTTTCTTTCTTTCTTTCTTTCTTTCTTTCTTTCTTTCTTTCTTTCTTTCTTTCTTTCTTTCTTTCTTTCTTTCTTTCTTTCTTTCTTTCTTTCTTTCTTTCTTTCTTTCTTTCTTTCTTTCTTTCTTTCTTTCTTTCTTTCTTTCTTTCTTTCTTTCTTTCTTTCTTTCTTTCTTTCTTTCTTTCTTTCTTTCTTTCTTTCTTTCTTTCCTTTTTTTTAAGGGACAGGGTCTCACCGTCACTGAGCCTAGGGTTCAGTGGCCCAGCAACAGCTCACTGCAACCTCAACTTTCTGGGCTCAAGTGATCCTTCCACCTCCACCTCAGCCTCCCGAGTAGCCACGACTACAGGTCCACCTCACACACCCAGCTAATTTTTAACTTTTTTGTAGAGACAGGATCTCCTTATGTTGTCCAGGCTGATCTCAAACTCCTGGCCTCAAGCAATCCTCCAGCCTCAGTCCCCCCAAAGTGCTGAGATTGCAAGCATGAACCACTGTGCCCAGCCAGGAGCCTTTAGCTTTTAGAACAGCAGTGAGCAAATCATAGACAGCAGACCAAATCCAGCCTGCCACCTGTTTTTGTATGGCCCTCAGGCCAGTAATGGTTTACATGTTTAAATGATTGGGAAAAATCAAAAGAAGAATATTTTTGACATGTGAAAATTATATAAATTCAAATTTTTTAATTATGATGAACTCTAAAATTTTCTTAAGTAAGGCTTGAAATCACCTAATAAGATCTAATTGTAAACAATTATGAAAAATCTTTTCACTGGTTGTGCCCCAATGTTAGAAAAATACTGCAAATTTTCACACACTTGACTAAAATTACATATTTATAAAACTTTACATATTTATAAAATTACATATTTATTAAGAAGTTCATTTTAAAGACAGGTCTTTGAAATAATACTGCATGTTGACTATACATATTCTACATATGATTCATGAATAGATGCAAAGAATGTTGGCAAAGTACATAAATTATTTTATTGTGGCATATTATTTATTTGATAAGCGTATCACTTAAAAATACTGAATTTTTTCATGTGTCCCAATTAAATCTTTATCATCGAATGGGCTTATAGAAATTTAGTCATTAGAAAACTTGCCCAGCCAATAAAGAAAAGCATTCATTTTCTATTCTGTATACATGATCTGAAGCCATAGCTTTTTAGGTCTTTTAATCTGTTTGTTCAAGGCCAAGCTATTTATATGGATAATTTTTAAAGCATCTGTATAAAGAAAAAAAGAACATTTTATTTATTCACTGGGGTTTTTATGTGCCTTGAAATTGCATAGATAAAGTATTTTCGAGCTCATGGATCTGGAAGAGATAAAAGGTCTCTTATTTTATAAGGCTTTATGTAAGCTTTTCAAATGTACAGTTTTCTCATGGCTAGAATTTTTTAAACAAAACATTATTTCACTATTATAGCTAGAGTTTGATGTGGGCACCTCTTTTTCTTCCCTGAATTACATGTTAAATTATGTGTTTAAGGTTGTTTTTATGGTATTTTACCTTCTGAATTTTAACAGTTTTCTTGTTGGAGAAATTAATTTACCAATCTTCATTTTTAGTAGTGGGCAACTATTTAATAAAACCAGAATACTAAGTGTTAAATATGAATAGAAAACTCAAAAGTCAGATTTAAGAAACAGAAAATGAAACGTACCACTTGGTTTTGCAACACACTGGTATGAAGATGAAAAATTATTTACCTCCCCCTACTTAAGAGTTTTTGCTAAGCCTGGTAGACGGAGAGAGAAGGGGCATTTTTATACTCTGGGGCAACTGGATCCAGACTAGATTCTGGATGAACATTAGCTGTTGTTAGTTGTGCCATGTCAGGGCCAAGAAACAGCTTTCCCTGGCTGGAGCATTCCCAAGTCATCATGGCCATCAGACAGGTGGGGAATAAATATTGTAGAATGGTGGGGCATTTGGAGAGCTCGCTCCTGATCCCAGGGACTCAATTTGGACCGGCTTCAATTGGAGCAAACAGGTGTTCCTGGGAGGAACTGTCCTCAGATGGCTGGAGGGGGTGCCATTCTTTCACATACATAAAAAGTTCCTCTTCCCTCTGCCCGCAGGAAAATTAGAATTAACTACAGCTTTTTCTTTTGAAATGGAAAAAGAGAAATAAAAATATGGCACCAGGTTTTGGCTGTGGCTGGATTTCCACAGAGCACGCAATCTATGATAAGTGATGAGAATTCTTGAAGCAAAGCATGCCTGTAGTTTCAACATTGGAGATGCTATAAAAAGTAGATGAATGCAAAGAATCTTTTTACCAAAAGATATACCTATAAAATCAAATAGTCTTTCCTTCTGTTATTCATTTGTTCATTCACCAGGTATTTGTGGAGCACTTGCGATTCCCCAAACACTGGGCCAAGTGCTAGGGACGAGAGTGTAACATGTAACAAGGTCCTGCCCTCAAAGTGCTTGGCCTGAGTTGTAGTAATGGTAATTGGTCGGAACATGAAAGTGAACCTGAGTGGTCTTTGGGAGACCATAGGCGGAAAGTGGTTGCTGGCCTCAGAAAGATTTGTTTTTCTGCAATATTACCATATCAAAGATATGACTAACTTGTTTTATTTGGGAATATTCTTTTTAAATCATGTTTTTCCTATAAAACAGAAAATAGTAATATTAAAGAAATTTTTAAGTAAAAAAATCGTTTTTAATCCCTTTACCTTGAAACAAGCTATTCTTTTGACCCAAGTATTCCCTTCCAACCTTTTAGTCATGTTTCAAGTTCAATATTATATTGCTTTACTCACTTAATATTATAATCTTAAAGTTTCCACAGTCTTTGTGATTTGTATTTTTGCCAAATTTTAAAAATTTATCATAATAACAAAGGATTTTAAAAACCTCTTATTTGGGGCCAGACGCAGTGGCTCACACCTTAATCCCAGCACTTTGGGAGGCCGAGGTGGGCAGATCACCGGAGGTCAGGAGTTTGAGACCAACCTGGCCAATGTGGCGAAACCCCATCTCTACTAAAAGTACAAAAATTAGCCGGGCGTGGTGGTGGGTACCGGTAATCGCAGCTACTCAGGAGGCTGAGGCAGGAGAACCGCTTGAATCCGGGAGGCAGAGGTTGCAGTGAGCCGAGATCACGCCACTGCACTCCAGCCTGACAACAAGAGCAAGACTCCATGTCAAAAAAAAAAAAAAAAAAGACCTCTTATTTTGTAAGGGTAAAAAACGTTATCAAGAAACAGGGAGAAAATTATTCATAATTATACTGGCTAAAGGTCACAACTATTAATTGGCATATTTTATTCCAGTTTTATTCCAGTATTCCAGTACATACGTTTTTTATGTACAACATATACAACTTTATATCCTATTATTTGCATTAAGAGTAAACTGAAAGTGTTTTCCCATGCCATTAAAAACTCTTTGTAATCATTATTTATGTGGTTGTATGGTATTTCCTCATAGAAATATTTCCTTTCTGTTAAACATACAGGTTTTTTCTAGCTTATAGCTATACAGTGAAGCTATGTATCTTCATTCATAAACTATATTATTTGCTTAGTGTGGCATCCTTGAAGATACTAAATGCTCATCTCTCTTTTTGTTTTTTTTTTTTGGTTTTTTTTTGAGATGGTGTCTCATTTTGTTGCCCAGTCTGGAGTGCAGTGGCGTGATCTTGGCTCACTCCAACTTCCGCCTCCCCAGTTTGAGAGATTCTCCTGCCTCGGCCTCCTAAGCAGCTGGGATTACAGGCACATGCCATCACGCCCAGCTAACTTTTTTGTATTTTTAGTAGAGATGGGGGTTTCACCATGTTGGTCAGGCTGGTCTCAAACTCCTGACCTCATGATCCGCCCACGTCGGCCTCCCAAAGTGCTGGGATTACAGGCATGAGCCACTGCACCCCGCCTGCTTATCTCTTTGATGACTTCCTCCACTGCACCCCGCCTGCTTATCTCTTTTATGACTTCCTCATTCTTAAATTCTTAACTCTCTAATCTTGAAGTCAGCTGGGATATATCTTCAAATAACTTTTCAAGAAAGGTACATGATTTGGATCTGTTCTTTTTTCTATATAGGAACTGCACCAATTGCATATATGTGACATACACATATGTATGTATCTGTGTACATTGGGCTGGCTGTAATATTTTTAGATCCTACCCGTCTTAGGAATCTATAGATGTAGAACCATTGTCTTCTGGCATTTCGTGTTTCAGAGTAGCAGAAAAATAGACCAATTTATGGTACTCTGGAGTGACATGTTGTGGGTTTTGTATGTTTAGTTTTGGTTTTATAAATCTTTGGGATTGAACAGAGTCTGGATATTTCTATATATGAGGTCTTTCACTCGTTTTGCATGGATCACAGAACTTTAAATCTGCACATTCAAGTCCTCCCTCTACCGACCAGGAGAGGTTTTTTTAAAATCATGTCTTGAATTATTGCTTCCATTTCAGATTTTCTGGCATCAGGATCATCCACAATTCTAACACTAGACCTTTATCTCCAGTGTTTGTCATGTTTTAAAAATAATGTTGTTCTCTTCTTTTTCTTCTCATTTATCTCCAACACCATTAACTCCCCTCTCTAGCATTGTTTCTAGTCTGTGCTGCTGGTTATGTGAGTATTAATGCCGCTGTTGCATTACTGGTTTCCCTGAAATCTTTTCTTTATCTATCCTATTGCCTCATCTCTTATCTCCTTGAAGTCTTGCTGGTTCTTACCTTACAGTTTTCTGCCCTGGCTTGATAAAGCTTTACCTTCTTACTGTTTTTATTAAGGACACCAAACTATTTTCAAAAACGTTTTTTGGTTTCTTTAGTTCATAAGTTTCAGAATTGCATTCTTTCTCAGAATCTTCAGGATGTTGTTTTCTGCGCCCCCCCCCCCACCCCGCCCCTTGTTCTGTAGTATAGATTTTTTCTATCATCCTTATGTTATTTTGAGTTTCTTGTTTGGTTACTTTTCAAAACAACATCTTGAATCTGCAAATGGAGAGCTGCTTGATATGCTCGCCTCTTTCCCAATTCCCTTTGTTGGAAAGAAATGGGACTTATTCCTTCTCCCACTCTGTGACTCTGTTGGGAAAAATGTCCACCCCTTATGTGTACAACTGTCATCTCCTTCCCAAGCTTACGCTCCCACCACCACAAAAAACACACTATTTATGAAGACCACAGTTCCCAGAATTCACTGCATGATGCCATACCTTCTCTATAGCTACCTAATACTGATTTATTGTTTTCTTGGGAACTCTGATTTCCTTACTGCATATAGAACAGAAACAAGATGGGAAATGTAGAGAAAAAGAAAAGAAGACAGCAGTCCAAATACCTCCTGAGTTACAACACTTATAAGACAGATTGCATCTTGATTTCTGGTTGTTACAAACCATGCACTTTCTATCTAGTAGAAGACTGTGGCAGGTGAACCACTTCTTTCATTTTTCAACACTGTTCATTTTTTGTAGCAGTAGAAAATCCTTCTAGGCTCTGGCAGTTTGTGATGTAAGTTTTGGTGGTGTAAATTTTCATCATCTTCTATTTTCTTCATCCAAATGTAATGGACACTTTGATAGAGGCAGCATTAGGATCCATGGAGGAGGCACCATTGTAAACTGGAACCTGAGTGATTTTTTAAATTGCCCTAGATAAGGGGGCCATAAGAACTATTTCTATAGCTCTACCCTTGGGCCTGTCTGCCTGGGTGGTCCGGTTTTAACTGTTGGTATTTAATTATTGATGATTTACTGACACAAGGCATGGAAGCCTTAGGGAAAATGAATTCCAACGTGCTACTTTCTTTAGATGAATCTTCTTTGAGGTTTAAGTGTCCCTCTAAGTAATATAGTGAGGCAGGATTTAAGGGGCCATTCCAAATACTGCCTCGCAAAGTCAGCCACAGCGTGAGTGCCTACTATATGCTCTGGACAGAAGGAACCTTATTAAAGGGCCAAGTTCTTTCATAGTTTTCATGTAACCCATTGATGTGTTTCTTTTCACACCTTATTTCCTCTTGAACATCACTGGTTTCATGGTGGTTTTCTAAGACTTCTGAAAGGTACTACAAACTGTGTATGTAGACAGAATAGAACCCCACCAAAAGGTGTACTTTTTCTTTAGTGGCACTGTGCCATCAAAACTGCCATCCCGAGCTGGTGTCCAAAATGCCTCCCTTTAGAGCTTGCTGCCTTGATCATGCAGCTGTGCTGTCTCCTCAGATGCTCTGTGGGCACCGCTGTAACCTGTTCCTCAGCTCTGCTGAGTGTGGCATAATCAGATTCCTTGCTGAGAATCGGTGGGTGGAGGAGTAGAGGGGAGCCAGGGCTAGATCCTGGAGGACTTTAGGAAGCTACAGATCAGATCAGAGAGACTGAATAGGAAAGGATCAAATCAAACTTCACCACATCACCGAAACGGGCCTATGCATACTACAACCTTTTTTTTTTTTTTTTTTTTTTTTGAGACGGAGTCTCGCTCTGTCACCCAGGCTGGAGTGCCTCCCAGGTTCATGCAATTCTTCTGCCTCAGTCTCCCCAGTTGCTGGGACTACAGGCTCCCGCCACCATGCCCGGCTAATTTTTTGTATTTTTAGTAGAGATGAGATTTCACCGTGTTAGCTAGGATGGTCTCGATCTCCTGACCTTGTGATCCGCCTCGGCCTCCCACAGTGCTGGGATTACAAGTGTGAGCCGCTGCGCCCGGCAACTTTTTTTTTTTTTTTTAAGCAACAATTTTGCTTTAATAAGACTTGAAAATTTTCACCAGTTTTGCTTTGGAGAAAAATGTATTAATGATATGTCTTGTCAAGATATTGTAACATTTTCAGAATGAAACCCATCTCTGGGCACTGGGGTTGTTATTTGTTGCACACCTGCCTCGTTGATCAAGTTCTCTGGCTTTTATTATTTCTACTTGCAAATAGAGATGTATAACAGCCAACCTCAGAAGAAGAAGGGATTGATTTCATCAGCATGACTAAAGCTGACAGAGTACTTGAGAGGACCTGGCAAGGTACTGCAGGACACCTTGGCCTTGCAGATCTGTGAGGAGAAGGAAATGGGCACAGCCCTACAGACATGAACCAATGGACATGCTATGGAACCATCCTGGCCAGTGACCAAGTCTTTTTTTTTTTAAGACTGGGTCTTGCTCTGTCACCCAGACTGGAGTGCAGTGGTGCCATCTCAGCTCACTGCAACCTCTACCTCCCAGGTTCAAGCGATTCTCCTGCCTCAGCCTCCCGAGTAGCTGGGATTACAGGCGCCCACCACCACGCCCGGCTAATTTTTGTATTTTTAGTAGAGACGGGGTTTCACCTTGTTGGCCAGGCTGGTCTCGAGCTCCTGACCTCAGGTGATCTGCCCACCTCCGCCTCCCAAAGTGCTGGGATTATACGTGTGAGCCCCCATGCCTGGCCAAGTCTTTTTCTTCTCATTTTTATTACACAAATAGTAACATCAAAGCAAAAGAAAACTTTTGTTTTAAAGAAAAGGAAAAAAAAAAAACACTCCTAACACTATAACCCACCCCATCTATAATGATCTCTTCCCCACCCTTATTAGTTTTTACTTTTTATTCATCTGTTGACATTTTTCTTTATATGGCTCTAATTGTAGTGTAACCAATTTTAAGTTCTGCCTTTTTGTTTTTAACTTAACATTGCAGCTTCTACTACTAATGTCAATTTTTTTTTTTTTTTTGAGATGGAGTTTTGATCTTGTTGCCCAGGCTAGAGTGCAGTGGCGCAATCTTGGCTCACTGCAACCCCTGCCTCCTGGGTTCAAACTATTCTCCTGCCTCAGCCTCCCCAGTACCTGGGATTACAGGCGTGTGCCACCACACCCAGCTAATTTTTTTTTTTTTTGTATTTTTAGTAGAGACGGGGTTTCATCATGTTGGCCAGGCTGGTCTCAAACTCCTGAGCTCAGGTGATCCACCCGCCTCAGCCTCCCAAAGTGCAGAAATTACAGGCATCAGCCACCGTGCCTGGCCTACTAATGTCAATTTTTCATAGTTATTATAGTTATTGTAGTTAGTGGGTTTTTTAAAAATCAAGTTATTTTGACATATATGGAGACTCAGGAAAGCCCAGCAGTGTGTGGTTGACATTAATTTGTTTTCAGAAAATAGAAGGGCTGCCTCTAGCATGTCCTTAGAGTTCCTCAGCCTGGTATTTAAGAGCACTCTCAGTTTTGACAACTGGGTACTGAGAGTTATTTGTACCTTTCTAGAGTGTCCATCTAAACCACTTGCATATATTAATTTTAACGTGTTTGATGATAATATTGATGACAAAAATGTATGTATAAGCTGAGCAGGCAAGTCATTGTGGTAGGAAAAAGTGCGGTGAATCCCAGAAATAGCCCTACTTTTCCCAAGGTATTCCCTAACTGACTGGACTTGGGTTAAGGCTCCGTGCATTGTCTTCAACAGATGTCAGTGCTTGGAAATGTAATCAGTAACAGTCATGTGCACCTACCTGGTCATGTGTTAACCAAGTGAAATGTGTCTCCGCCTTGCACGAAGCACCGAGGGGCAGCCTCTGCATTCCGGAGGTCAGGAGGAAGGCCGGAGGGAAGGGTGGTTTTGGAGCTGACTCCAGGAGGCATGGGTGGGGCGCCCTGGTAGGAGGTGCTGGACAGCCAGGGGGCAGCATGGGAGCATTTTGTATGTGATGAAGGAGGACAGAGAATTGGAAGAGGGGGATAAACGAAAACGTCACCGTTCTTCCTGAGTCCAGCCCTGGGGAGGATGATGGATGACTTTTTGTCATCTTTTGTATTTCCTCAGGGGCAGCTGAAACAGAATCTCTCTACTGAGACCAGAGGTTGAAAACTGGAAGTCTGTGGGCCACAAGTGGCCTGCAGAATTTTTTTCTTTTGCTCTGCATGGGTTTTTTTAAATTAAGTTATTATTTACACACAACAAAATTCACCCAATGTAACTGTAGAGTTGGATGTATGTTGGTACGCATATGCAGCTGCGTTGCCTTGTTCCACCATCACACATCAAGATATAGAATAGAACAGTTCCCTCACTCCACCAGTTTCCTCCTGCCCCTTTGCATTCAAATCTGTTTCCCCACCCTACCCCAGAGAGCCACTGATCTGCTTCCTGACATTAGAGTTTTGCCTTTTCTAGAATTTCACGTACATGGAATTATACAGTGTGTCATCTTTTGTATACAACATCTTTCACATGCACAGAGCTTTTGCAATGCATCCATGTGGTTGCATATGTCATATGTCAGTATTTCATTCCTTTTAATTGCTGAGTGATATTCCAGAGTGGGGGTACACTACAACTGATTACTATTCACCCATAGATGAATGTGTAGATTGCTTCCAGTTTGAAGCTATTTTAAGTAACGCTGCTGTGAATATTTGTGTATATATCTTTTTGCAGACATAGGTTTCCATTTCTCTTGGTAAATATCTAGGAGTAGGATTGATGGGTCATATGGTAAGTATATGTTTAATTTTATAAGAACCTGTCTGATTGTTCCCAAAGATACTGAACCATTTTGCAGTCCCATAACCATGGATGAGAGTTCCTGTTGCTCTGCATCATTGCTCTTAAAGCATCCAAACACTCAGAACCCATTAAAGGACACATGGCCTGTAGCTCACCCCAGTTCCTATTTGACCTATTTTCCTCATTTACATTACCCACCTGTCACCTGTAGGTTTGTGACCTGTGCCATTGAGCAGCTTTATGCCCCTTAGTATATAACAGGGCATGACAGTTAAGAGCAGGGTCTATGGAGATTCACAGTTGGAATCTCCATCTTGCCATTTATAAGCTGTCACTTTGGACTTTCCTCTGAATTCACTTCTTCATCTGTAAAATGCTAAAAACACCTTATTTATTAGCTGGCTAGTTGTAAAAATAAAAAATACAGAGCATGTGAAGCACCTATCACAGGACTGGGCCTGTAGAAAATGTGTACAATAGATGGTACCTGTTAGTATCCACACAGTAGCCGCATGATTCTCTATTATGTGTGTGTGCGTCAGAGTCACCTGCACAGATTCTTTAAAAACATAGCTCCTGCCCCAGACATAGGCGCCCCTGCTCAGCCCTCCTTCATAATGAGAATTTCCCAGGCTGGGCCTGTGCATATGCATTGGTTAAAAGTCCCATAGTCCGGGTGTGGTGGCTCACACCTGTAATCCCAGCATTTTGGGAGGCCAAGGCAAGCGGATCACTTGAGGCCAGGAATTTGAGAACAAGCTGACGAAACCCTGTCTCAACTAAAAAAAGAAAAAAAAATTAACCGGGTATGGTGGCGTGTGCCTGTGCTCCCAGCTACTTGGGAGGCTGAGGTGAGAGAATCTCTTGAACGCAGGAGGTGTAGGTTGAAGTGAGCCAAGACCGTGCCACTGCACTCCAGCCTGGGCAACAGAACAAGACTCTGTTTCATAAATAAATAAATAAATAAATAGTCCACAGATAATTGGGATGAGCATCCCTGGCCTACAGCCGTTGGTTGGGAAGATGTAGCAAGGAACCCACGTTCTAAACTCAGTTCTACTGCCAACTAGCTGTGTGACTTTGGACAAATCACTGAATCTCTCTGAGAGAGCTAGTCTAGTTGAGATATGACTGTAGTAAATTTGGTGTTTCACAATTATTAGGCTCTTCTTGGTGGACAGTGGCTACATTTCGAGGCAGATGAATTGGAGGTGGTTGAGGGCTATGCATATGTCCCAAGTGATATGTCCAAATGAAAGCAAATCTCAGCCTGGATTGGGGCATACACAGAAATATGAGTGCAGGCATGCACAAAACCATCACTCAGCATGTCTGATAGGCCCAATGAACTCCTGTCCTCTTTCCTGGTGGGAGGGTACATTGACAGCAACCTGCATGAAAGGTTCACTTGAGGCAGATGTAGCAATGGGTGTTGGCTAACCTTCTAGTCAAAGTCACGTGGTAAAATCCTCCTTTGAATGAATGGATGGACACGGGACTAAGCCAAAATCTGAACTCAAGGACACCATTCAGGGAGACTCAGTTGGGGTCACTGCATTCTGATAACCTTTCCACACATGCTGTGGAAGTGCGAGTGACACTATTTCGAGCCAGTCCACATATCTTCAATACCGTTTCTAATGTCTTAATAATTATTAGTTATGCTAATTAAGAGTAACTAATTAATAAGATAAAGATAGCTGCCACATATGTATGAGCTGCCTCTGGAATGTGGCTTTTCATTAGTCTTTTAAATGTTACTAAACATCTCTGAAATGTATATTCCCATTAGCCCACTTCAGTTATAAACTCACCACCCTAGAGTGTAGATTAAAACTAACTAATGCACATATATATGTCTCCCTATCTATGCAGAATTACTTTAAAGTTAATTACAGACAGTATAACAGTTGATTTCTGGGGTTCCATCCAAACTTAAGATTCCACAATTCTTCAAATGAAGGGTCCTAGTAAATGTACTTGTTTCTCAGCACAACTTCTCCTCATCCTTCTATCTACTCTTTCTGGAAGCTTCTGAATCTCCCAGGCCATGTCAATGTCTTTCCCCTCCCTGTACCTTCGTGGAAGCACACACCTCTTTCGTGGCATCTTATTTCAGGCCCAGAAACATGCACTGAGGATTCCAGCCTCTGTAAAATGGCATCTCTTTTGATTTACCCACACTGACCTGCCTTATTTCCCAGACGTCAATGATTTGAGTAGTGCCATCACTGTTTTTATTGCAGGGAGGTGAGGAGGGCATACCTACCTGCCTAACACCTGTATTATTTTCCTTTAAATTGGCACAATTTCTTCTTCTTTAGCTTTATCACACAGAGTATTGCCCATGGTTTTAGTTTGCTAGCTATGCATTTTTTCACACGTTAAAATAGAGGCATAACTAAATATCTGAAGTAAAATGTTAAAAGTAAGTAATCATCTGAGGCCTGAAATCAGCTTTCGTGTCTCCAGTGGTCTGCACACATCACAGTGGGAACCACTTTTGCGCTGTCCTTGTCGGGTTCCTTGCCCATCTCCCCACCAGACAGTGAGTCCCTGGAGGACAGGGATGAGCTTTCATCTCTGCCTCACCATGTCAGTAAATCTGGTGCCTGGTGCATAATATGCATTCAATAAATGTTTGATGAATGAATGTCTGTCTCACGAGCACGAGTGAAATACCATAGCAAACACAAATATCTGCTATTTTCTCTCACTTTGATTCCCAACCTCTGATAAACTCTTAAGCACTCAAACATGGAATTAAAACATAAATAAGTACCAAACATGTGTAAGTGAAGTGCAGCCCATTTTTCTACCTCTTAAAACTTTTTTTTAAGTAACTGTTATTTAATTCCCCTAATGTTAAGGGGTAAGAAGTTAAATGATTTAAAATTGTAAATAATTCTTTAAAAATAATTTAACTGGCCGGGCGCTGTGCCTCAAGCCTGTAGTCCCAGCACTTTGGGAGCCCAAGGCAGGCAGATTGGCTGAGGTCAGTAGTTCGAGACCAGCCTGGCCAACATGGTGAAACCCCATCTCTACTAAAAATACAAAAATTAGCTGGGCGTGGTGGTGGGCGCCTGGAATCCCAGCTACTGGGGAGGCTGAGGCAGGAGAACCTCTTGAACCCAGGAGGCAGAGGTTGCAGTGATCTGAGATTGCGCCACTGCACTCCAGTCTGGACAACAAGATCGAAAAACTCTGTCTAATAAATAAATAAATAAATAAATAAATGTAAGTAAATAAATAAAAATAACTTATCTGACACAGGCTCAAGGCATCTTCACCATGTTAAATGTAAAGATCTTGAAGAACTCTAATTTCCGAGTTGAAAATAGTGCTTGAACAAAAGCAGTGATCAAATTATTGTCTCAGTTTCCCAAAGGAAGCACAAAAAGTAAATTAAAAGGCCCTGGTTGCTCTTCCTGAGTGCTGACTGGCCCAAGATGAATATGCACTTGGAGAAATAAAAGGCACTTCTGGCCCAAGAGCCTATACACATTCCGAGGCTCCACGAGATCGCTGTGCCCTCAGTCTTTGTCCCACGGTGGAACAAGGCATTCCTGATCCAAAACTTAAAATATTTTATCTGTTTTAACGCCGAGCTCGGTGGCTCACCCTTGTAATCCCAGCACTTTGGGAGGCCAATGTAGGCGGATCACAAGGTAAAGAGTTCAAGACCAGCCTGGCCAATATGGTGAAACCCCGTCTCTACTAAAAATACAAAAATTAGCTGGCGTGGTGGTGCGTGCCTGTAATCCCAGCTACTCAGGAGGCTGAGGCAGAAGAATTGCTTGAACCCAGGAGGCGGAGCTTGCAGTGAGCCAAGATCGCGCCATTGCACTCCAGCCTGGGCAACAGAGTGAGACTCCATCTCAAAATATGTGTATTTTTTATCTGTTTTAATCTGAACTGCCCTTCGCATCTCCATCTCCACCCCAAAAGCTTTAAAGCTCCTTGAGGGCAAGGGACTGAAGCTTATTTTGCTTCAGATCCCCTGTGCCTTGCTAGTTCCTGGAATAGAATGGACACTCAGTAAGTATTTGGATGGATGGATGGATGGACAGATGGATGGATGGATGGATGGATGGACTAATAAATAAAAGAACAGATGAACTATGACATTGATTTACATGAAGCTTGCTGACTTACCTTCCTGCATTTTAGTAAAGATCTGGAAGGAAACACATTTAGGGGAAAACTCTAACATCTGGAAGCATGCCTATGAATGGCAGAGTTAGTCTCTTTAGTTGGGGTGATTTTTTACTTCTAACCTCCTTTAAACAAAGTTGAACGATTCAGTCTCAAAAAAAACTCTTATTCAATCTGAGTTGGTCTCAGAAAGCAAATGTTCCAGCCGGGCACGGTGGCTCAAGCCTGTAATCCCAGCACTTGGGGAGGCGGAGGCGGGCAATCACCTGAAGTCAGGAGTTTAAGACTAGCCTGGCCAACATAGTGAAACCCTGTCTCTACTAAAAATACAAAAATTATCCAGACATGGTGGCAGGTACCTGTAATCCCAGCTACTTGGGAGGCTGAGGCAGGAGAATCACTTGAACCTGGGGGCAAAGGTTGCAATGAGCTGAGATCACAACCCTTCACTCCAGCCCGGGTGACAGAGTGAGACTCTGTCTCCTAAATAAATAAATAGCAGATGTTCCAAAGTAAACCAGTTGACTAAAAGGTATAAATTCATCTTCCATTTGTTGGATGCCCTTTACATTATGTGGGAAATGGAACACATGAAATTTTTTTGAGCTTTGTCTTTCTATTGATTTCCAAAAGTAAAAATTTAGAGAAATATTTATCTTACCATAGTACCTACCTTGAAATTTGCTTCATAGTATTTACTGTTTTTATTTCTGATCAAAGCAATTGCATTTAACTACTGAAAGCATATAAAAAAATTCAATATTTCTATTTCAAGGGTTGATTAATTCTACAAGTATTAGTAAGAAACAGTGGGTATAAGGAAAAGGGCATATGTATTTACATAAATAAAAAGCATCTAATTAAGCCTTCAAATGACATTTTTTTTTTAAGGGTATGGTGTAAAGATAAAAAAAGGGTTTGGTTTATTTGCATTGATTTTGCTTTTTCCCATAATTGCTGAGGTTATTATGTTCATAAAAAGGGAAACAGTGCTAACTTCAGGAGGCAGTTGCTCAGTGTCAGGCTGGGGCATTGTGACTGTTCTCTGGCTTACTTTAAATACACATATTTGCTCTTGCAAATATGGCGTCAGTTGATTATAGATAGTTCCTTCTTACACTGGAATCTCGGGCAGGCTCATTCCAGGAAAGGTACAAAGCTCGAGGCAGAGGAAACGCATGTTGCAGTTGCACTGCATGCCCGGTGGACGAGTACTGCCCTCAGCTTGCCGTCACCCAAACAGCCCTGGAGTGGACACACCCAGGGTTGCGAAATCAAGAAAACTTACACCTTCAGGAGCCTTTTTACTCCACACGTGACACATCCACTGAGGTTCATGATGGTTACTTCAGACAAAAAGCGGAGGAGGTTAAAATTACGTTTCTACTCATTTTTCCCGTCCTCTGAAAAGTTTGATGAAACGTGTAAGTTGTTATGTAAGATTTGCTAAGCACCTTATTACTCTACAGAACATTGTAACAAAGTGCGCTAGGGAGAATTTTTTTTACAGAAAGAGCTTTCCTTTACAATGCCTCCAATGTATTTTGTTTACTGAGTATGCCACGTCTACAGAAAAATGTAATTAGGGAGAATGATTTTATATATATATATATATGCACATGAGCACATGCAGGGAAATTCAGAAGTTTATCTCAAGGTCTGTATCTCCATCAGAGCTACTTATCTTATTCTGTTTTCTATAAAGTGGAATGTGTTTGCATGCTTGTTTGACTAGGGACCTTCAGTGAAATTAACCTAACAATTCTAGCTGGTTCTGAGGACTCGGAAAGCGTGCTGTCTTCCTTATAGATTGTCTCCTAACCAGTGACATTTACAAAAGGTTTTGTAATTTTTGTAGCATAAGTCTTAATTCCTGAGGTTGGTTTGCATGCATTTCAAGACCAACCTAAGTGAAACTGTTTCAGATTTCAGGATGTGTTCAGTATTGATGGACTATAGATTGTCTACATTCTATATCCATTTTTGCACTGTTACAAACTAAAATGTCTTAATATTGAAGAAACGTGGGATTGCTAAAATGAATTCTCTCATCGGGCTATTTGTTTTGGTCAAAATATAACTATTAAACATAAACTAAGAAAACCTGTGAGCAACTTTCCTCTATTATTTCCTTGGTCAGATTCTGTTTTCTCTGTTTTCTTAATTTGGACTGAGTCTTCGAGAAGAAAAAAATAATCACCATCACTTTGTCAGTGTGCACTCTGGAATTTGTTTAAGCAAAGAGTCAGGTCACAGCAGCCAGAAACCGTGCTTTTTCTGCTGAGGAATTGTATTTCGTTGAGTATGTACTGAGCTGCGTGAAGAAATCATTAAGTGACACAAGTGAACAGGAAAAGAGAAGTATTCAAAAATTCTATGACCTCTGTTACAAAGGTGGCTGGCAGAAGACACTACCTTTAATTGTGTGTTTTCCTCTTGCCAGTTTTTATTCAACAAAGCATTCCATGATCTTGCAGTAAAAGGTGATTGGGAAGGCAATATTTTTATTCTAATTATATATCAGTTTTCCTTTATTCAGAATAATCAGAAATATTTTCCTAGGTATAGTCAACTAGTACTTAAACATAAATTATTCTATTAAGCAGGAAAAGCCATATTAATTAGTACTGTGTGAGAAGTGGAATTGAAGCACAAACTTGCAGATCTTTTGCTTTTCTTCTGTTCTTTTTTTTTTTTTTTTCCAGACAGAGTCCTGCTCTGTCACCCAGGCTGGAGTGCAATGATGCCGTCTCGGCACACTGCATCCTCTGCCTCCCAGGTTCAAGTGATTCTCTTGCCTCAGCCTGCCAAGTAGCTGAGACTAGGGACTATAGGTGCGTGCCACCACACCCGGCTCATTTTGTTCTTGGTATTTTCTTTTTTTTTCTTTGAGACAGTGTTTAGCTCTTGTTGTCCAGGCAGTGCAATGGCACTATCTCAGCTCACCGCAACCTCTGCCTCCCGGATTCAAGCAGTTCTTCTGCCTCAGCCTCCTGAGTAGCTGGGATTACAGGCGTGTGCCACCACACCCGGCTAATTTTGTATTTTTAGTAGAGACAGGGTTTCTCCATGTTGGTCAGTCTGGTCTCGAACTCCCGACCTCAGGTGGTCTGTCCACCTCAGCCTCCCGAAGTGCTGAGATTACAGGAGTGAACCAGCACGCCTAGCCTTTTTCTTGGTATTTTTAAAAATAATATGTAATTATATCCATTACCAGCGGAGAAATGAATGGGCTTAAATAACTTTACTGGTTTATTTTGTTGGTAGCTTTGTTCCATAACAAGAAAATAAAATAGAAAATAGCTGCCTGAAATTTTGTTTCTCTGTATTAGCATTTACGTGTGTGTGTGTGTGTGTGTGTGTGTGTGTGTGTGTGTGTGTGCTTTTCTTCACCCTGTAAAAAAGCATTAATAGCACATTCTGGGTTTTGTCTACTTTTTTCTTTTTTAAGTGACATCCAGGGTTGTGTATTTATATTTTAAGCTAAGCAAATCTATTTGCTTTGGAATGGAAGCCTACAGCAGCAATGTAGATTCATAATGTAACATAAGCTGAAATATTCAGCAAATAGTGTCAGATATACCTTAAAGCCAACCTCTATCACATGTTACTATCAATAAGAACTGTAGGAATCCCTGTTCTTAGTGCAGTGATGTGTGTATTTTAAAACTGAAAACAAAAAGCCGAATCCTAGCTGTGGGAAAGGAACCCTGAGTCTGTGGGCTATGTGGCTTCTCAGACCTTGAGATTTGAGTAATATGTCACTGCATCTTCCGAACACTGCATATTGTCTCACTGGGTGTTCAGTGTGGTTTGCCCCTCGTTTCTCACTGTTGCCTCTCTACATGTGGAGTGTACCCCGGTTTTTGCTTACACTGGCAGAAGAGCACTATGTCTTTTGGAAACTATAGACGTAAATCCTTAGTGATGAAACCAAGACAGGAAAAAAGAATTCTAGCTTCAGTTTTTTTAAGTTTAATAATTTATTGTGTTAAGTTAGGACAACACAGAGCTATTGCTTAGCAACACTGGATTAGGGAGAAAATAATTTAAGCTCCCAAATGAGAAACACTTGTAATCGAATATGCTCTAACACTTGCTTTACCACATGGCTTAACACCCTTCTGCTCACACATGGTTAAACACGTGTTTGAACTGATGTTTTAACACCCGTCTCACACATCTTTATGATCTTTGTTCACATATGCTGGAACACATGCTTTGACACCCTTTGTGCACTCATTGTCAAACACAGGCAGAGTATTGTCTAGAGTCTGGCTTTCCAGAGGTTCATTGGTGAGTAGCATTCCATCTAAGATTGGTGCCTAATAAAGTCACAGCTCTTTCTGCTAGATGATGTCCACACTTGTGTTCCTTCAGTCCACCAGAGAAGAAAATCCTCACAGAGATGGCCACAGCTGTGGTCCTCCGTGGCTACCACACCCCTGAGTAGTGGCTTGTTCAAGTGTTCCAGCAGATGGATGTGTCACGTCACAAAGTATTGCTCTCCACCCCGGCCAATTCACTTATATTTTCCCAAACTGCCAAGCTCTAAAGTCTTAACTCATGACCAGATGAAGAGCTGAAATGATTTCATGTTCTCTTTCATCTTACTTGGTAATTTCAGCATAGATGGCGGTTGCCATCACTTCAGGCAAGCTAACTACCTCCTCCTCACTCTGCTTAGACCTGTCATTGGTGGTGTCTTAGCTCAGGCTGCTGTAACAGAATTCCACAGACTGGGTGGCTTAAACAAGGGATATTTGTTTCTCACAGTTCTGGAGGTTGGGAAATTCAAGATCAACGTGCTGGCAGATCTGCTGTCTGGTAAGGATCCATTTCCTGGTTTCTAGATGGTTGTCTGCTCATTGTATCCTCACATGGAGGACAGCTGAGAAAAATAGTAGTTCTTAATTCAAGTTAGAATTCAATGGTGATATTAATCTAAATTTAAACCATGGTTTGTAGTTTATAAAATGTGTTTTAGCCATCTTTTTGGATCCCTGTCAAAACACTGGGAGGAGCCGGGCATGGTGGCTCACCCCTGTAATCCCAGCACTTTGGGAGGCCGAGATGGACGGATCATGAGGTCAGGAAATCGAGATCATCCTGGTCAACATGGTGAAACCCCGACTCTACTAAAAATACAAAATGAGCTGGGCATGGTGGCATGTGCCTGTAATCCCAGCTACTCAGGAGGCTGAAGCAGAATTGCTTGAACCCAGGAGGCGGAGCTTGCAGTGAGCCAAGATCTTGCCATTGCACTCCAGCCTGGGCAACAGAGCAAAACTCCGTCTCAAAAAAAAAAAAAAAAAAGGCCAGGCACAGTGGCTCACACCTATAATCCCAGCACTTTGGGAGGCCAAGGCGGGTGGATCACGAGGTCAGGAGTTCAAGACCAGCCTGGCCAAGATGGTAAACCCTGACTCTACTAAAAATGCAAAAATTTAGCCGGTTATGGTGGCGGGCACCTGTAATCCCAGCTACTCGAGAGACTGAGGCAGAGAATTGCTTGAACCTGGCAGGCGGAGGTTGCAGTGAGCCAAGATCACGCCACTGCACTCCAGCCTGAGTGACAGAGCAAGACTCTATCTCAAAAAAAAAAAAGCAAAACAAAGCACTGGGAGGTAAAACATTATCCCCATCTTACAGATAGACATGTTAAGACCCAGATATCTTAAGAACTCTGCCAAAGTTTACATAACTAGTAGGTAGTGAGATTGGATGTTACTGGTCCCTTGATACCTAATCAGTGTTTTTCTTGCTATGTCACAAGGGTGAGTACTGTAAGATGGACAAGAAAGTCCAGAAGTAGCCGTTCCCATCAAAGAGCTTATTGAAAAGGAAAGACACTTACAAACAAAAAATAATTCCAGTCTATTGAGCACTAACTATGAGCTAGTCCTCTACTAGGCACTTTGTAATGAATCATCTTTCTTAATCTTCACAACAACCCATTTGACAGGTGAGGAAACTAAGGCCTAAAATGCATAATAAACATGCTCTGCATCAAAGAACTAATAAGTATCAGAGCTAGAATTTGAATGCAAGCCTGATTCTGAATAAACCCATACCTTTAGCCGTTACTTATATTGACTTCCAACCAACAATAATAAATGAGTTCATAGACAAACCATAGCTATTGTATAAATCAAGTTTGGATGAAGTATATTCTTCCCCTAATCATTCCTGGTTATGGTACTTTGTGATTGAGTTTTTAAAAATGTTTAACATTATGAAGTGGATAAATATAACAAGAAGTTAAAGTTACAAATATTATATGAAAGCGTTTGTAAATTAAGTCCAAGTGTAGTCTGTTCCACCACTTTGGTTAAATGCAAGGTCATAAATTGTGCTACCCTGGCTAAATCTTCATGGAAATTTGATTTTATAGGTAACTTGTGCTCACGATTATCAGAAGAGAAGAATCATTTCTCTTCTGTGGGTTTTAGGTTGCAAAGAGTGTTAATGGATGCTAAATTAAATTATTTGAAAATAAATTGTATCTCATTGACTGGACCCTAAAGGGTCATTATTGAGCAAACTATATAATGAATGATACCCTTGAGTTTGGTGAGTCTGAACGGCGTTTTTCATAATTGTATGTTAATAACTCCAGCTATTTTTGTAGCTGGCTTTAAAGATAATTTAAAGGTGACTGAAATCCTTGAACTAACTTTCCCTGTTAAATTGGTTTGGACCCAGATGCAGAAACCAACAACTAAACCATTTAAACACAGAACAAGATCAGCCAGGAATAGCAACACTTGGATGCCTGACTTGTGGATGTAAGCAGGAATTAGTGATTACTTCGAATGGCTGGAAGACCCCAGAGGGAAATTTGGGGGGACTCTTCACTCTGTTTTGTCCTGAAAACAGAATTGCTCGTACAAATATCTGGCAACATCCAAACACAGGTGCAGATTTGGAATGTATAAAGCCTCATGTTGGTTTCTTTGTATTTTCACTGTATTTCACTATGTTGAGGCTCAAGATCAAATGATTGCATTTTAAAGTAGTATTTGCCAAATTTCCAAACCTCTAAGCACAAAATCCTCAGCCTTCATTTCTTCATTTGCCTGGAAATCTAGGTAGCACTGAGCCAAAATCTGAAGTTATGAAGTGAGATTATACTTGATTAGGAACAAAAAAAAGTCCTACATTCAGAAATGCAGATGTGCACAGCAGTCCTCGGGGAATGTTGGTATTTGATCTCTGAGTCTTAAAGGTTCATGTTCCCAAGGTTAAGAAATGCAGAGAGCCAACATTTATTAGTAACTAATGCTGAAATTACTCTGGAGATTCTAGAAGTATTACATTACAAATCACTCAGCTTTAGAAATCCTACATCTAGTGAGTTACAAATATCGCTGTATGAGAGAAAGGGGCAGTAAGTGAAGGGCGTCATTCATAAACTTGATTTCTACTCTTGCAGCTTGATCATGGGTATACTGTGTGAGAGTTTTCATTTCAGTGAGAAAGGAAAAAGGAACATACAAAGTCCATGAGTCAAGGCCCTAAATGAAAGAAGCAGGAAGCAAAGGCCTCCTTGTGTAGGTGGACTTTGGGTAGGGCTGTGGGGTGCAGCAGTCCAACCTGGGCTACAATATCTTCCTCCTTTTCTAATACTATCTAACTTCGTGACCTGGGGCAAGTTCCTTATTTATTGAGCAAGCTTTCCATTTTGGTGAAAGTTAAAGCCTGGGTATTCATAAAATGATACCCTTCAACAAACATGGCACCTATAGCCATCTATGAAATAGATACAGATAGCAGACATTTCACTTCAAGGGGAGAATCTTAATAGCACCAAATTCAGTGTTAAAACCGGGATTAGTTTAAAGCATTACTATGTCACATGGTGCCCTGATTTTTTTTGTTTGTTCGTTTGTTTGTTTTCAGACACAATCTTGCTCTGTTACCCAGGCTGTAGTGCAGTGGCACAATCTCGGCTCACTGAAATCTCCACCTCCCAGGTTCAAGCAATTCTTGTGCCTCAGCCTCCCGAGTAGCTGGGATTACAGGTGTGTGCCACCACGCCCAGCTAATTTATTTTTTATTTTTTTTTTAGCTAGAATCTCGCTCTGTCACCCAGGCTGGAGAACAGTGGCGCGATCTCGGCTCACTGCAACATCTGCCTGTGGGTTCAAGAGATTCTCATGCCTCAACCGCTGAAGTAGCTGGGATTACAGGCACATGCCACCACATCTGGCTAATTTTTGTATTTTTGGTAGAGATGGGATTTCACCATGTTGGCCAGACTGGTCTTGAACTCCTAGGCTCAATGGATCCACCCACCTCGGCCGCCCAAAGTGCTGGGATTATAGGTGTGACCCACTGTGCCTGGCTGTGCCCTGTTTTTTAACCTTAATAAATTATGTTACTTTAGTAGGTACCTGGGTACTCTCTAGTATTAACTAATTGGGCCTCCTTTTTGGCTAGACCATTCTTATTTTAAACTCAGTAGTGATCTGATTTTTTTTAATCAATGACTTGAATTCCAACAACAAAGAAAAGGTGGATAAATCTGCCTTGGTTACAATAATAAGCTGTTAAAGGCAAAATTATACTTTTTATACTTTTCACCAATAATGCCTACTACTAGATTTTTTTTTTTTCATTGTGAGATTGATTTGCCCTTGACATGTGTTGATAAGTGTTTTCTTTATAAATGAAATCCATTTAAATCATTACTCTTTGGGAAGAGTTTTTAAACTGATCAGAATGCACGATCTTAAAAATATTTCTGGGCCAGGTGCGGTGGCTCACGCCTGTAACACCAGTACTTTGGGAGGCCAAGGTGGTGGATCACCTGAGCTTGGGAGTTCGAGACCAGCCTGACCAACATGGGGAAACCCCATCTCTACTAAAAATACAAAATTAGCCAGGCATGGTGGCACATGCTTGTAATCCCAGCTACTCGGGAGGCTGAGACAGGAGAATCACTTGAACCGGGAGGTGGAGGTTGCGGTGAGCCGAGATCGTGCCATTGCACTCTAGCCTGGGCCACAAGAGCGAAACTCTGTCTCAAAAAAAAAAAATTGCTGAAATTTGGAATATGATGCATTATATATATAATTAATGTACAGTGTATGATTATAAATGTATATTTTAAGTAGACTATATAAGCAAAATATAGGAAGATGAAACATCACATATATATTATTTACATCACACCAATAAATTCATATTCAGGTTGTAACATTTGAACATGTGCTACTTCACTCATCCTCACTAATGCTATTTTTCAGATCTTAGATTTTGATAGGTGCACTGTGGAGTGTAGAAATAATCATTATTTAGGTAGCTAAAAAATAGCTTGCCAAAACTAATAATGAAAGTTATTCAAGATGGTCTGTCAAAATCCTTTCCAATTAGTGTTGAGGTCTTGAAGGGCCAAGCTTAGCTTTTTATTAATATGTTAGATTTATTAATGTATTTTTTGATATATGCATAGTGTGACTGTCTAATACATCTCATGATATTGCATAATTACGGTACTTTTAATTTGTTATATCCCAGTCTTTTCTTCGGTCTTATTTAAAATTCAGAATTACTTCATCGTTTCATAACTAATCACTCATTAGGAAGCTGTGCCATGTACTTGAGGTTACCTCTAAGGCAATTCATATTAACAATAAACCAGAGAAATTCCTGGGTACTTGACTGTCATTGACCAGTTTAAATATTTAAAGTCATCATCTGACCCTTTGTCTAACCACTTACAGAAAATGAAATAAAGGTTGTGTACAAAATGGGAGAAAGAGAAGCCCTTTCAAATAGTCTTTTCTAACTGAAGAAAACTAGTGGTGCTGTGAGTAATCAAATTCTTAGATAACAATTATATGTATATGACCCCACAGGGACAATATGTTATTTTTAAAATAAAGGGCCTGTTTTTCTTTTTCTTTTTGCTTGTTACTTTTCACCAAGACATAGGCATTTTAGTGTGTCATTCTACAGTGGTCAAGTTCAGACTCATTGTTAATCATAATAATACTTTTAGATAGCTTTTGACTTGTTTTTGTCTTCTGCAAATGATGAGAAATTGAGACTGTTTTTAATGCCTTGCTTTACCCAGATAAGTGAACATGGCTAGAAATTACAGTGGTTCAACCACTTGTTTATGGAGGTGTTTGTTGTGTATATTATTTAGATCTTGTTCTACTCTCTAATTTGTAGTTGAATGATGTTAAAATTTGATCAGCATAATGCTGTGGCTATAGTAGTATGATTTAACTAACATTCAATCTACATGATAAAAATTACGCTAGGTCCAGTAGGGATACAAAGATGATGGTGTTATGGATACCTCTTATGAGGTAATGAGATAATTAGGGTCTATTTTATTTTGTTTTTAATTTATTTATTTTTCAGAGGTAGGGTCTTGCTCTGTCAACCCAGCCTGGAGTGCAGTGGCACAATCATAGATCACTGCAACCTTCAATTCCTGGGCTCAACAGTCCTCCTGCCTCAGCCTCCTAAGTAGGTAGGACTATAGGACTATAGGCATGTGCCACCATGCCTGGCTAGGATCTTAAGTTTTTGTTTGGTTGGTTGGTTGGTTTTTTTGGAAACAGGATTTTGCCATGTTGCTCAGGCTCGTCTGAACTCCTAGCCTCAAGTAATCCTCCTGCTTCAGCCTCCCAAAGTACCTGATTACAGTCATAAGCCACTGCACCCAGCCCCTCTATTTCAGAATTTGAATTGGTCAGGGTTCTTAGATTCAGAGGGATAGAATCAGTAGCTAACTTAAGCAGAAAAAGATTCACTAGAATAGCTTACAGACTCTTTGGGAAGGCCAATGAAGCTCTTGTAGATGCTACACAGCCATGAATTTCAGCAACAGAAGAGGCAGTCGGACTGTTCTGGGAGGTCTCACTGCCTCACTGTTATCCCACATGGCATCCGTGATACTAGCTTCTATACTGACTCCATTATGACTGCCAGAGCTGTCCCAGAAGAACCAAAGGCAAGCCTCTCTTCTCCCTCTACGCATTCCCCCCACAAACACACATTTATGGGAAGTGCACCCATCTCTTTCCTTGTGGCCGCCTCACACTGCTCATACCCACTTTCCAAGTTTTGCCCAGGCTCCTCTAGAATCTTGGCCACATCCAGAACCTGGTAGCAGAGACTTTTGGAAATGTCCTTCTTAGCTTTCTAGCCTTGCTGTCAAAGAAAGCTGCTAAAGAGAATCAGAATCTGTGTGGACTGAGTCAATTCACAGTACTCCCAGAGATGCATAAAGGAGGGATTCTCAAATTGTATTCCAAGGAAACAACATTTGCCCACCCACCTAAAGGTTACCAAGGAGGAAGAAAAGGCGAAACAAACAAGACTTCATCTAGAGAAGCTAGTTCCATGTTAATTTGGTCATCTGTTGGGCATGTTTATAATCATCATTTGAAAAAAAAAATTCTTTTGTCGTTGTTTCTGTTGTTTTAAGTTTGAAAACCACTGCTAACCTACAGTTTACATTCATCAATCTCCTATCTTTTGTGTGAGATGGACTGTCACAAATGTACCTAGGATTCCTTTCCATAGCAAACCTTTTAATAGAACATCATCACGTTCGTAGCCAATATTTGAAAATGACTACAAATCATGTGCCTCTCCCACGTCCTCAGAGGAAGTGCTGCTAACAGCCCCATTCATATTAGGGTTTTTAATGTGAAGTTGCCACCTCCTGAGAACATGTCTTTTAGTTATTTCAAAGCCTTTCCAGCATCTTCTCAGAAACCCTCAGCAGTGGAGGGCAGCCCAGTCATCATAGCCATAGGGATAAAGGGAGTGGACACGTTTAATTACTCTTCAGCTACTTTATTTCATTTGACTTCAAAAACAAAATTAGCAGTAGCAGAAGACAGTGGTTACATGGGGTTAAGTTAATCAATGTGTGCTAATTAAATAACTGTTGTGCCTATGCCATTAATGCCTGTTTCAGATGGTAGAGAGCTCTTAGTCTTACCTACTTCGGTCTCTGTACTCTCAATATTTTGCCATACAGACTAGATTAAAGGGATATAATCTCTAAATTAAGTAGGAAAGAGACAAAGCTATTACCTGCCTGCATATTGGTCCTTGTGAAAGGATTGTAATTGGGAGCTTTTCTCTTACGGTCTCTAGAGCATCTCCCTCCATAGCACATGTGGCCTTTCCCACTCTCAACCATAACTGCTTTCGACTTACATGTACTCAAGAAACCTGCACTTTTGCTACCAGTCCGCTACTTCTTTGTCTTTCACGTGTTTTCAGGATGCCCTGACCTCACCCCTCCCTGTCATGCAACATCAAAACACAGACCTGCTTTGTCACCCCAGAAACAGACCAACAGCCCAACGGTTCTTTAAAGCTGCAGAAGCTTTTTTTCGTACACTCAACATGTTTATCGTGTTGCTCCCACTTGCTTAAATCACCTTCAGAGTATTTTATTTTTGTTTTTTAACACACAAAAAATGTGATGAGTTTGTTGAACTCCTTGTAATTTTAAACAATAAAATCTAAACGTTTAAAAACTATTACTTTCATATTTATTATTGAATATTTTGAAAATTCAGAAAGGGGTAAAGAACAAACAAGCCTCATCTTCCATTGAACCATTGGGGTTTTTTGGGGGGGGTTGTCTTTGTTTTTTTGAAACAGGAACTCCTTTTGTCACCTAGGCTGGAGTGCTAGAGTACAGTGGCGTGATCATGGCTTATTGTAGCCTCAGCCTTCCCGGGATCAGGTGATCCTCCCATCTCAGCCTCCCAGGTAGCTGGGACTACAGGCATGTGCCCCCATGCCAGGCTCACTTTTTTTTTTTTTTTAAATGATGTCTCTGTGCCCCAGGCTGGAGTGCAATGGCGCGATCTCGGCTCACTGCAACCTGCACCTCCCAGGTTCAAGCAATTCTCCTGCCTCAGCCTCCTGAGTAGCTGGGATTACTGGCACATGCCCCCATGCCTGGCTAATTTTTTTATTTTCAGTAGAGACAGAGTTTCACCATGTTGGTCAGGCTGGTCTAGAACTCCCGACGTCGTGATCTGCCTGCCTCAGCCTCCCAAAGTGCTGGGATTACAGGCTTGAGTCACCTTGCCGCCCAGCTATTGAACTATTGTTAACAACTTTGTATATATTCTCCCCCCTTTTATGTATATTTTACATACAAATAATTGAATGTTTTATTGGCATTTAAGTTTTCAAAACCTGTCTGTGATTTGCTGTTACTTTGAATAAAAATTTTAAAGTTATTGTCCTAAATTGGAAGATGATGTATTTTAACGTAAAGAATATTAGAATCTGCCAGAATTATTTATTTGAGATTGACTATGAGCTGTAAAAGTCTGTTTGGTTCATGTAATTGCCTTTTAGTTTTTTTTTTTGCTACCCTCAGCTGTAAAACATCAAACAAAATTAGCAGCTGCAGTCCTGGTTGCACTTCATTAAACATCTAGCCAATGTTTTCACCCCTGTTCCTGGTGAAGTTTATTTAGGTAAAAGGTTGATAACATTCTTTACCGCCAAAGAAAGCAGGTTTTTCTTTCATTTCTGTTAGACAGTTCTATCCTGATAACATTGAAGATGTTAAACACGAGGACTCATTGTTTCTCACTGATATCAGTGGGCCAGTCCTTCCGCTGTGCTAGCCAGGTATATAAAGTATGTAATTTCACATGCAAAAGAGAGTAATTGTGTGGTATGTGCGTACAGCATGTATATTACTATAGGTTTGTTGAAATACAAAATAATTCTGAAATGTCTGCATTTTGAAAAAGACTTGGCCTCCACCAGGCACTAATGCACAGTATGCATTGTTTATACATGGGCATATTTATATAAACGGGGTTACAGGTCTGTGTAAACAAGTTACATTGATTATAAGAGCTAATATAAGCTTGAGAATATTTGTGTTAATACTTCAGTTTTTTCAAGTAAGGTGCCATGTATTTCTTACTTAGAAGACTGTTTCTTAAAAGTGGTAAAAAGGAAAACACTCATCTCTAATGTTTTTTACTGTGCCAACTACATCTTTGACAAGATTCTTTTAGTTATTCTACTTATTAGAGATATTTGTAAAGCAATGTGTTCTGCATACTAATTAGCATTAAGCAGTATCTTTGACAGAAGCGAGTCACCAGCTATTCTAAGTAAGAAATAAAGAAATTTTGGATGGCATGGAATATTTCAAATATTTCACCGCCGAACAGTCTCGCTCATGATGGTCAAATACACCAATAATTGCTGCTCGTATTTCTATAAACATGGAATTATGTTGTACATGCATCCATCTTGTGTAGCCTTTCCCACTTCGCCGTTTGCCGTGAACGTTTCTTCTTTACAGTAAATAGTCTCCTAAAAAGATGTTTCATGGTTACACCGTCTGTCTCCTAAGAGCGCAAAGAGCAGTACTTGGTTTCTGGGTGGAAACCCATAGCTGGCATGTTTATTCCATCCCGCAGTTGCCAGTAGTTTCTGAATCTATGGGCTTGCTGGCCCTCCAGTGTCTGTTGTCAGTTTTCTTAAGGATTGTCCCGGGAGGAGCATATGTCCCCTTCCTCACCTCCATCCTGTTCCTGATTAGACCTCCTTCCTCTGGTATATATTCCCCTTCATCTCACTCACCATCCTCCTCCTTAAATCCCTGATTAGTCTCTGCCTTCATTTCATTTTAGTCACCATTTCTCCCCAGGAATTGGCTCCCTTTTTGTGTCCCTTCTTTAAGAGTGTCTAGTTGCTTTGCTGACAGACACCTCAGAAAAGGGACAGTAAGTTGAAGCCCTGTATTTTCATAGATAAAGTGTATACGATGAAGATGTTTGACCCCTAGTTCCCTAGGATTGTCTGTCTTCAGACAGAACTGCCCCGCTGGTGCTGTGGACAGGCCTAGGCCTCTGCTGGCCTTCTCTGCAGTACAGCCTCTACCTCCCTTCCCAGCCACCCTCCCCTCGCTTGACCTGCACCTACCAGCCAGCCAGGGCTGCTTCCTGCCTACCAGACTTGCCTCTTGCTCTTATCTTGCTCATGCCATTCCTCCTGCCTGGACACATACCTTCTCCTCCCCATCAAAATCCTGCCCATCTTTCAGTTCCATGTCTTCATGCTGCAGCCTCAAAGAAAGGAGAGGTCACATTTTTCAGATCTCTCCAACAAGAAGGACTCTATGTTGCTTTTTTTGTTTGTTTGTTTTTTGTTTTTTGAGACAGTCTTGCTCTGTTGCCCAGGCTGGAATACAGTGGCACAATCTTGGCTCGCTGCAACCTCTGCCTCCTGGGTTCAAGCAATTCTTGTGCCTCAGCCTCCCAGGTAGGTGGGACTACAGGCAGGCACCACCGTGCCTGGCTTATTTTTTGTATTTTAGTAGAGACAAGGTTTCACCATGTTTCCCAGGCTGGTCTCGAACCCCTGAGCTCAAGCAATCCACCTGCCTCGACCTCCCAGAGTGCTCTGTGTTGCTTTGATTGTACTGCTCTTATTGGACAGATCTGATATGCCTTAAGTTTTAGCTGTTTCTACCTATCTCATTCCCCCACCTATATGGTTGGCTCCTGGAGAACAAGGAATACAGCTCTCATATTTGAATCTGAAAGCACTCAGCACAGCTGTGTTCACACGGAATGTGCTTGGTAAATATTGGCTGATGAGGATTTTTCAACCTCTGATTTGAATCTATTGGTTGTCCTCCAGTTAATGTCTTTTTTTTTTTTTTTTTTTGAGCTGGAGTCTCACTCTGTCACCCAGGCTGGAGTGCAGTGGCATGATCTCAGCTCACTGCAACCTCTGCCTCCTGGGTTCAAGTGATTCTCCTACCTCAGCCTCCCGAGTAGCTGAGATTACAAGCGTGCACTACCACGCCAGCTAACTTTTGTATTTTTAGTAGAAATGGGGTTTTGCCATGTTGGTCAGGCTGGTCCCGAACTCCTAACCTCAAGTGATCCACCCAACTTGGCCTCCCAAAGTGCTGGAATTACAGGTGTGAGCCACCACGCCCGGCTCAGTTAATATCTCTGAATTTTATTCACTTAGTACTCCTGCAGAATAATTACAGAAATTGCACGTGGTTTATATAAAAGCATGAAATCCCCTAACTTGGTTATATTTTTTAAGCAACGTCCAAAGAGAGGCCACTTCCACTTTGGGGTTTACTCTGAGTTCATGCTTTGCCTAATTTTTTCCCAGGTCAGTAGCATAATGTACCTAGGAGAGTTTTGAGGTATCTGCCTTAGCTCTAAAGAGTCTTCCTCAGCTTTCTTACTCAGTCTGCATTGTTGTTCATGTGTATATGTGTGTCTGTGTGTATCTGTGTGTCTGTGTGTATGGGTGTGTGTGTGTGTGTGTGTGAGAACCTTCAATTTTAGAATAATATTACATTCCAAATCAAATTCTGCCTCAAAAGAGCTATTCTTCCACAATTTTCTGCATTTCTGTACAGGTTACAAAATGTCACAATTCAGTAGGGCCAATTATTAGATTTTCATTTAATGGGCAGTTTTAATGTTCTCAGAGAATCTGAATAGTAATAACATTTTAAACCAGTGCATTCCATTTAAAGACTCACAGCCAGTTCTTCTCTCTTTGAGCACACCTAGTTATATTTTTGGGTATCATTTAAATTCAGGCTCCCAATCTGTAGAAAAAAATCAATGAGTTAATGAATAGCTTCATTTTGAAAACTTTTAAAATATTTTATCCTAATTATAAGGCATATCTAGTGACATTAATTTGGCGAAATCCCAAATCATCAGATTGTGCGGAATAGCCCTTACCAAGGAGTAATTTAGAGAATTATCAGTTTAACAAATGTACTGTTTTTAGGACCAGATCATGGCTTTGCTTACTCTGAGAAAAATTTTCTACTGTTAAGGTTTAGGGGCCATGTCAGTGTAGGTCAAACGTCATGCTTTTTATTCACAGTTGTGTTTTTTTAGCGTGTTTTATTTAACCTATTAAATGAAAAGCATTCCTACTACTAATAATCACCCCTGACATTTGTATAGCAAATTCTTATTGGTAAATCACTCCCACATGCGCTGTCCCTGGGCCTGGTGAGCTTCAGGCCATACTCCCTGACCATACAGTGAGTCATTGGGAAAGCCAGCCCTCGAATCGGAGCTGACCAAGTTCAAGACCAGTGACTTTCCACACATGATTGGTGTTTGTTCATGTAAGTAAACCACCCCAAATTTTGTGGGGAACAAGATGGAGAATACGCCAACAAAGTGATTGCTTTGGAGTCATTTATATTCTACTATGTGGTCCATAGCTTACCGACTGTGTCCGCTGGGACAACAACAGATAATGAACCCTCTAACCAGATCGAGGCTACAGTTTGTGAGAAACCCACAAAGCAGCCATCATCTCAGTCTTTCCTAGAGTGTGGTTCCCTCTGTGTGGTTTTCTATTTTAATCTTTGTCCCACTTTATCTTAATCTATTCTCTGTCCATTCTCCAGCTGAAGACACCTGACGCATTCATAGTCTCAGGGAAGGAGAAATCATTTATAAGCAGTGCTTGATGACTCTTCAGGGCCGCCCAGTAACAGAAGCCTCAGCACCCTTGCTACTCCTTCAATATTTGAATGAGTGACCCAATTAGTAATAGAACCTAGTTCTCCTCGTTCCCAGTCTGCTTTTCTGTTCATGACCTATACGCTGCTCCATCTTCTTCAGATATATCCTGCCTGGATGTCTTCATTCTTCTCACCCTCCCTCCCAGCCAAAAAGTTGTAGGTGTCACACTCTGCAGGGCTGGCCACAGAGTCACCTAAAATTTACTCTTGCAAATCTCTTTTTATTGGACTGGGTCAGAAAGAAGTTGGAGTCCTCACATGTATTTTCAGTAAAAGCTCCTGACGGTGGAGTTATGAAAAGCAAAAGCTGCCTGGAAATGCTCATCTTCCTAATGATTTGTTTCTCTGCTAGGCCCACAATGGAACTCGATAACTCTATGTGGTCTAAATGGTATAATACAGCTAAATGAGATCAACTATTATCTCTCTCTCTCTCACACACACACACACACACACACACACACACGTATTAAATGATATAAATCTAGTTAAATGTTTACTCCAGAGGGGGAAGAAAGGTAAAAGGGTAGAATACATGCAGAGGGGTAGGGGTGTGAAACTAAGAGAGGCCTTTCCCTTCCTAAAGAAGCTTTGCTTATGTGCGACACATGCCCTGATAAGGAAAAGTGCATTAGGACAGACTTGCCCTCCCTGATTTTCCACTTGCACTTCACTTTCCACTGCTGTATTCTCTAAGCGTGTGAACTGATTTGCTTCTATTGCCGATGGAGACTGGTGCAGGTTCAAGGGATGTTGATTCCATAACATCTCATTGTGCTACATGCAGATTTAATGGCTTTAGGACTGTCAGGATGTGCTCCCTCATTGTTGTTTTTAAATTTGGGGTGGCAGATGTTGAACACCTGTGAAACTGAATAGAGCAAAAGCTGCTGCAGATGTGGGGAGGCCTCAGAATGCTGGGGACACATTCCACTGACATCCTATCTCTCCATTCCTGTTGGGCCTCCAGTTCCTGATATAGGACCCCCGTCCTAGCTTTAGGGATCCCCTTTCTGTGTCTCCATGGCCATCGAGGCTGCCCAGAATGGTCCCCACTGCCTAGTGCATTCTCAGCCCCTTAGATTTGAGATGGACCCATGGTCCATATGAAAGACCCCTCCCTCCTTAGTTTCCTTCTCTCTCTGACCACCGCACTGCATGCACCAGCCCAATGGAGCACTGGTATTCTCTTACAGAACTATTGGTTATTACTTAACCCTCTTAGTAATTTAGAATCCAGAGCTTTCCTTCTCAGTTTCAAAACTGAAGGACCTTGCATATGATTTTTTTTACCATTATTGTCAAGATTATTGTCACCATCTTAATTGCCATTTATTTTAAGAGTACTTCAATGCTAACTGCTATATAAGCATTATCTCATTTAGTTTCATTTAAGTGTCAGAGCAAACCTATAAGGGAGGCATTATTGTTTTCTTTTACAGATGAGGAAACTGAGGCTTAGAAAAGTTCAGTAACTTGCTCAAACTCACACAACTCTCAAGTCTCAGATCCAGGATTACAGCAGCTCCAGTCTATCAGCCTTAAGAGCACAGATCTCCTTGTCTGACACCTGATACCAGCTGGGTTCTCATCATGCAGTCAGCCTCCAAGAATATAAGTAATTATACGTAGTCAAAGAAAAAAATCTGTTTAAAATCAGGCTATGCCTTTATCAATACATTTCATTTAAGCTATCAATGATGTTTTCAGTTAATAACTTAAGAATCAAATCTTTATTTTATAGTCTGGAAAATGCTATTCGATCAAAAAACACTGACTGAAAAATCCAGCATTATCTTAGCAGATAACATTCAAGTAAGTAAAAAATTGGCCTACATAACTCATCTGGAAATTAGTATGAGCCAACTTTTCAGTCTTCCATGATGTGCACTGTGTTCACGGTTCTCTTAGAATTGTCATCGGCGTTGCAGGTTATAAGTTATGTGCATAAAATTAAAAACAAAACCTACCCATCACATTTGAGCCCAAATATTTCCTCTTTTAAGTTGTACTCGTAACTTTGAAATTGGGGTTAAACCACAGGCTTATGTTTCTTATAGCCATTTTTTTTGAAATATTTGGGTTCAATCATACCTGGTAATTTGGTGGGCAGTGATGGGGTAGGCTTGAGAATGTTCAAGAACAAATTGCACCATTATCATTCAGTTCTCCTTAATCTTACCAAAAAAAAAATCAAAAACCACTTATTACTGAATTTTAATACCTTCTGAATCTTCCAGCAAAAAGGAGGAAGATAGCATCTAAAAGAGTAATCTAAACACTGAAAAAGGAGTGGGAGGAGAGAGAGAATCCCAAGTAGTAAACCATATTGACCTACCAATTATGATGATTGTTTTTAAAATCACAGAGTGTTGTGGAAAAAAAATTGTCTTTATGGTGCCAGGTTTGTGGAGTCCTCTTTGTTAAAACCTTAGTAGATGAAGTTATGAAATTGAGACTAGTTTATTCTGGAAGCTTCTTAGTGGGGGATAAGATGGCTGGATGAACTGGGAGGACAGTAAACGGTGGAGGTGGAAACCTTATTCATAAAAATACTGTTTTTCATATGTTAAAAAAAAAAGACATCTCATGGTTTTCATCAAGAGCTGTAGTCAGTGAGCCTGTGTACTTCCTTTTCCCTGCCAGATAGTTGTTCCTGGCTGGAAGACATTTTATGATATTTATTTGATGACACACACCTGCTGGGTGGATGAAAAGCAACTGCTCCTGGGGATGACCTACTTCAAGGGCGCAGTCAGCTTCTGAGGACGTCGGCAGGTTATCCTGAAATCATTTGAGTTCATCTTGATATCACCTGTTGAACATATCTAAGACTGGTGTATTCGCAGACTCGTGGTAGGCACAGTTGCTAACCCCAGGGAAGAGATTTTGGAGTCAGTAACTACTTTGTCAGTGTGTTGAGACTGGGAAGACATGCTGCTTTACCAAACCCACTCTGAGCATATGGAGTGCTGTTCTTGGCACTCGGGATGTGAATCAGCCCAAGGACCTGCCATCTGGGAGCGGACCCTGTAGAAGGGTATCTAGTGGGAACAAAAGTAAGTATAGTCCAGCACAGAAGGGATGGATCTAACGTAGAAGGCATGGCGGATGAGGATCCGAGGTGAGGGGAAAGGGCCATGAAAAAAATTCTGACGAAGTGTTTGCCTGGGAGTTTCCAGGACAGAGACAGATTTCCGGTTGAGATCAGGGAAGAGCAAGGAATATTTGAAACGCATGGAGACACTGTCACCAATTCATCCTTTGAAGCCGACATGTCTTGGCATGTTCATTTCTATTCTACAAACATTTATGGAACACATGCTATTGAGACATGGCAGGCCTTAGGTAGTGAAGATAAAATATAAATAATCCATGTCTCTCTCCCAATATATATACTCTAGTGAGAAAACATACCTAAACAAATTTTATTATAAATTTGAATATAACATACCCATATGTGTACACAAGGAGTTCTTAGCCAAGTTGGAGTTCCTGAAGTTGGTGATACCTGGCCTGAGCTTTGAAGAATAAGTTTGTGTTAGCCAATGAAGAGAGAACAGGGACATGAAGGCATTAAAACAATATGTTGTGCCCAGGAGCTACAGATTGAGCATCCCTAATCTGAAAATCCAAAATTCACAATGCCCCAAAATCCAAGTTTTTGAGCCCCAATATGATGCTCAAAAGGAATACTCACTGGAGCTCTTTGGATTTCTGATTTTTGGATTAGAGATACTCAACTGGCATGTTATTTTGCATATATTCCCATATCCAAAAAAATTAAGAACTCAAAACACTTCTGTTCCCAAGCGTGTTGGATAAGGGATTCCCAACCCGTACAAACTGTTACGTTTTACTTGAGAAAAAAAAAGACAAGGCAGGAACCAGGGTTTGAGCCAGTGGGTACCTCAGAGGGGCTATAGGTTCCCCACCACCCCAAGAGCCCCTTGCCATAAATGCTGCCAGGGCCACCCCAAGCAGACATATAGTCGGAGTAAGGGGACTGTGCTTGCTATGTAAATGCAGGTTCGTAACAAGTGCCCTTGCACCTCTGCTGCCCTAAGCTCCTCTGTATGGAAAATCTAGAGATTCCACCGAAGGGACATTGGCTCAGTGCTGAAAGTTGGAAGCTCTGAGTCATGACGAATTGGAAGCTTACATGTTGATTTACAAGGCGTCTTTGCCCATTACATTTATTTACATGTCTAGAGGTCATGGCCTAAAAGGCTTGGCTCCAAATATGATATGCCCTTCGTATTGTTTATGATATGACTCTCCATTCAGTTCTCTTTTTCTCTTCTCCTGATTATCTGTTGCTGAGTTGCAAATCACCCCAGAAATGCAGTGGCTTCAGCAGCAATCTCAGGATTTTGGCAGGTTTGGAAAATCGGGGGTCGCTTGGCTGGGTGTTCTGGCTCAGGGTCTCTCGTGAGGTTTCTTTAGACAGAGATCAGAGCTGGAACCATGTAGGGGGACAGGAGCCTGGAGTAGCTGGGGACTGACTGGGCACCTCCCTCTTTCTGTCGTCATTAGTCAAAAGGCCCTTCCATGTGATCTCCCTACGTGTGCTGGTGAGGGCAATCTTACGGCATGGCAGCCTCAGGCTTGGCAGCCCAGGGCACCTAAGGTGAGAGCTACAAAAGTGAGAGGCAAAAGCTGTGTGGCCTTTTCTAACCCAGTCTAAGAAGTCACACAGTGCCACATTCTGTGCTGCGTTCTAGTCAGCAAGACAGTCGCAAGGGCTTGCCAAGGTTTAAGGGGATGGGATAGGACACATACCCCACCCACTCTTTGATGCAAGGGTGGCAGGTTGAGGAAGACCAGTGGGGTAGGAAATATTGTTGCAACCAGTTTTGGAAAATACAATCTGCCACATCCCGGAAGAACATTTTCATCCGCTCACGTAATCCTTTAAGTTACATAAAAATTAATTTACTCATTATGGTGTCGCCCACAACCTTCCTTGGTCCCTTCCCACAGCAAAATCCAAGGCTCAGTGCACACACACAAACCACAAAACTCCCGTTGTCTGAATGAGGGTCAGTCACTCAAGTGTGTACTGTCCCCATCAAGATGACAACATTTGATAAGGATATATCCTGTTGCCCCATCTTCTAGGAAGCTGCACTTCCATCCATTGTTAAAGCCAAATATCGCTCAGATCTTTCATGGAGAGGCCCCTTTGAAACTAACCCCAGCAAACTAGAGACTCAGTGAATGATTTCAAATCTCTGTTTGCTCTGCACCTGGGAGATTGATGGTACTCTCATAACAATTTGGTGAGTGGCACTTAGTGGAGTACTGAATGTTCCAGAAAGTGAAAAAAAGAGAAGATAAAAGAAAGGCCCAGACTTTGGGCTCAAGGAACTTTAAAAACTGAAGCATTACCGTGTTCATGGTAAGAAATCTTCTGATTTCAACAATTGGTGTAAATTTTACATTTTTTAGTAAGCACTATTTCAAGTGTGCTGTCCTTAATGAGGACTTTAATTCTTGTTTTTGCACATATGTAGAAAACAGAAGTTGAGTTCTTCAAACATTTGTTATCAAAAATATATGATATATAAGCACTGAATTGGAAGATTGTTTTCCCCCTTGGATAATCTAGAAAAGAATATAGCTCTATTCTGAAATCCCTTCCCGTTCAAGAGTTATCCAAGCAAATAGTGTTGACCAAGGTGTTGAATGCACCAGTAATAATAATGCTACCCTTTCATAAAGCTAAGTAATCAGGAATAATGCTGAAAATAAGAAGACAGTCATTTATTTACTCTATTTGGCATTGTTAATACTAATAATGTATTTCAACACAGTAAAATTGCTAGATAATGCTTTTGTGACTTTTATGCAGGTTATTGTTATTTAAATGAACAGTCGACTGCACTGTAATGAAGAAATGCATGCTTTTCCCAACTCAGTTATCAACCAGAATTCTAGGAAAATGAGAATTTGTGTCTGCTTTCATTCACAGAGCAAACTGGAGGTCACTGTTTTCAATATGAACCTTTTTTTAGCTTTTCAACAGTGAATAATTAGGAGCTGCTGCTTCTGAAATTACCTGTATTCACTGTAGAGAAGGAAAGACTTTTATCTTTCACGATGAAATACATTTTCTCATTCAAACTTTGTCATTCTTTTTTTAAATGGCATTTTACACCACTGAGTCGATCTTCGGTAGTAAAATAAAAGAAATATATTTTGTGAGCTGCAATAGCCTTGTTTATTCAATTTTACTTCCTTAAATTTCATCTCCTCCTTGAAAAATGATCCAAATGCAAAAATGAGTTTAAAGCAGTTGAATGTACAAAGCAATTATCTGCATGAAATGCTATTATACAAACATACATGTTCCTTGCACTTTGATTAAATGGAATTGATTCTTGATCCTTATCGATTATGTGCTTCTATTGTTTTTTAACAGCTTTATTGAGATATAATTTATATGTTATATAATGCACCCATTTAAAGTGTACAATTCAGTAGCTCTTAGTATATTCGCTACATTGTGCAACCATCACCACAATCAATTGTAGAACTTTTTTTTTTTTTTTTTTTTGAGGCAGAGTTTTGCTCTTATTGCCCAGGCTGGAGTGCAATGGTGCGATCTCGGCTCACAGCAACCTCCGCCTCCCAGGTTCAAGTGATTCTCCTGCCTCAGCTTCCTGCGTAGCTGGGATCACAGGCATGCGCCACCACGCCCCGCTAATTTTGTATTTTTAGTAGAGACGGGGTTTCTCCATGTTGGTCAGGCTGGTCTCAAACTCCCGACCTCAGGTGATCTGCCCGCCTCGGCCTCCCAGAGTGCTGGGATTACAGGCGTGAGCCCCTGCACCCAGCCCAATTGTAGAACATTTTTATCACCCCAAAAAGAAATCTGGTTTCGATTAATAGTCACTCCCCCTTTCCTGCCAGCCCCTGACAACCGCTAGTATACTTTCTGTCTCTATAGATTTGCCTATTTAGGTATTTCATATAAATGGAATCATACTATATGTGGTATTTTGTGTCTGGCTTCTTTCACTTAGCGTAATGTTTCAAATCTTCTTATTGACATCATATGCCATTGTATGGATACATAAATTTTATTTGTCTGCTTATCAATTGATGAGCATTTGGGTTGTTTCTACTTTTTGAATATTGTGAACAATGCTGTCATGGACATTTATGTACAAGTTTTTGTGTGAACATACATTTTCATTTCTCCTTGCTGCCTACTTAGGAGTAGAATTGTTGGGTCATGTGATAACTCTGCATAGCTTTTGAAAAACTGCCGAACTATTTTCTAAAGTGGCTGCACTGTTTCCCAGTCCCACCAGCAAAGAATAAGTGTTCCAGTTTCTTCACATCTTCACCAGCACTTGCTTTTGTCTGTCTTTTTTATTACAGTTTTTCAAGTGGGAGTGAGGAACTATCTCATGGTGGCTTTGATTTGTATTTCCCTAATGCCTAGATGTTGAACGTTTTTTCATGTGCTTATTGGCCATTTGTATTTCTTCTTTGGAGAAATGTCTGATTCTACTGAGTTTTTAAAACTTCTTTTGCCTCACCTCAGGCATGTGGTTAGCAGAACTGTTAGAAACAAATATATCTTCCTAAAGGGAGGGATTTTCAAACAAATTTATAAATCGAAGATGTTCTTTTTACCATGGTAGTATTTTAGATTATGCAACAACTGAATTGTTCTCAGGAAGCAATCTGCTTCTAAAACTTTGTTTTCCATTTGGCTAGCAATACGGATATTAAGTGATCCCAGAAGCATACCTAGAAAGATCAGCTTGTCTAATTAACTCATTTTACCAATTAGGAAAGCAAGGGCCTGAGAGGTGAAATATGTGGGTCACATGGAGAATTAATGATAGAGTTGGAATTGTATCCAGGTGAACTACAGGTATCTGAAATTCTGTGTTTATTTTAGAGAGAATATAGCACTTTGCCACTAGGTTCTCAACTGATTTTTTAAAAAAAAATGGTGAAAATGCCCTGCAATTTACTCAGTGACATTTATTGTTGAGTGTTGAACACATATTATTTTATTTTATCCTCATAGAAGCATATGTAAGATTGATACTTTTATTTTCTCCTTTTATGTGTGGGGAAGCTGAGGTTAGCTCACTTTTTCAATGGCACCTGCATAGTGAGTGGCAGATTTTCTGATTCCGAATCTGCTGTTCTGTGTTTCTTCTGATCTGTCTGATGAATGAAAGACAGCATCAGCATATTGCTTCCTGTGCCATCTTCCAACTTCTCACTGTCACTGAAACAAATAACCGATAGGTGGCATCAAGGAGCACTCACTTGCCATTGCCATAATTAACAGTTATTTAGCAACACTACTATACCAACTTCAGAAGTAGAATATATGGTTCTGTGGACAGAAGAATTGTTCAAATGTAAGAATATTGTACCGTAAGGGACTAATAACAGAACAACTTACATTCACAGGGTACTTTTCAGTTACAAAGCATTTGACTTACACTTTTAATTTGATGCTCACAATTTGGCAAGCTTTTCATTGTCTTTGTTTTTATGTACTTTTAATACTCATGATGAAACGAAGGCCTGAAGGGCTTTAGTCACTACAATTCTAAAGTCTGAGGCAGAGCTGCTTCTCAAAACAAGTCTCTTGGCTCCTGTGTAGTCCTGTGTATTCCCTCCAGTGTACCATCCTCTGCCATAATGATGTGCTGTTGGGCACTCATTTGAAAGAAGAGGAGACTTTATACCATTATTTCAGACAACAACAGAGCTATGAACAAGTAGAAGTTATAGGGAGGCTAATTTTGAACCCATATAAAGAAGAATTGATCTGTCCAACAATGAAATGTGTTGTCTTATGAAGGAGTGAGGTCTCTTGTCATTGAACTGTTCAAGCTAGGGCTGACTGACCATCTGGAAGGATCTTGCAGAAGGCATTTCTGCATTGGGGGAGGTGGGGAGTGTGTTTGTGGTGCTGAGAGATGTTAGATGGCACCTAAGAGCCCTTTCAACTATGAGATTGTGAATCTTTGTTCTTAGAGAGTAAGCTGGTTTAAGGGGTCCTCTGTATCCCTATTGAGGAAAGAGAGTTTAGCTCTGGTGTACTCTTATCCTGCAAAGTTAAGGGTACAGGGTTTTCTCTTTAAAAGAAAGTAACCAAATTTATCAACCTGGATTACTGGTTTGTAAAAGGTTATAACAGCTGTTCCCATCTATGTTAACAGATGCTGTACACAACAAGGGATCTATATTCAGATAAGATTTGACTATCGCAAGGACAGAAAACCAAACACCACATGTTCTCACTCATAGGTGGGAATTGAACAATGAGAACACTTGGACACAGGGTGGGGAACATCACACACCGGGGCCTGTCATGGGGTGGGGGGAGGGGGAAGGGATAGCATTAGGAGAAATACCTAATGGAAATGAGGAGTTAATGGGTGCAGCACACCAACATGGCACATGTATACATATGTAACAAACCTGCACGTTGTGCACATGGACCCTAGAACTTAAAGTATAATAATACAAAAAATAAAAAATTTTTAAAAAGATTTGATATGAGCCTGCAACGTGCTGTTGTTCTTTGTGACTATCCAAGAGAAAGAGAAAAGAAGAAGCAATTCTAAATTTGTTTTTTAGTTTTGTAAAGTGTTTCAGAGGCCAGTCGCTCTCAGCCCTTGTTGCTCATGAGAATCACCTGGGGAGCTTTTTAAAAATCAGATGCCCAGGCCCCACCACAGAACAAATTAATCATATTCTCTAGTTCCCAGATACTGGTGGGTTCCCAGTATCTTAACAGCTGTCCCGGTGATGCTTACGTGAAACCAGAGTTAAGAAGAGCTCATCTAATCAGTCTAGTCTGAGCATGAATCCAGGCAAAATCTGGACATTTGCTTTTGTAATTCAGCTTCTTGTCTAGCATTCCTATTATCAATTCAAAGCCAGTGCTCTTTAGTACAATAAGGGGCAGTGTCTCACAGTGGTTCACACTGCTGCTCTTGAGCCAGACAGCCTGGCTTTGTCCACTTACTAGCTTTGTGACGTCAGGAAAGTTATTTTCATCACTCTGTGCCTCAAGTTCTTTATTTGCAAATCAAGAGAATAATAGTAGTTACAAAGTAAATGCTAAAGTTAATAAAGACCCAAAAGAAAATTAAAACTCTACATATCATGATATTATAATTACAACCATCATCATCGTCCTCCTCATCACCATTATTGTTTTGTTGTTGGTAGCAGTGGTATCCTGCTAGGTGCTAGAAGCTAGGAACCTATTGAAAAAGTGCTCTTCCCTGTACAGTACTATACCTGGCTTTACTTCAAAACTAAGAACTCTTAGCAACATTAGCAACATACTTCCTCAGCTCTAGAACTTCCCGATGAAGTGGAATGTTTTACATCGGACTTTTTGCAAGAAGCTCAGGCCTGAACCCGGTAACCTGTGGTTCCATCCAGCACTTGATTCTACATTAAGATCAGGCCACAGCTCTGCAAGGTGAGGGCCCAGACTGAAGGCTCAGGCTGGGTTTCTGTTTAGTAACTGGGAAAGGCATGTACTGCATGTGGCAGGCTGACCTCCTGAATCTTCAGGACAATCTCAATTTCGGATGGCCCACCCTGCTGATCAAATCTGTGGTTCGGAAAGGATGGTTACTGTTAAGCAGGAGGCAAGGGCTCCAAATGCCAGTGTCCTAATTGTGTAAAAAGTAAATATAATTTGAGTATGTGGGATAGCCTCAGAGAAAAATCAAAGAACACAATTAAGCATAGTTTCTATTTAGTTTTCAGTTGATGAAGGAATAATTTGAAGTTGCACTAGTCACTGAGAGTACAGTAGCAATAGTCCTCCATTCTCTGGGATTCAGGGCAGGCGCAGACATTATGTGCATATTACAGGTTTTCTAGCACACAGATTCTATCAAGATAGCCTCTAACTGCGATTGTGGAAACTGGTGGAATATTCCTAGCAGGAGCTCAAAGGATTGTAAAGCTGAATAACATCTTTGTCTCAAGAACTTATATGAGAAACTTTTTCCCCTTTTTCTCCTACAGGCATTTAGTGGTTCACCATTGCAGACACTGCATATCTTTGTATCCCACACAGTCCCCATGTTAATAGTTGTTTGCTAGTTGTGGTCATTTAATTGAAAAAAGCTGGCACGGAGATATTACAGGTCCCAATAGGTCATTTCTGTATCAAGTATGGTGTTATTGCCTTTAACCAAGCCCTGTCCAAGGCCAAATTTATTACATGCATTAATAACATATAAGAGGATAGACAGGGAGCTGAAGAAAAGATGTGTGTGGCCTTTAACTATGCCAGTCATCTATAGTTCAGAGGGTTGCTTACCGTGGCATATTGCCAGCTGTGCATTATAGAGTTCCAGATGGCATGGTGCTATTGGTACTTGTTTTGGATTTGCCCTGGGAATGAAGTTAAAGAGGACACTGAACTATGGCTGGGATCCTTTTGCTTGCCTCTTCCAGGGTAGATCCTGGAAGGCTCTGTCCCCTCCAACCAATCAGAAAGCTGCCCCGACCTCTCTTGGGGATTACGAACTCAGCACAAATTGCTCTTTTCCCGTGAGTTGCCCATGCACCTAGTAACCCTGCACTAAGAGGACAGTGAGATTGCATTCCCTCATGTGATCTGTGTTCGCCCTCCCTCAGACCCCAGAGCTGGGGCAACTTTGGACATGAACTCAAAGACTCTATAGATAAGGGTTGTGTTTTCATTAGCTTGCCTGTCTTGCTTGCTTTATATTCTGTGAGATTTCCTTCCCCCATCCCCCCATTTTTTGGAAAATAAATAAATAAATAAAACCCTTTTTACAGAAATTCACACACAGAGACAAAATAGTGTAATGAACCCACACGTCTCCAACAGCCACCTTCAACAGCCACCAACATGTCACCCTTCTTGTTTTATCCTTCTCTCCTCTTTTTCTTTTGTTAGAGTATTTTGAAGCAAATCCCAGATATCTGATTTTACCTGTAAATATGTCAGTATGTATCTCTAGCACATACAGCATAACTTTTTAAAAACGTAATCACTACTTAATAATGATTGTGTAACCTGTCTGGGTTCAGTATTTCCTAATTGTTTCCAAAGCTTTCACAAATAGTTGGATGGTTTAAATCAGGCTGAAAACAAAGTATATCTGTTGCATTTGGTTGATCTGTCTTTAAACGTTCTTTAATCTATTACAGATCCTCCTCCTGTTTTTATTACATTTATTTGTTGAAGAAATTGTCCTGTAAAAATTTTTGTCCTATAGATTATTGTCCTGTAAAAATTTTCATGTTATGTATTTGAACTATTGCATCTCCATGGTGCCATTTTAACATATTTCTCTTTCCTCTGTACTTCCTATAAATTAATAGTTAGATCAAATGACTTAATAAGATGCAAATTCAGCTGTATCACATCAGAAGGCACATAACATCTGTTTGCATTACATTTATTGAGTTCAAGATTGATCAGTGGGTTTAGGTGTGGTCAGCCTTTCATCCATTATGAAGTTCTCTACCAACCGGTTAAAATAGTAGTTTTAGCAACCATTGATGATCACTGCCAGCATTCATTAGGGATTACAACATGGTAATGTTCACTTCTGTCATTCAGTTTGCATTTACTAGCTATTATTCTATCATATAGAAGAACGTACTATCATCAACTATTCAGTTACTCTGAAATACAGTTCACATAAGAAAGCAGCATAAATGCCTCTGTTTATTAAATAGTTTTCAGATTTTTGAATGGCACCAGCATTCTCCAAAAGTGATCAGTGGCACTTGTTTGTTTGTTTGTTTGTTTTGAGCATCATTATAAACCCTTGGGCTTTTATCTATTTTATAGGTGTTAGGTGTCAGTCCATTACTCTTTGATCAGTGAGATCCCCTTCAAGTTGCCTCTTTTGCCTTTTAACGTGATTCCACTAGTCTTTTCTGTCAGGATAAGATGCCATGGGCTCCTGGCCCAAACCTGGAAGCAACTATTTTTACAAGAAATCCTGATTCCTCTCCTTAGTAAACAGTATATAAAGATTTCAGTCTGGTCACCAAGGGTAGACTGCCCCTGAAATGGTTATGTTTATGTTGGAGTGGTAACGCAGTCTTCCTTGGTATCTCATCATTCCTGCCCTCTGTAGGCATCTGGTTCCACCTGGATACTCCCTCCCACCACAGTCTCGTAATGGCCAGTGCTCCTTGTGATTCCACCTCCCTCTCCAACCAGATCCTGCTGCTTCTCTCAACGCTTTCATCCTCTCCTTCTAAATCAGGTACCCCAACACATCTCTGGGCTTCTAAGACACCAGAGTGGAGAACACCTCTATAATGTTGAAGAATAATGGTACCCTTTCTTACACAGACTATTTTTATGTTTTTATTTCTTGAAGGGAGTCAACCTCCTGTTGCTGTCCAAGCCTTCAGTAGACAAATTTAGTCTTGTTCTTAACCCAGAACAACTGTGCTTTGAAACACCATGGAAACAGGCAGTCCCAGCCCCAAACCCAGGGAGGCTTCATAAAACCAACAATCCCCTCAGGTGTGTGTGTTTCCTAGGAAGCGTGGGCAGTTGCATGTTGAAATTCTTAACTAGGGTTGCCAGGTAATGAAAAAGTGTTAAGGAGTTAGTTTATCATAACCATTTTGAGGCCGCATATCTATTTGTACATTTGATGAAAACTATAGAACTTCTCTCTGGAAAATGTACATACGCACAAAATTTTACAGACAATTTCATGGGCTTCAAGGAGCTCCGGGTATCTTGGAGTTTAATTTGTTTTCATAAACTAGATCCTGATGTGCTCTGGCTTGTTGGAGGCTGCCCAGTTTGGAGGTGAGTCTGGACAAGAAGGCATATAGCTGATACCAGGGGGCCAGTTTGAAATCACTCCACTCAAATTATTCTTTGGTGTAGAGGTACTCCTGGTGCCAGTCTATAAACCATTTGTTGTCAGTCCATGACGTCATAAGTGTAGAAACTGAGAACAGGCATCTAAAAAAATTTATAGCAATTGGATGTTGTCACAGCATGCAAGCATATGGTCCTTGGACTTGTCTCATTGAACAGGGCACAAAGCATTTTGGGTGCTGATGAGTTCACATGCTGAGTTGCATGCAGTGGGGGCTGCGTAGCAGTCATGCAAAAAGGTCTCCCCATCAATTGTCGACAGGTTGGAAATTAAACACCAAAACCCAAACTGGCCCTTCATTTCAGATAGTCTAAGAAGCAACAACAGTGAAACCCAGAGTACCTTTGCTCACCCTACTACCTTGTTGTTTTAGCCTGTCTTTCTCCACTGTATACTTCTACAAAGTATACCCAGAACAAGGCATAGAGTTGATATTCAGTAAATCTTTGCTGAACGGTGAGCAGAGCAAAACTGTTGCCCAAAAGGAGAAACCACATTTTTTCCCTAATGATGCCCTGCAGGGAAAAAAATTTTTTTGATAATTCCTAGAAAGTTGAAGCTACTTACATGAAAAAAATATGATAGGAAATAAATTATAAGCAGTTATTAACTTCACTGAATATTCTCATAGAACGTGAAATAAATAGAGTAATCTTAAAGAGCTGGTCCTCACTGTGGAAGCTGTGAGGCTTTCGGGATGGTTTGTATTTCAGTGTACATGTTGTATGAATTAACAAGTCAGTAACAAATGTGATCCATTTACAGGGCAGAAAAGTTAGAGTGGTCTCAAGTATAATGATAGTCACAGTGGGAAGAATATAATTTACTTAATCGACAGAATAAGAGTTTATTATAAATGAAAGGCAAACGAGATATGGTCATGCATTCACTGCCTAGTTTTTCCCTTCTCTCACCCCTTTATGTCATCTCTTTCTGTCTTCCCTGAGGGTCCAGAATTAGTAAAATCTGTTCTTTGAAAATCTTACCTTTAAAAACTGGGCTTGTGAAAAGTCACCAGGCAGCCTGAGGACCGACCAACCTAAGAAGGGGTTTAATCCCAACCTCACAGCCCCTCTGCACCACCCCCATACCCAGTAGGGTCCATTCCACACCCCTAGTAGCACATCTGTGACACAGCAGGCTGCTGGGGGGACAGTCTGAACCCAAAGTCACCAACTGTCTCACTAACCAGAGAAAGGGATTTTACCTCAGGACAGTTTCTCAGGTTCTGTGGAACCAGTCCCTGCATAAAGAGACAGATTTCCTTCTTTCCTTCTTTCTTTTATTTTCCGTGCCTCCCCCCCACCCCCCACCGCCACAAATGAGTGGCTTCAGAAACGTTATCTGCTAAAAGTAAAAGAAGAAGAAAAATTGAGACTATGTCACACAGGTGGTGAAATCAGTAGTAGAGGGTGTCTGGGTATGTGTTGCAAGAGTGACACCTGGTTGATGTTTATCAACAACCAAGTGAGCTATAAAATTTGTGGAAATAACTTTGCTTTTTAACATCATCCCTTTTGAACAACACAGGCCGTTCGCCCTATCTATCTAATAAAAAGGAAACAGTTGTCCTGCTTACCATGCATGGGACACTGAAGGGATAAAGGAGCTTGTCCACAGTATGTGGGCCCAGAAATACACAATAGCTAAAGTCTGATGTGACCTTTGTCTTTGCAAATAAAGAGACTGATAACCCAGGTGTCACCACCACATTTTTTAAACACATGCATCACAAAGGGCTCAGCTTAATGACTATTTTCAAGTACAAACGAATTTCCTGAAATGGAAGAAAAAAAAATAGAATCATACTTGGGGGTAATTAGGGGCTCAGGCTACTCCTAGTGTTCTCAGACAATATCTAATAACAGACGTTCACTGCACCAGTGCCCTGACTCGTATATGGAGTTTTATGGTTATTGATAGTAACATGATTATGGTAACCATTATATGTGCCACGCATGGGGCTATGCATTTTATGTTAGTAGATTTTTTTTTTAATCTGCACAATAGGCCTAAGAGATCAATGTTTTTATTATTCCGTTTTATAAGTAAGGAAACAACTGACTCATATCATGCCCTCCATACGTGGCCGAGCTGGTCTCAGAACCAGGTCTAACTTCTCAGCCTTAACAACCATGATGCCTTTTAGGGGTTTTGGTTAGGTTGGTTTTGATTTATTTTTCTTAAAAGTTTTTAAAAAATGGGCTGCTTTGCTCCTTGACTAAAAAGGTTCCAAAGCACTTTTTACCCTAGAACTCACACAAGCCAACAGGGAATGGAAATTGGCCACAGCACTGTCACTGAAAGGTAATAATTAATGAAAAAGGTGTCACCTAAAGAGGCCAATGACAAAAAGTGTATGTTTCTCTTGGATTAACTTTTCTAACACTCTTTAAATAATGTGTTGATAGCAGCAGAGACCAAAAAGAATGCAAACAGACCTGAACATTTTAAACCTCTGGGAAGAAAAATATGAAAATGAAGATGTTTTCATAGCCCTAAACGACTTTTTGCACTTCTTTTTCTGTGGTAGTAACTGTGATGTTTACCACTTCTTGTGTGCCTTTTTTGTGCTAAGCATCATGCTTATTTTTAATTATCAACAATCCCCACAAACAGGAGCCATCTCAGTTTTACAGTTAAGAAAACTTAGATTCCGTGAGGTTAAGAAGTTATAGCTCTGTGTAGAATCTTAGGAAGACTTTCTCATTATGAAATAGACCACATTCGAAATATACAACAGAATTAACAAGAAAAACACACGCAGATTGGTGAGCATTTCCAAGAGATCGCTTACGAGGCACAAGCAGTGAAGGGTCAGCACCTCCTGTGGGCTGCTCCGTTGTTGTTGATGGGGATATGAAGCAATTGAAATACAGTCAGGTGGGCACTCCATTTTCAAATTAGCTGATTGCGGACTGGACACCGTTGGTGTAATCTACAAAGACAGGGAAAAGGAAACCTGCGCCTCTTCGGTGCTGCAGTGGTACTGGTGAGGGTCACGTCTTGTGATCAGGAGAGTTCCACCAGCCCTCTTTGTGCATAGCAAACCTGATACTCCCCAGAAAGTTCCATAGGCAAAGGCTGGGCATGCTGACCTCCAATCCAGGGGCCCCAGCATCAGGACCTCTCTCCCCAGCAGCAACACCTGGATTGAGTTATTTTACTTCTCTGGACCTGAATCTCACTGACGGTAGAAGAGGGCATATTTCTCAGCAAAACAGCTGGAAAATTATGCTGGCCTTTTGTACAGGTCATATTAAGCTCCTTCATAGACTACATGAACAATCTGGGTTATTTTAAAGGTGAAAATGGGCTTTTTAAGGGGGAGAGGTTACAGCTACCAGCAAACCAGAGACTTCCTCCATTCTGTGACCCTCCTTCCTCTGCATTCTTAAGGACTTGGATAGAACCTGAGTTTTCCATTTCTCCTTGTGAGAATGTGTCTTCAGGAGCTTATTGATAATTCTGTCTTTCAGCATAACTTTGTAAAGTTGAGGTCCCTGCCAATTGATAGTCACCTTGTGGCTTGAACCTTCAGTCCAAAAGAATAAAGATCTACCTTTACATTCGTTTAGAGTGAGGGATGGTGTAGAGCCAGGATACCTAAGTGTCACCTCCTGCAGTTTACTAACACATGGAGTCCCTTTGACAGGTGCCCGAGTTTCGTCTTCCTATTTATTACAACGTATACTTTTAGGGTTTTTTTTTTTTTTAACCTCTTACCCCCTTTCCTTCCTGTTCTTTCTTCCCTCTTTTTTCTTCTTTTTCCATCTCCTTGGCTTTTTAACTCTCTCCTCTTTTCTCTCTTTCCCTTTTCACTTTTCTTGTCAGCAGTTTACTCAACCACCATATAATAAATCCAGTAAGTGATCATAAAAATACCAATCCCGATTGCAAAAATGGCAGCACAGCCTCAGCTTGGAAAAAAACTTGGAAAAACAAACTGAAATCATCAAAGACTAAAGACCAGATACTAAAAAGATGGGATTTGCTGTGAGATATATTTTATAATAAAAATTCTGCTATAAAGAAGCATCTTTTTATTTTTTTCCTTGATATAGTCTGAATAGTTTATACCTGATGCCAAGAAATTATATATAATTAGTCTTGGTAATATATAATTTCCATTTGATTATATATATTAAAGTGATTAAGGAACTTCAGTTTTTCACTAGTAAATATCTGCCTTCTTTGTTGCGTTCTGGGTCTGTAATGACTGTTTATATCAAGGGTAGCACTCGTTCAGAACTGAAGGGAGCAAAAGTTGGAATGCTTTAACCAAGCTTGATTGCCTGATGTCTATGAATCTGGGAGATAACATGAAGTTAGCTACATTTTGGGAAAAACTGAAGGGAGATTTCAGTCCAATTTCTTGAAACCGTCACGTAGTTGTGCATGACTTCCCAGGAGTAAACTGCATAAGGCCAGGCACAGTGGCTCACGCCTGTAATCCCAAGACTTTGGGAGGCTGAGGTAGGCAGATCACCTGAGGTCAGGAGTTCAAGACCAGCCTGCCCAACATGGCGAAACCCGGTCTCTACTAAAAGTACAAAAAATTAGCCAGGCATGGTGGGGGGTGCCTGTAATCCCAGCTACTCGAGAGGCTGAGGCAGGAGAATCGCTTGAACCTGGGAGGTGGAGGTTGCAATGAGCCAAGATCGTGCCACTACACTCTAGCCTGGGCAACAAGAGTGAAACTCCATCTCAAAAAAAAAAAAAAGAAAAGAAAACTGCATAAAACAGCATAGATGAGAAGGCATATTTTAGGAAGATTACTCAGTTAAGTATATGACATCACCAATATTTTTAATATTGCATAGAATAAAATGAAATTTTTGACATGTCAGTTTTTAATTAATGACTTCTATTTGCCTTTTGCAGATTACTTTCATGTGTTTATTCCACATATTTTATAGCAGTTTTTCTTTTTCCAATTAGAGGATAGATTTCATCCTTTATCTTTGTAGGTAGCTGATCCAAGACATTTTTATGTAAATGGATTAATTAATTAGTAGCCTTCATTTGAAACTTAAAAAGAAAATAATCCTTTTTGAGAGGCATTAACTATTTTTTAAAGCCACAAACGATTCTTTACTTAAGCACCTTGTCACACAATTAGAAATTATTTGACAGCATTAATCATAATAAAATGCATTACCCTTTACTGAATCACCTTTTTTTCCTAAGCTAATTAAAAGAATCCATTCCCTAGGAGACTGTACAGCAACTTCACTTGTAAAAATCACATTATTGGGGAACTTAACAGTATATATTTAGGAAACTTTTGAGCAAATGACATCACAAGTTCAATTACCTGTACAGCCTTTGTGAGAAGGCATCTAGCTACAGAGATGTGCTGGGTTCTAGGGAAGGCAGCTACATCTGGCCTTTTTTGAGAGCCCTTAAGCCTCTCTGCCTTCCAGCCCTAGGTTTTATGCAAATCAGGAATCTTTGGCGGTCTCTACTTCCTGGCCAGGCCAGCCTAATCCACTTCCTTCGGGTTCATGTGACCATGCAAATTTGAGCACTCCTGAATAGTCCCAGAGGGGCTGTGCCTCTCATTATTCCTGCCCCATTCTCTGTGCAGTGCAAGCATTCAGACTATGAATGGACAAGGGTTTAATTACTCACCACATCTGTCAGATCAGATTCAACTTGAGAATGAAGAGAATCCCAGACAAGCCCAGTCGTTTCTTTGCACTGTTCTTCATGGCCGAGGTCATCCAGCTCTGTCTTCTAGGGAATATTTTCCACTCCTGGTTTCATGACCTCTGGAAAGCAGGGACTGTGGCTTTTGGAGATCCATTACTGGGCCTTTCACATTGTGTGTGGCCTTTACAAATGTTAATTAATCTTCCTGATGATGCACTGAGCATCAGGGAGCCCTTTATTCCCCTTGGACTACTGATGACCAATATGAGTGCCAGAAAGTTTTTCTTACTGTTTCCTGACCCACATGCTCTTCTCTGGATGAGCTTTGCTGCTTTTTCCCCTCCCTCTGATATGTTTCCACATGGCAGATTGACTGTTCACATTACTAGGTCAGCCAGAGTTGACATAGTAAAGGTGGATAGTCCCCAAGTAGAGAACATACCTCCAATTCCAAGGCTATTAGCCTTCCCAGGAAAATGTGCATAATAACAGGTAGTAGGAAAGAGTGTGTCCACTGGGGACCAGGTGATTCTGCTCAGTGAATGGGCACTAGCAGTCCTTCCCTCAGGTTTCTTTCCTTACTGGGATTATCTGGGTTTAAAAGGAGATTCCTGGCATGTTCAGCTGTGGAATACAAGGTTTTTTGGGCTGCCGTGATGTTTTTGGGTTTTGGGTTGATTTTTTATTTTTGGTTGGATTTTTTATTTCTGGTTTTTTTTGCTTTGCTTTTATCTTTTTAAAATTGAAATTCGTATAAAATTAACCATTTGAAAGTATACCATTCAGTACATTAACAATGTTATGCACCCTCATGTCTACCTAGTTCCAAAACATTTTCACCACCCCAAAAAGAAACTCTATGCCCATTAAATAGTCGCTTCCCATTCTCCCAGCCCCTGTCTCTATGGATTTACTCACCCTGGATGTTTCATATAACTAGAGTCAATATGTGACCTTTTGTGACTGTCTTCTTTCATTTAGCATGAAGTTTTTGAAGTTTGCCATAGTATTTTACTATAGCATTCTCTGGCATAGGGGTATTGATTATTTGGTCAAAGTTATTCATACGTTCTCTGTTTTGGGTAATGTCGTCATCATCTAAGGAAGCCTGAGAGTCAGCTGGGACCCCTCCCCTCTCTCACTCCTATTGTCTAATTGTTCTTTAAGTCCTGTGGATTCCACATTTGTTATATCGCTAGTCAATTCTCATTTACATTATTTTATTTTATTTTGTTTTGAGACAGAGTTTTGCACTTGTTGCCCAGGCTGGAGTGCAGTGGCGTGATCTCAGCTCACTGCAGCCTCTGCCTCCTGGGTTCAAGCGATTCTCCTATCTCAGCCCAAGTAGCTGAGATTACAGGCGTGCATCACCACGCCCAGCTAATTTTGTATTTTTAGTAGAGACAGGGTTTCACCATGTTGGTCAGGCTGGTCTCGAACTCCCGACCTCAGGTGATCCACCCACTTCAGCCTCCCAAAGTGCTGGAATTACAGGCGTGAGCCATCGTGCCTGGCCTTCATTTACATTCTTACTGCTTCTGACGCTTTCAAATGCTGTTCCTTCTCCAGTTTGTCCTTCTCAAACCCAGACCCATCTGACCATGTCACTGCCCTTCTCAGTACTCTCCAATGGCTCCTCCCACCTCAAAATAGGGTTCAAGCTCCTTACCAGAAGGCCAAGGCTGCCCACAATCTGTTCCTCCTCTGCCTCCATCATTTCCATCCCTCACCTGTCTACCATGTCTGAGCCAAACACATTAGACTGCTCGGGGGTCTCTGGCCCCTGATGCACACTCGCTCTTGCATCCCTTTATGTATCCTGTTTCCTCCCCCTAAAATATTATTCCTCTCCCCACAAATGCAGGAGTCCATTCCTCCTCTATAATCTTGCGTTTTAGCTTCTCACCTTCCCTGGTCCATTAATCAGAAGGAATTCCTCCTTTCTCCCTAATTCTGGCATTTTATTTATCATAATACCTATCACAGCCAGTCTTTAAAAGGGCTCTTTGTAAATTTCTATCCTTTTCCCACTAAATACTGAGCTTCATGAAGGCAGAAATTTTGCCTTACTCATTTTAATATCTAGCAGCAACCATTGTATAAGTCCTCAATTTTTTTTTTTTTTTTTTTTTTTTTTTGAGACAGAATCTCACTCTGTCACCCAGGCTGGAGTGCAGTGGCGCAATCTCAGCTCATTGGAATCTCCGCCTCCCAGGTTCAAGGCGTTCTCCTGCCTTAGCCTCCTGAGTATCTGGGATTACAGGCGCCCGCCACCACGCCAGGCTAATTTTTTTGTATTTTTAGTAGAGATGGGGTTTCACCATGTTGGCCAGGCTAGTCTCAAACTTCTGACCTCAAGTGATCCACCTGTCTCAGCCTCCCAAAGTGCTTGGATTACAGGCATGAGCAACCGCGCCCAGCCCTCAATAAATATTGTGTTGAATGATTTGAATTTTCGTCTCCAAAGAAAAAACCATGAGCCTACAAGGAGCCCCAAGTCAAGGAGAGAACCAGACTGGAGCAAAGTAACAAGGACTAACATTTAAAATAGTAATTATTGTTATCTTCTGTTGAATTTAAAGCTACCCACAGTGATTTACCAGTTTTAATTCGCAGAAAATGCAACTTTGCTTTTTTTCCCCTTCTGATTATGTTCTTCATTACAAATCTCAAGAGTTTTATATGCAGTTGCCAAAAATCTCTCTTTTGACAAATTGCACAGGAGGCATTTTGAGATTTTGTGATAGACTCGATTGAATTTAGGCCAAATCCTGTACACTTGTTTCACTCAAAACACAAATACAGATGTAGGGCTACTCAAACGTTTACCTATTTATTTTCTCCCAACCCTCCAAATCCATCTTTCTTTAAAAACAATCAATCGGATTCCTTTTAAATTAAATGCCAAGTAAACAATGCAAATAAAACTATTTTGTTTGCTGAGAAGTAATTGAAAATCTGCAACTAATTACCAATTGGCAAGCTCTGAGCCTACAAATAGCTGAAACACTCTGCTGAGGCATTGTTTACAGCTGCGTTCAAAACTGGTTTCCTTACACCAGCCATCCACAAGTTATTAATCAATACTTTGCCAAGTTCTATACCTCACCTTCAAAAAATTGTAATAAACATTTCATTTTCAATATGGGCTTCATAAACAAAGCTGTTAAAAACGAGAGGAGGTTTAATTGGTTAGAACACACAAAGCCTGCTCTTGGGTTATGTGAATTGGCTTTTCGTTTAAATACCCTGTTCTTCCTCAACTACTCAGGAACCTGCAACTTAGTTGAAATTAATATTCTGTCAGTCTGGTCACTGAGTCCCCTATGGCACGCCAAGTGCCACAAGACCTTCTTTAATTGCATTCCTGGAGAAAAGCAGCATGTTCATGGACCACAGAGACACGGGGACAACGAATTTAATTTGGCATTGTGACATGCAGGTAAAGTAGAATTTACACATGGCTTTATTCTGAGTGGTGAGATTTAAAATATACATAAATTTTAAAATATATTTTATATTTATATATAGTATATGTTTATATACTATATGATATATTTTATATTTTTATATATAGTATATGTTTATTTTACATATATATATAAATATATGATTTTTTTTTTCCTAAATGTTCTTCCTCCGGATCTTCACTCGGCTGTCTCCTTCTTTTCCTTCAGATTTCAGTTGAATGTCACTCCTCAAAAAGATTCTCTGTCCACCTTACCTAATATCTCATATTTATTTCCTTTCTTCATTTATTTACTTGATTATTGTGATATACCACCACTGGATTGTAAGCTAGGCAAGGAGAGACTCCTTGTCTATCTTATTCACTAGTCTCTAGAACTACTGTCTCTAACCCTAGTCTCTAAGAATAGTGCCCGGCACATAGTAAGTTTTTAATAAGTATTGGATGGGCAGACGGATAGATGGGTGGGTGGGTGGATGGATGGACTAAAGCGACGAATGAGGAAATCGAGTTAGGTTGGTTGGGACAAGCAGCAGAGTTAAGATAGAAATTGAATGCCAGGAAAAGGCATGACTCTGAAAGTGGCTCCTCTGATAAGAAACCAAAGTCTGTTGTTCTAAATGCCAAAATTGGAAACAAGTATACCAACTAGGGTGCATTTAGCAATGAGAGATGGTGAGAAATTTTACGTAAGGATTTCTCTTCAGTATTCACAAGGGTTGTTCCGTGGAAAAACAGTTTAACCTGTCTCTGGCCCCAAAGGCTTGAACCAGAACCAACAGGTGGAAATTACTCAAACACGTATTTTGCCTTCAGTGAGGAGCCTTCTCACTGAAAGAGCTGCCCTGGATGGAAGATGAGTAGTGAGATGATGCTGGTGGAAGTATTTATAGATACAGTGCATGAGTACTTGGCAAGGATGCTATCCAAGGGGAAACTGACATCAAATGTGCTGTGGTTCTGGGTGACTTATCTGATCCCTTCCCATCCCAAGCTTTATGATTCTATAATAATCAAGAGAGAAACCCATTACATAGTGGACAATTTTTTTTCTTTTTTTTTCTTTTTTTTTTTTTTGAGACAGCTTCTTGTCCTTTCGCCTGGCTGGAGTGCAGTGGCGTGATCTTGGCTCAGCCTCCCAAGTAGCTGGGACTACAGGCGCACACCACTACGCCCAGCTAATTTTTGTTTTTTGTTTTTTGGTTTTTGGTTTTTTTTGGTAGAGATGGAGTTTCACCACGTTGGCCAGGATGGTCTCGAGCTCTTAACCTTGTGATCTGCCCGCCTCGGCCTCCCAAAGTGCTGGGATTACAGGCGTGAGCCACCACACCCAACCCTAACTATTTTTAAAAGGAGGAATTTAAATGAACTGTAGATTATTCATTTTTGTCCCATAAGAAGATAACTAAAAACTGACAAAAATGAACTGAACAAAAATGTTCTAACAAAATAATAAGGCTGAATTTTTAAAGTCTCTTCCGCATCTTCTGTTCCCTGGGATGCCTTAGACGGGGTGTGCAGTATTTTAGGCACATCGTGAGCAAGGAGCCTGCATTCCCAGGGGGTGGCAGGAACAGCATGTAAGGTCTTAATCCAGCTCTGTGATCTGAAGGCAGAGCCTCTATGTGTGAAACACAGGGGTACCTCAAAAATAGAACAAGAGCACTCCATCCATGTGAGGATGACTGTCAAGGTCACTGAGACCTACAGTGATCTGGCAAATTAAAGCTCTCTGACTGCCTTTCCTTTCAGGACATACTTCTGGAGATAAAAAAAAAAAAAAAATTACAAATTGATGATTTTCTGTTGCTGAGTCATTTTTCTTGCAGTTCTTTCTGCTTTTCCTGTTGATTGTTGGTTTGATAGCTGAGCCGTAGAATCGATGCCTTTCAGCGAGTGTGAGGGAGAGAGCTGAGGATGGAGATATGTCCCACATTTAGGCACATTTAGGCAGGGATGCACAGGGCCTCCTGCAAGTCCTCAGATGTCCAGAGATCAAGATGAGTGTCTTGTCTGGTTAATGAAGTTTGGATTATTCACTGCGCCACAATCTCATTCTTATCCTTGTCAATTGTTGGGGCAAATGGAATACTGAGAATGGAATGTGGGAAGGGAGTTTAGATTCTTCACCTGGTTTCTAGCCAGTCTGATTCGTTGTCTTACCAGAGAGGCCTTGTTTGGGCCATAGTAAAGTGGCACCATCCCTGGTGAGCACCCCTAATGTTCCCTGTGCCCGCGTGTCCCTTCATTTGGGTAGATCCCACTCGTCTCACAAGGCCCAGCTTCAATGTTAACTAACTTCTGTTTGAAGCTCCCCAGGCCTTCAGGCAGAGTAACTAGTCTGTCCTCTGTGCTTCCTCACTCTCCTCTATACTGCATTTGTCAGCTTATGTTATGGATTGTTCTATACAGACTTGGCTCTCCTCTGAGGCTAGGAGATCCTTGAGGATAGGGAATATGTTTCCTTTTTCTTTATATCTAGGATTCAGCACAGTTCTTGGTCCTCAATGAATGCCTGATGAATTAGAAAATTAATGACCGGACACCTGAAATATGAAAGGAATTAATATTTTGTAGGTGGAGAGAAATCAAGACATGTAAAGTTCAGTGTGAAATTAATCTTTTCTCCCCAATACAGTCTGATTAAACGGTGACAGTTTCTTCCTCTCATGAGCCACCTGGATCTTAATGGTTATTTTCTTACAAGACTGTTGAGTTTACAATACGACAGAACTGTGTTTACCTTGGAACGAGGGCTGTCCTCTATTAAGAAGCTTTCAGTACAGCCCGAGAGTCAAGTTATGGTGTTGTGGGCGAAAAGCCAGGAGGGAAAGCCTTGAGGAGAAAGTCCTCATGGATGAGAAATGCTTTATCATCTGGTCCCTGAATCTTACGGAATTCAGCAGTGACCTAGCCGCATGATCCCGCAGTGAGGGCTTAACACGTTCCACGGCCTGAACGCGCTCTGAATGGACTCCAGATTCCCAGTGATGCATGCAGCCCCTCAGGGTCAGAGGCCATCATGCTGCCAATCAGACAAGGCAGGTGGAATGTCGCACAGCTGCACTCTGGTTGCATTTCCCAACACCTCCCTGTCCCACAATGCTTGCACGTTGGCATGCTGTTCCTGCCACCTTGTCATACTTGTGTGTGTGGAGAGCCTGTCCCCAGTGCTGTTTTCTCAGGACAAGCTCAACTTCACTTCCTCCCGCCTTATCGAACCCTTTGTTTCCAAAATTGTTAATCAAGCCACTTGGGGGGTTGAACTCAACTCCACCCTCCCAATATCCTCCCAGCTCAAAGTAATGAGAAAAACAATTGCCCATAGTGAGGATGTCCATGGCCCCCATTTTCCCCAGTCTATCATGCCTTCGATCGATAAGGCTGTTGAATTTTGTCAGTTGCATGTCCCACATGCTAACGGTGGTTATTTGGACATCTCTGCTTCAAGCCCAGCTTAAAAAACCATATGGCCCCAGATTCTTCAATGCCACAGCTATGGTACTCTTCCATGTTAAGAGACTTAACAGATGAAATATGGTTTTCCGAACCTCTTTTCATTTACCATCAAAATAACAAGCGATGTCTTGTATTTCAACAGAGACGTCCTTTTCACTCAGTTACTCTGCGAAGAATGTGCCCTTGTCTCTGCTGTAGATTTTTATTTTATTTGTAAATTGTGCGTGCTGCATGCTACGGAATACTGAAAAGCCATACACCCTGGCTTGTTGGTTGACACATAGTATGTGTGATTACAGATTGTTTGAATAACAGTGGACTATTGAACTGCCATCCAGATGTGTGTGGAGTTAACTGTGGGAATGTCCACAAAGGAGGATTATCTTTCTTGTTGCTGGGGCCAAGGCCCCCAGAAAGTGGAAACATAAGCGTGGCAGCTACTCAAATAGAACAGTAGCTACAATTGGCTCTTCAGAAGCAAAATTAATCATTTTTTTAAAATTATGCATTGCAATTAAGACTGGGTTTGTTCTCTAAAAGTAAATCATGCAAAGAAAATGCCAAACAATAACAAAAAAATTGCAGCTTTGAATGCCCTTTGTGAATGGTTTCGTCATTTTGTGTTTTTAAACGTTTAGAAATTCAGAACATTGTAGATTAAAGATAAGACCTCAACCATGACAAGCCTCTGAGCCATCATCTTGTAGACTTGATCTGTGTTTCCTACACTCTCTTCCATTCTCTGTACTGTCCAGGATACTGTAAGCCTTGATTACTTGGTGTTCACAAATACTGGCCATGAGAAAACAATGCAGAATTTCCCCTGTGAACACTTTCTTTCTTTTTTCTTTTTTTTTTTTTGGTTTTTTGTTTTTTGTTTTTGAGACAGAGTCTTGCTCTGTCGCCCAGGCTGGAGTGCAATGGCGTAATCTCGGCACACTGCAACCTCTGCCTCCCGGGTTCAAGTGAGTCTCCTGCCTCAGCCTCTTGAGTAGCTGGGACCACAGGCACGTGCCACCACACCTGGCTAATTTTTGTATTTTTAGTAGAGACCCGGTTTCACCATCTTTACCAGACTGGTCTCGAACTCCTGACCTCAAGTGATCTGCCTGCTTCGGCCTCCCAAAGTGCTGGGATTACAGGCTTGTGCCACAATGCCCAGCCTTGAACATTTTCTTTAAAAGATATTTGAACCACAATGAGACATCACTTCCCACCTGCTAAAATGGCTAAAATAAAACAGACTATAACAAGTGTTGGCAAGGATATGGAGCAATTGGAATGCTCATGTGCTACTGGTGAGAATGTAAAATGGGGTCACCACTTTGGAAAACAGTTTGGCAATCACTTAAAATGGTAAACATGGAGTTTACCCTATGATCCAGCATTTCCATTACTACGTATCTGTATCCAAGACCAATGAAAACCTATGTCCACACAAAAACTTATACATGAATATTTATAACAGCATTATTTATAATAGTCAAAAAGTAGAAGCAACCCAAATGTCCATGAACTGATGAGTGTATAAATAAAATGTGGTCTATTATTCAACCATGAACAGGAATGAAGTACTAATCCAACATGGATAAACCTGAAAACATGCTCGGTAAAAGAAGCCAGACACAAGAGACTGCATATTGTATGAATCCATTGTGTGAAATGTCTGGAATAAGCAAATCTATAGAGACAAAAAGTAGATTATTAGTGGTCATAGAGCACTGGAGAGGGGAAATTAAGAGTGACTGTTAATGGGCCAGTCACGGTGGCTCACGCCTGTAGTCCCAGCACTTTGGGAAGCTGAGGCAGGCAGATCACTTGAGGTCAGGAGTTCAAGACCACCCTGGCCAACATGGTGGAACCCTGTCCTAATAAAAATAGAAAAATTAGCTGAGCATGGTGGCCCATGCCTGTAATCCCAGCTACTCAGGAGGCTGAGACAGGAGTATCACTTGAGCCCAGGATGTGGAGGTTTGCAGTGAGCCAGTATCACGTCACTGTACTCCAGCCTGTCTCAAAACCTAAAAAACAAAAGAGTGACTATTAATGGATATTAGGGTTTCTTTTGGAGTGATGAAAATCTTCTAAAATTGATATTGATGATGATTGTACAACTCAGTGAACACACTAGAAATTCTTAAATTTTACACTTTAAATGGGTGAATTGCGTGGTATGTGAGTCAGACCTGAATAAAACTGTTTAAAAATGAAGACGAATGAAGACATTTTCAGATAAAAAATTTTTAAAGGTATTTGAAGATAAGTTTTTAAAAATTATACCTAAAATTAGGATATCTTCAAAAATCACATATCTCAAGTTTTTTTAGCAGTGTAGAAAAAAAGGGGAAATGCTTTTCAATTTAATAGCTTATATCTTTTTTTTTTTCCCCCTGGAATGAAAGATCTGTTACTTGTTCAACAGTGTCAATGCTTTCTATCTCTGGTTGGAATCTGCAGCAGTGAGTTGGCACCCAGCCATCAAATACCTAGATTTACCTTTGTGCAATAAAAGTCCCTTTAGCAATGCATATTGAGATATATCATTTTGAACCTATTTTAAATTCTGTAGCAAGCAAGTAAAAAAAAAAAAATTAAATCATGAAACATCAGGCAAGTCAAAGGAAACAAAGAAACGAATAGGAAATCCTCTCTAGATTCTGTTCCCACTTTACTTTCTGTAGTTTGATCTAAAGAAAAATGTGGAATTTCCTGCAGAGTGATTAATAGGCTAATGTGGTGACTGACAGGCACTCTGAGCTTGACCTGGCAGGTAAAGGCTAACTGGTACGTTAAGTTGATTACACAATTTCCTCTAAATAAGTTGACAAGTGGTTTGCACAGTTGCCTTGACTTTTGCCCTATAAATGCACACTTATAAATGAATTGCTTTTTCAGCTAAAGCAATCCTTATTTTAGATGTGACATGTGTTAAGTAAACAGTTTGATATAGAACCCCAGCATCCTAGCCTTCCTAGCCAGGTCAGATTATCAGAGTTGCTAGGAAATAAGAGTTTTGAGCCTGAAACTCAGCTTTGAGATCTAGTTGTATCCCTAGGGCATAAGAAACCCAAAACTATTTTTCTTTCCTCTAGTATTGTGAAGCAGATTAGTAGATTTGAGAAGATGTGTTCCACAAATGGCTCGAAATAGTCCAGGAGTCGAGGCTGCTAAATGGTTTGCTCAATTCTAATGCTTTGTACAGATCGCCTTTCAGGATGTCAACTTCGTAGGAAAATGCAGCCTTTGGTTGGTATTTCTTTAAAAATATGACAGAGGAAAGATTTCTAGTTGGCATCTCTGTTCTATGATCGTTTTCACAAGAAGAAAATGTCCATTTATACTTCAGAGAATATGGTTTATTGAGATATTTTGTTTTACAGATGTACTACTTCCTTCCATTTAAGGGGGGGAGTTACAAAAAGCCATGATAAATGAACAGGAAATACAGTTTGAGATAATAAATCAAAATGCTCTTTAGGAAAATAACTATTTATTTGTAGATTTATAAGCCAGGCACCTTTATTGAACCTAATATATCCTGATTTGATAAGCAAGAGGAGATTTGCTAATGTTGTTGATTTAGCTGGGACCTATTCTCGTGTGTGTGTGTGTGTGTGTGTGTGTGTGTGTGTGTGTGTGTCTTCCTGAATGAGTTAAACATTTGGAAAATGAATTGATTTTTATTTGTATATACAAAGATAATACCATTTATGCTTTCCAGGTCTAGAATATGACAAGCCTTGAGTTCGTCTGGAAAATAGAACATTATTAGGACTCAGAGGTTAAATGTACCATCCCACCATCAAAGTCTGTGAATGCTCCCCTGCAACAATGAGCAGGCCCATTATAAATCGTCTTCATTCATGTTAACTCTTACAAAAGATGAAACTTGTCAGGCTTACAATGTTTACTACTTTCCAGAGATGACTCATGCAGTAATCTTTTTATTTATTTCATTATTTCACTCCATCGTCTGGAGGTACTCATAACAAAAGGATTGCCTTCCACTTTCTGGCTGGGGCTGGCTGTGTACTTGGTAAGGACCGTGCTAGTCCCTCCTACAGTGTGGTTTCGCCTTGCAAGTCGTCAATACTCAGTAACCATTAACTATGAACAATATCCTCCACTCATTTCACTTCCTCCCCAGCTGGCCAGCGCCCTTTAGACGTATTCACGAGCCAGGGGGAGATATTTCATGCCCAGCCCTCTCTGCCTGTGGAAGGTTGGAGTCTCCTGAGGTTTGGATTTAAACTCCACATGGCAAACCCAAGTTTCAGGAACCTTCCACCCCAGTGGAATAGTCAGAGAAGTTTCTGCTGCCTCTCACTTTTTTTTTAAGAGAACACTCTTAAAAAGAAAAAGAAAAAGGCCGGGCGCGGTGGCTCAAGCCTGTAATCCCAGCACTTTGGGAGGCCGAGACGGGTGGATCACGAGGTCAGGAGATCGAGACCATCCTGGCTAACACGGTGAAACCCCGTCTCTACTAAAAAATACAAAAAACTAGCCGGGTGAGGTGGCGGGCGCCTGTATTCCCAGCTACTCGGGAGGCTGAGGCAGGAGAATGGCGGGAACCCGGGAGGCGGAGCTTGCAGTGAGCTGAGATCCGGCCACAGCACTCCAGCCTGGGCGACAGAGCGAGACTCCGTCTCAAAAAAAAAAAAAAAAAAAAGAAAGAAAGAAAAAAATAATTTCGGTTATATACATTTTCAGTCAAATACTTTAGAAATAAAAAAAGATAGGGCATAATATAATGAACACCTTTCTTCCCGGTATAAGCTTAAGAGTTAATATTTTACAAATACAATGAAGCCCCTGTTCAACCTCAAGTTTCCTTGTAAGACTAAGTCCTCAGCACCTTGAAGAAAGCCATATCAAATACTGGGACCCTCCCTGTGAAAGGAAAGAGGGATAGTATACTCAGGGAGGAAGAATGGACTTTTTCTTTGTTGGTTTGTGTTCTTAATATTCTGGATATTTGAACCATAAGAAATTGCTAGTATTCAATTGTCTTCTACTTACAAAAATGTCAATTTTATATGGATCAGCCTCATAGCAGCGAGACAAATGTCCCTTGCACATTACGGAAGAAAACTAAATCAAACTCGCATCTCCTCTTGTACAAGCTATTAGCTTAGCCTCAGAATTAGCTTCCCCCGCCTTAATTCTCAACCCCCTCCGATTCAGCCTCCACTCTCTTGCCACAACCATATTGATAAACCTGACTAAAGTTAATTCTGGCTAAAAATTTAAAAATACTTCGTTGCAAAAGTATCAGTGATTTGTTATGGTGTTCTGCCCCCAGAAGCTGCCGGAAGTGATATGGAACATATGGCATATGCTTACATTTTCTTCTTCTTCTTTTTTTTTTTTGAGACAGGGTCTGTCGCCCAGGCTGGCACAACCACAGCTCACTATAGCCTTGGCCTCTCAGGCTCAAGCGATCTTCCCACTTCAGCCTCCCAAGTAGCTAGGACTATACGCACACGCCACCATGCACGACTTATTTTTAAATTTTTTGTGGAAACAAGGTCTTGCTGCGTTGCCAGGGCTGGTCTCAAACTCCTGGGTTTAAGCAGTCCTCCCGCCTCCGCCTCCCAAAGTGCTGGGATTACAGGCGTGAGCCAAGGAACCTGGCCTACTGTTGCACTTTCAGTATTGTCCCTTAACTGTGCATCGACGTCCCTCCCCGTCGGAGCTCTTACTAGAAGCCAGCTACATTGCAGAGACAGCACGTTAAGCATCTTGTCTCATTTCATCCTCACAGCAAACTGAGATTTCCAGGGGTAGAACAGGTTTTGTGGGACCTGAAGCATTTACAGTTTGGGGTACTCTCTGAAAGAAACATTAAACTCAAAGTAAGTTATGAAAGTTAATGACCATTTAGGTCAAGAAAAGAAAGTACAACACATTTTTTAAAGCAGGCAAATACTACAGACACCATAAAAAAAGTCATTTTTTTAATTAACTGATTGACATACTTATAATACTTTTTTTCCTCCTATGTTTTTTGACTGCATAATCTCTGGCTATTTCTTCACATGATAATTTTTTTATGACTTTTTATGGAGAGAATAGGAACAGGGTTAACTTATTCCTCTAGCATGGTTGATCAAAACTTGGTTTTTTTTTTAATGATTGAAAGTTTTACAAAAGCTTCTTTGGCTCCATTGTTCAGTGTTAGTAATGTTATGGAAGTTTTTAAGATTGTTGTCAAAGGAAAATATCTCTCACTTTTTGTCCATATATGAGGCTGTAGGATTTGGATTTTTTTTTTTCTCAGACTAGTTTCTGGCTCTATACATTTTGTTTTTCTGCCACCCACGTACCTCCAGTGTCAAGTGCTCTCACTGTGTTCACGTCACAGTGAGACCTCTGAGCCTGCACCTTTGTGTCCCGGTACTACATAAGTTGACCATCTCCAGCTCAACACAGCTAACAGTGATGTAACCAGACATGGAAATGATTGTGGACATGTGACCCCATCCTACTGCATCCAAACTAAATTATCCCTAACTCAGCTTCCCCTTAGCTGGATCCCAAAAGTGCTCACAGCCACACCGATGCTGTCAACATGAAAGGGAATAGTAGAAAGTAATCATTTGCAGTTACTATATCTGATTTTTACAAATTTTACAAAGATATTTGGCCAAGCCAACATATTGCTAAGATCTCTTTCAGGACCTTGGAAGGAGCCCAAACAAGTGAGGGGCTGACCCTGAAGCCCAGAACGAAGCTGAGAAGCCACATATGAATCTCCTAGGAGAACTGTGCAAGGTTACTCAGGTAGCAAGAGACAGAGCTGGGATTTGAACTCAGTCTTTAGAGGCCAATTTAATAATCTTTTAAATTACGCTAATTCATGTCTTGTATACAAAACCTTTCCCTTCCCTATCCCACCTTAGTGCTCAGTTAAGTGCATAACCATTGGTCAACATTTGCAATAGAAAAAGTGGACATCTAACTCTCAAAACAGATTTGCTGTGTTCTTGATCATATTTGGGCCAACTTCCTTGAAGACTCTGGAATTTCATGTCTATTTGAAATCAATTTTATCATGATACAGAATTTCAGATAACTCTGTATGAAACAAAGCTCACTGTCTCTACTCCACCCATGTTCTAGAAACCATGTTGCTCCTCATCCAGCTGGGAGTATTTCTCAGCGTGCCCCAAGGACTAATAAATATAGTACAGTCCTTAGGTTTATCCTGGTGTCCCTAAGAGTCACAGTTCGGAAATGGTGGGACACTCTTAATTAGAAGGGGGAGAGCCAGCAGCGACCCTGCTTTCAGTGCCCTGGCACCTACAGAAAAAAGCCTTTCTGTCTGATAAACCCTCTGGTCTGCAGCCCACCGCTGTACACATGGGCGGAACTCGCTCTCACGGAACAAGTGTGTTTGCCAAAACAGGGAGTGAAGTATCTTGCAAGGCCACTTGTTCCAGAAGAAAGACAGGATAAGGGAAGTGGCAGAAACAGTGATAGGGAAGGAGTTTTTCCACGCTAACAAGCGTGAACCGATAAGCCTGACCTTACAGACAAATGTTGAGGGTCCTAAGAGCACCTCTCAGGCCAAAATTAACTAAGCAAATTTGACTTGGCTTCCCATTTTATAATGGAAAAAATTCCTAGGGAGAAAGAAAACTCAACATTGGCTGCTATCATGGCTGATGGATTTGACTTCTTATCTGCCAGATTTTCCTACTAAACAAGTCAATGGAATCACTTTCTAATATGTCCGAACTAGAAGATTGCATGATAAAAATATGTTAATAATATTATCATTCTTACAGTCCCTGGGCCAAGAATGTTTACAGAGCTTATCTCATTTAATCCTCACAAGAACCCTCTGGGGCTGTTTCAATTTACAGGTGAAGACAGTGAGGCTCAGAGATATCCAGTCATTTACCCAGCCCAGTCACACAGCCAACAAGCAGTGGAGGCCAGCTTTGAACCAGGGCAGTCAAACTCATGGGCCTGTGCATTTATCCACTGTTACATAGTGAGGTCCATCAGAATCGTACTCCTTTCTCCCTCCTCGGGACTCCTCCGGGCCTCCAAACACTTCCCATAAATGGGGAATGCCTTAAGATACTCTCTGAATGTTACCCTGTGATGTGTGTAAAGCAAACAGGAGCTATTTTTATCATCTGCCACAAGTATTCTTATTAGCATGCATTGCTTAATGACAGGGATACGTTCTGAGAGTTCATCGTTGTGCGAACATTACAGAGTGTGCTTACACAAACCTGGACGGTAAAGTCTACTACACACTTAGGCTGTAAAGTATACCCTATTGTGCCTAGGCTACACTCATGTACAGCATTTTACTGTCCTGAATATGGTAGCCAATTATAACACAATGGTTAAGTATTTGTGCATGTAAACATAGAAAAGTTACAGTAAAAATACTGTATTATAACTATAGTTTCCGTTGTTGACCAAAACATTGTTATGCGGCCCATGACTGTAATTGTTTTGTTTTGTTTTCTCTTGGGGTGCCTAGAATAAAACATAAGGATATTGGTAAGGAAGCAAAATAAATATGTATTGGTCCCCATAAACCTTGATACATGCTCGATTCTTCACCCTTACATGGAGACCGGGTTGTGTAGAAGGAAGCCCTCAAAGAGGAATACAGGGAGTGTGGCTTCTTCCTTCTGGCAAACTCAGAGTTCAGCGCTGCCCCCTTGGGGGCTAGAACAGGGTTCCCCATGTGTTTCCCACTTGTACCTAGCAATTCCCCTAGGAAGTTTTTGAAAAGTTTCCAGGGGTGGCAGCCATACTCACATGGCCCGGCTGGAGGGTACAGTGGCAATCCAATGCCCAGACAGGGTCCTGGGCGAAACGCCTCAACTAGGACTCCTAGACCAAAGCAGAGAGGAAGTGATGGGCCAAGGCAACAAAAGGGAGCCTTAGGAGAACACGTGCTCCAACCCCTCATCTCATAGGTGGAGAAACTGAGGCCCAGGTAGAGGAAGTGACTTGCTAAAGGTCACTCAGCTAATCTTGGTGGAGCCAGCACTAGGATTCCTGACAACATATCCCTTCCACCATAGGCTGCTGACATGCCCACCTCAGGGCACCATCACCCACCCAGACAGGTACCTCCCACGGCAAAGCCTAAATACACAATGATAGATGAGTCATACAATGATCCAATTTGGGGTTGCATTTGAAAGTTGTACTGAAAAAAACAATAACCAGAAAGGCTGTGCCCATTTTTCTCAGGTGGCTAGATTCTCAGTGTAGAACACTAAAAAAGCTATTTAAATTAACTCTATTTTATTCATACAGTTGGCGACTCATCTGTAATAACACCTGTTGTCACATTACCTGAGCCAGTCAAGTTTTCTCCAGATTTATATTCCACAGCAGAGATGCGGGGAAGTTGCCCAACAAGTCCTTTATTACTCATTCTGAAAACCAAGATGTACCCTGGATAATGATACACATGTACAAATAACTCACACACAAATGACACCTGTTACTCTTTTTTTTTTTTTTTTTAATTGAGAAACCCTGTTTAAATATACTTGGAAAGGGATGGGAAAAATCGAATTATTGTTCACATCAATCTATCTTTGCCATGAGAATATTTTTAGAAAATGTTTTGTCTTACATGCTTTAAGTATATTCTTATCACAACCTTGGAGTTACAAATTCCGTTCATTGGAATTAGTTAGTTCAATGGCAAAGTATACTATATGACCCAATGAGTAAAACCAGTCTTCATTGTCAAATAAAATAACCAGGTAGACTGATTTTCTAACAGAACAAGTCTGACTTGATTATTTTTCTGTTTAAATAAATGCATTAGTACGTGGACCAAGGACAACAGCATCACTTCTGTTCTAATTCTAGGGTAGGTGGGAAGCCAGTCCAGTGGCCTTAGGTGGATTTATGGAGTGTGGAGCTTTAAGCCTGTCTGTGAATTTGGCATGTGGGGCAGAAGGCACTGCCACCATCAGTACTGCTTACTGACACTCTATTTGCTTTGTCCTCACAAGACTTTCTCAGAAAAACTACATTCTTTGAAAATGAGGTAGGGGTCGGAAAACGTGAAACCATGAATGAAGGTTGTCAAAAGTTGCATCACCCTAGTCTACAATACATCTGAATTCAGGTCATCCCAACAAGGGTTGAACGCTGTTTCACCCTAGATAGGAATATGTGTAAGACAGGGAGAAACTCAGAGCTGTAGCTTGGATCTGTGGCCCTTGATGAAAGGAGTAGCTACTTACAGCAGTCCTTCATATTGCCTGTTTGCATCTATGGAGGTTTTTACACTTCAGGCAGAGCTACTTAGTAAAGTGGGAGAAGGCATTTAAGGAAAGAGAGGGAAAAGAACTGCAAGATACCTGGATTAGTTTAAGCAAATAATACATATAGGAGGGACCTGGAAATCAGTTCTCTTAAACTGAGCTATACTCTAGTTTGAAGACTTCAAGAAAACTCCTTGCAGATACTGACAAGAGGCCATATACCCAGGCATTTTTTTTTGCAACACTGGAGTAGCAGAAATTTAGAAGCAGCATAAATGTTCATCATTTGGCAAGAGGGTCAATGTAGTAGCATACTATAGAGCGGTTAAATGAACCATGCACACATATATGCAGTTTGAAACTTACATTGAGTCAAAAGATAATACTCAAACATGCTTTATACGGAGTATTATGCATGTTGATATATATGTAGTAGAAGTATAAAAACAGGGACAAGCTTCAGGTTAGTCATTACTGGGAGGTAGAGATGAATGAGGAGGAACTGTCACCTGTATTTGTAACATGTTATCTTTTCAAAAGACCAGCTCAGCCTTCCATGGGATTAAATCAATTATTGTCTTTGGGGAGAAACAAAGAGACTGACTTTTTTTTTTTTTTTTTTTTTTTAAGTTTTGTTTTTGTTTTTTGAGATAGGGTCTCACTCTGTCACCTCCACTGGAGTGCAGTGGCACGAGCATAGCCCACTGCAGCCTCAAACTCCTGGGCTCAAATGATCCTCCCACCTCAGCCTCCCAAGTAGCTAGGACTATAGGTGCACCTATAGTGCACCTATACCACCTATAATACACCTATAGTCTTATAGTGCACCACCATACCTGACTAATTTTGTAATTTTTGTTTGTTTTTTTTGTTTGTTTGCTTTTTGAGAGAAGAGGTCTCACTGTGTTACCCAGGCTGGTCTGGAGCTCCTGAACACAGGCAATCCTTCCTCTTCAGCCTCCCAAAGTGCTGGGATTACATGAGCCACCACACCTAGCCAAGACTGATTGTTTAAATCCGTGTCTTGTGCAACAGTCTAATGGCAGAAAGGGCTTTAGAGTTTCAACTTAGGCTTTTGTGGGAGAACAAACTAACTGAGCTGCCTCTCACCTAGGATACTCCTACAGCCCAAACTACGAGTTCAAGAGAATTCTGTCTTGGAAAGGGCTGAGTCTTGTTAGACTGCTTATCCCTAATACTCTGCAGAGTCATCCCTCATTTATTTTTTAATGAAATTTGACAAAATATGTACACTAAGTCTCCTGTAGAATGGCCATAATTTGTGCTTAGGAATGCATAATTTTATCAGGATCTCTGTAATTAGATATTGTGCAATAGAATAAAAAGCAAATACTGTGTGTCCCATGGCAACCTCGGCCTTTAGTATCTCACTATCTTTGAGATAACGAAGGTTTCCACAGACACACGTACCACATGGGATTTTTAAGTGACATCCAGGAAGAGAACCAAAGTTCCCCTATTGGTTTTCCCCTATTTTTAAGGGCGAGTGTATGAATGTGTGTTTTGTTCTCTTCCTTTTATATTGCCTCCTGGATTTGGGTGGTTTTCCTTTATCTGTCTGGACTGTAAATGTGGATATGAAGGTTCATAGTCCTGTAGAATAATGTCAGTGCTTGAGCTAGTGTTTGGTGTGAAGTACCTATCTTTTGAAGGGAGAGAAAAGAATTACGACTCTGGTAAGATTTAAGAGAAAATAATTAAGATTATGTAAGGACTGAAGAAAGGTTTGCTGGGAATGTGGTGTGTGTTTTAGCAGAGACCCCAGTGACCTGCCAGGGCACGTAGAGAGAGCAGGCTACTTGAGGGCAGGAAGTGGACTGCCACCATGTCTGTGACCTCACATCTGGCATGGCCAGGCACACAGTAGGTGCTCAATAATTAACTCCCTGCTGTTTCCCTAATCATGTAGAGGAAAACAACAATGTTCAGTAATTAACTGTTAAAAAAAAAAAAAAAAAAAAAAAGAAAAAACAGCCCTGCAAGCTGCACCTTTGCTTCTAGACCAGGAGACAGCTGCCCACGTCTCATGGGGATGCAGTTAGGACATCATTTAAAATATCATCCATTTCTTCTAAAATGTATAGTTTCTTTGGAGGCAATTGTAGTCACTTTTGTAAATAGGACCAATAAAGGGGATAAAATTGTCCCTCTCTCCACTGAAATAAGGAAATAGAGCAAGAACCTAGGAGTTCTAGTACTCCACTAGAGATTACACATTATAGAATAGTGCAGAAAGCAAGCCACATGAAAGGGTCAATTTAATGTCGCATCCTGCAGAGGTGAGGAGTTGATCTCCAACTATTCTCATTGGTTACACAATCACATTGAGGTATTTAAATCCTGGCAGGTGGGAGCCTTTGCTTCCTTTGCTCAGCGGTGAATTCACATGGTGGTGCGGTGGGCAGAGGTTGCACGGCATTCTCTAATAGCTACAACTTACCTAGTCTTATCCAGTTAGGTACCAGGGAAGTGATTACACATGTTCAGATACATCAATTTAACAGTAATCAAAGAGTTCTTTTAACTTAGAACTCAGGGAAGTCAGGTCTGTCTTCTCAAGCTGAGAAGAACCAAAGTCATGGTATAGACATAACCATACACAGGTAATGTAAAAGTCTAAGCTGAAAACAGGTATAGAAAAACCACGAGAAGATGCAGTTATGAGAGGGTTGCAGGTGTTAATGACCAATTCCTCTCCACTAAGCTGTGGTGAGACCCAGAGTCAGGAGATACCAGGACTGAATCCAGCCTGGCTCCAACCTGGGTCCCCTTCTCTGTTGTCATACTGATCCCATTTTGTCTTCTGATCCCCCTCCAGGTTTGTGCTATTCTGATGACATTATTGACTAGTCTGAAGCAGAGCTGATAGCTCTTCACTGGGGAGTCTGCTTCACCAGCCACAGCTGCTGAAAGAATAACTTGCAGATTTCACCCACTGCATTTCTGTTGCTCAAACGCTTTCTGACCTTTGTGCTATTTGAGAAATCTTTGAAATGCTGAAGGTATGATTCTCCTTCAGGGGGAGCATGCTTTGGAAAAATGCCCACTTAAAAAAATGTATTTTCTTTCTGCTGTGGCTGCCAGGGATTTGGTAAGGCCCATTTGCTTTAGGTAGGTGAAGAACAGCTTCTAGAATAGATGTCGCCTCCACTTAGGAAAGTATGCATTGTTTTCTGTACTGAACTATCACGCTGCAATATTAAGTGTTTTGGGAAGAAATAATTCTGCTGCCAGGTTGGTGTTCTGCTATTTACCACGTTAAAATTCATCCCATTGGGATTACAGTGGCTTGGCAGTCTCTTTTGGGTCTAGTGTAGACTTCTTTTTGGTACTTCAGCTCATTTACATGGACTTGTTTTTTGCCTAATGCCCTTTTTTTTTTTGTATGATAGAGGTCTATAATTTGTGGACTCTGAAGCCATATTTACAAATCAATAAGTAAGACGTGAAACCTGAAAAAGGGTTGTTTTTTTTCTCCTGATTTGCATGTGTATCTTACGTAAAATTTCTTCTAAATTAAATTAGATTTAGGCCGAGAGCGGTGGCTCAAGCCTGTAATCCCAGCACTTTGGGAGGCCGAGACGGGCGGATCACGAGGTCAGGAGATCGAGACCATCCTGGCTAACATGGTGAAACCCCGTCTCTACTAAAAAATACAAAAAACTAGCCGGGCAAGGTGGCGGGAGCCTGTAGTCCCAGCTACTCGGGAGGCTGAGGCAGGAGAATGGCGTGAACCCGGGAGGCAGAGCTTGCAGTGAGCTGAGATCCGGCCACTGCACTCCAGCCTGGGCGACAGAGTGAGACTCCGTCTCAAAAAAAAAAAAAAAAAAAAAAAAAAAAAAATTAGATTTAATTATACATTAGAAAAAAATACCTTTTAAAAGGATCAGAGTTTATAAAATAGATGCAGCCCTGAAGCAGTTGTGTTATATGAGCATTCTACCTCTAACATATACAGAGTTGCAATGTTATCAACTGTTAGACTCAACAACTTATTTTTGAAAAAAGGATCCTTTGCCAGTTTTATACACATGAGAGAAACAGCCAAGAAACTTCACTCTTTTAAATATAATAATAATCGTACAACCTTGAGTTTCCTAACCGGAAAGAACAGATGTCCCCAAGACACTTTTGTCAACTCGAGAAAGGGATTCAGTTTGTCTTTTCTTTTTTGTTTTTTCCCCAAAATTACTATCCTCAGAGAGGGAGAAAGTAGGCAAATCCTAGAAAGAGTTTATTCTCCTTAAAAAGAGAGCATTTTCTCCCCAGGGTAATTGTTTGCTCTTGAGACAAAACCTGTAATTACTATTATCTAATAGTGGATAGCACGGCATGCGCTATTTGCAAAGAATTTTTCCCATCATTGTTTTCATTGGCCATTTGGAGATACGATTTGGTGTTAAAAATTAGCTATTTTCCCCTGGTATGGGAAAAGAGACTATGCAAGAGCAAAAATAGACATTTTTCCCCAGATTTCTGTTCTGCCTACCCTGAGTTGAAGTCGCCAGGAGCAGAGTACGATTATTTTTTGTGACTATATTCATATGAAAAGAATTTGATATTTCTTTCTCTCACGGTTGGGAAAGCCTCAATTTCAGCCTATATCCACGACTTCGTGGGGCTTATAAAAGAGAAAGAAAACCTTTTTGGAAAGAAACCTTTAGGTCAGAATGAATCAAACCATCAAGAGAATTTCCAAGCATCCTTTCCACCATCAAGTGTAAAACTGTAAGAAGAACAGTATGCACAGCACAGGTAGGGATCGTGGAGCCAGGAAGAGGCCCAGCACACTGACATCTTGCTGCGACTTGATGTAAGTTTGTAAGCTGGACCACCAGAGAAAATAAAGTTGGCATTCTGTTTGGGACATTGCACTCTGCAAAAACTAGAAAACTTTGGGAAAATGTTAAGCCCAAAGCAAGAACGTAGACGTTCCTTAGGAGGGACAACCACAGAGAAAGGGACTGTTTACTTCTCAGGAAGTTATGAAATCGCCTATGTAAAATGTAGTCATGTTTTTTTTTATTACTTGATTAACACTCCAGGAACTTAGCCCAAGCCAGCTGTGGTCCTCAGGCTGCCCCGCTCATTAAAATCCCCCCCTTTCGATTCAGACTCCCTCTACCATGACTGACTGCTGCCTGGCCTGCTGTCCCTCAACTGATTCTCTGTAGAATTCAGGAATGTGGCTGTTCAGTGCTCCCAGGAAATTTCTTCTTAACAGCTTCTTTTCTGTCTACAAAAGTTAAAGTTCATTGTAGAAATTTTGGAAAATTCTGAAAACCACAAAGAAAAAGTTCACAGAACAGTAATTCTCACCTGTGCACACAGTGTACTGTTAAAATTTCAATGATATAAAGCTGTTATTATTTTTTAAGCATTCACACTAATTCTGCAGATACCAAGAGCTACAAGAAATCACCTAACATGGAAGAACTGAGGCTTTCAAACCTCATTCTTAAGGACGAAGGCCACATCGTCTCTGTCTCGATGCTCTGGAAGCTGGCCCGGCGCCCAGCATGCAGGCGGGCACAGAGTGTTTGCAGCATCCACAAGCCTGGGGTTTCCAAGGAAAGGGAAGGCAACAATCTAGAATCGGTCTAGGAAAGAGGAGAAGAATTAGTACTTCTCTCAAATGGAGACTATAAAATATATTCCTCAATGATGACATTTTTCTGAAGATGTCAAAAATGTGCTCATAAGATGGTTTGGGGACTGGGACTCAAAGAGAAGGTTTCCAAGACTGTTCAGAAGATAGGTTTGCTTAGCTGGGCGCGGTGGCTCATGCCTGTAATCCCAGCACTTTGGGGGGCTAAGGTGGGCGGGAGTTGAGGCCAGTAGTTCAAAACCAGCGTGGCCAACATGGCGAAACCCTGTCTCTACTTAAACTACAAAAATGAGCCGGGCATGGTGGCACACGCCTGTAATCCCAGCTACCTCAGGAGGCTGGGGCATGAGAATCGCTTGAACTCAGGAGGTGGAGGTTGCAGCGAGCCGAGATTGGGCCACTGCACTCCAGCCTGGGTGACAGAGCAAGACTCTGTCAAAAAAGAAAGAAAGGAAAAAAGAAAAAGAAAGAAAGAAAAAGAGAGAAAGAAAGAGAAGAAAAAAGAGAGAGAGAAAGAAGAGAGAGAGAGAGAAAGAGAGAGAAAGAAAGAAAAGTTTGGTTCAAATTCTGTGACATATCTGCCACCCATAGCAGAAAGATGCCCACTTGGGAAAGCAGACCCCAGAGATGCTGTTTGGGAAGAGGCCATTATCTGCCAGGGTGGGGACCACACTATCCACCTTCAGTACTTGATTCCTGGTGGAGCGTGGGTTAACGAAGAATAGTGGAGAGGTAGGAGTGCTTGGTATCCAGGTCGTTATAACTTACCAGGGTCTGCACGTGGACCAAATGTCCCTGCACGGAGCAGCGCCCATAAACAGATTACAGAACAGCCATTCGTTAATCCCAAAACAGTTTTCTGTCAGTTAATTAGAAAATTCATCTTATTTTGCCTCCAGGCCCTGTAGCCTTATTGCATTTGCACATATTTCAAAATGTTTCAAGTACTGACCAGATAACATTAATGAATATATTAGATAGGCAAACGCTTTTAAACAAAAAATAATAAACATACTTGTGTGTATATATAAAAAAATGTTAATTTCGTCTGGAGCCAAACAGGTAATTTTCCCTTCAGCATTTTTTCAGTCAGCTAAGACAGGTTGGCCTAGGAGTGCAGTCAGCCTGTCTGCAGTCTCTGGCTTGACTTGCATACCAGGGTCAGAAACAGACAGCGAGATGATCTGATTGGCCCAAGTCCAGAGCATGCTCACAAGGGCTTCTTTGATGAAAGGGTTCTTGGTAAGTACTGTACCAAAAGCAGCCTGCCACCCTCCTTTCAAAGATACCCATTTAGAGTAATTCCCAGAAAGGGAAAAAACAGCGAGAAAAGGAGAGAGGGAGGGGAGGAGAGGAAAAAAGAGCTGAACTACGGGATCACCGCAAGAATAATTATGCTCCCTGGCATGGAGAAAGGGGTAAAAGTTATTACAAGTAAACTGTTGGATGTGGAACTAGCTGGTTGGCAACTCCACAGGCACATAAGGAATGTGCAATTAAGCTCATTAAAACATCATCATTATGCTTATCAATCTTTTTCCAAAAGGGGTGGGGCGGGGCAGTGTGTTACGGCATGACTGCTTTTGCAGATAGAGATCCCGGGCTACCTAGTTGCCCCTCTCAGCAAACAAAATCAGCCATTCAGTTCCACGCAGCATTTACACTTAGGCAGGCTGGCCCCGACTAACACTGGAGTCATGCCTGCACTCTGGGGGAGGCATCCAGGAGGCTGGTTTCTCTCAGCAGGCGTGCTTCCTTCTGCTGTGATCTCCGTCAGAAAAGCCGGTCTTTATTAAACACCTACTACATGTCCAACACTGGTGTTCAGGAAAATTCAGAAATACTACATATGATGGAAGCTCTGCCCTCTAGGTATTGTTAGCTTAGTTGGAGAGGTGAAGTCCGGTCTACGAATCTGTGTCATTAAAATATTTTTTTCTCTCTGTTAGACCCTAAGAGGCCAATAGAGATATCCAGCAATAAAAGGCAAATGTAAGCCTGCTTTCTTTAAGATGCGTCATTCGACCGGGCACGGTGGCTCATGCTTATAAACCTAGCACTTTAGGAGGCCGAGCCGGGAGAATCCCTGAGTCCAAGAGTTCAAAACCAGCCTGGGCAACATGGCAAAACCCTGTCTCTACAAAAAGTAAAAAAAATTAGTCAGGCGTGGTGGTGTGCCGGTAGTCCCAGCTACTTGGGAGGCTGAAGTGGGAGGATCACTGGAGCCCAGGAGGTTGAGGCTGCAGTGAGCCATAATTGCGCCATTGTGCTCCACCCTGGGTGACAGAGTGAGACCTTGCTTCAAAGAAAAAAAAAAAAAAAGATGCATCATTATGCATTCATTCAACAAATACTAATTCAGAGGCAGCCAAGTGTAGGCCTCCATTAGCTACTAAAGGTACAAGGGTGACCAAGCAGGACATGCCCTGGGCCTCACCCTGTAGCAGAGAGGCAGTCAGTCAAGCATAACTTCCATGACACAGAATTGCTATGTGATGAGTGCTGGGAGGGAGAAGGAGTAACTACTCCAGACACAACTTGCCCATTTTCCAACTTGTTCCTGGAGGAAAAGCTCTTTTGCTTTTGCTTTTACTCTTTGTTGCTGAAAATTTTTTTTTTTTTTTCCTTGAGGCACAGCCTTGCTTCGTTGCCCCGGCTGGAGTACAGTGACACCATCTCAGCTCACTGCAACCTCCACCTCCCGGGTTCAAGCGATTCTCCTGCCTCAGCCTCCTGAGTAACTGGGAATACAAGCACGGGCCACCACGCCAGACTGATTGTATTTTTGTAGAAACGGGGTTTTGCCATGTTGGTCAGGCTGGTCTTGAACTAATGGCCTCAAGTGATCTGCCCGCCTCGGCCTGCCAAAGTGCTGGGTTTACAGGCGTGAGTCACCACACCTGACCTGTTGCTTTGATTTTTTAATGACATTTTTAATATGACAGTAATATGTTTCTTTTTAAAAACTAGAAAACAAACACTTTCAAAGAAAATAAAAATCATCTGTAATTTGGCCACCCAAAGATACCAATTCTAACTTTTCAATGTATTTTCTTCCAATCTTTTGTTTTTGATTTTTTTCTTTTTTTTTTTTTTTTTTTTTTGAGACAGAGTCTCGCTTAGTCGCCCAGGCTGGAGTGCAGTGGCGCGATCTCGGCTCACTGCAAGCTCCGCCTCCCGGGTTCACGCCATTCTCCTGCCTCAGCCTCCCGAGTAGCTGGGACTACAGGCGCCCGCCGCCTCGCCCGGCTAATTTTTTGCATTTTTAGTAGAGACGGGGTTTCACAGTGTTAGCCAGGATGGTCTCGATCTCCTGACCTTGTGATCCGCCCGCCTCAGCCTCCCAAAGTGCTGGGATTACAGGCGTGAGCCACCGCGCCCGGCCTGTTTTTGATTTTTTTCAAAACATGTAAATAGAATTATTGTTTACTTTTTCCACTTGACAGCATGTGAACATTTTATATGCTATAAACTATTGTTTAGGAAGTCTGCACAGTTTAATCTTCTACTGGATATTTTGTTTACAATCTTTAGTCATTGTAAATAATATTGCCCTGAGCATCTTTGCATGTGAGTATTGTTATTTATTTCAATCTGACATATATTTGCAAATAGCATTTATGCAATAACTACCTGTAAACTAAGGTAGGATGTGACTGTGGGACCCACACTGGAGCTGCAGAAATCTGTGGAATGGGAAGTTCTCAAGATTAGCATGAACAGGAAGGCTCATAGAGGAGATGGGTCTTACACAGAGTTGTATAGTTTTTTAGAGTCCCGTATTACTGCAGATTTTCTCAAGACCCCCGGCCTGTACTTTCTTCTCATCATCTCTAAGGAGTGTCTCTCTCACTGCCAGCTCAGACCTGGCAACCTCCACCACCTATGTCTATCCCACATCTCAAGCTCTAGTTCACTGATCCACAAGCATTTGTCCACTTCAGGATCACCTAGGGTACAGGTTAAAAAGAAAGACTTCTGGACCCCATCCTGGACCTGCTAAATCAGAACCCATGGCACAGGGTTCAGGAATCTATTTTTAAATGCACCCCAAAGTGATTCCAGGGCAAGACATCCAAGACCCAGTGCCGCGAGAGGAAGTGCTGGTTGTGGCCACGAAGGCTGGCACTCGGTATTAAAGAGCAAGGGCTTGGTCTGAGAGGTGTGGGATCAGGCTCTGGCCCTGCCATTCACCACTTTATGGCCTTGGGTGAGTCCCCTTGCTTACTGAGTCTGTTTCCTCCTCTATAAAAGGAAGATCATAATGGAAGATCTCTCCAAGTGTGGTTGTGAAGACTGAATGAGGTGCTTTTGGGTGGCCCAGCCCGTGCCGCGTTCTCAGTGCATGTTTTGGTAGTTGTTATGACTTTCATACACATCATTTCTCTTTAAGGCATGAGCAGCAGGTAGGCATCTTCCTTTCGAAACCAGCCTGGGCAACATGGCATCTACAAGGTAGGCATCTTCCTACCTGCTGCTCATGCTTTAAAGAGAAATGATATGACCCTTTTATCTTGGCTGGTGCTGAGTTCACCAATGACACCCTGTGCTGTGAAAGTGGCCTCAGAGATGAGTCTCCTGCCCTGTTCCCTCCCAGGCCTCCCCTGCCTCCCTACCTCAGCCAGCTACCGGAGGGGAGGTCTTCGGTGGCATCTGATTGGTAGAAATGCATCCTTGGATGGGAGCCAAGTTAAGCTACAGTGAGAGAGAAAAAGAAGCCCGAGGCAATGCTGATGTGGAGAGGTGTGACTCGAGAAACTCCAGGACCCTCCACCAGAGGAAGCCAGCTTGAACTTTCATTCCTGGTTTGATCAAGGTAGTGTAAAAATGGACCCCAAAGGTCTTCAGATGGAAAACCAGGTTTTAGGTTTCACTTATGAGCTGTAGTTAAAGCCAAATACTCATTCCACTCAAATTGTGTGGGTGGATCACTTTCCTCCCACTGTTGAAGTATCATGTGTTGAGCTGCTAATAAACTTAATAAAATCCATTTCTTATTTCCCCGAGCGCATAGAGTTCGTTCACATGCCATGCTGAACCAACGTTTAGCGACACTGTGTTAGAAAGTATTTTTGTTGGAAACAGACAACAGACACAGTTCCATTGCAAAACACTTCTCAAACAAGCTTCTTTTCTCCAGTCTCAAACTTGCAAAGAGCCATCTGAATTCAGGGAATCCTCCCAGTCAACTATAACACCTACACAAAGTATGAAGGAATTCTGTTTTATTGGTTCAAGAAGCAGATTCAAAGGAACTGCATGCTTTTCTCCTCCCACAGAAGCTCCCACCTGTCCTTCTCCGCCCACCGCCCCCCACCCCACAAGTCCCCCGTTGCCACTGATGGCTCACTGTCTTCTGCCTGGATTAGAAGACATAGGGTACATTGCAGGGTCTAACCAACCCCACATATTCTCAGAGTGAGTGGTGATTGAATGTGAATGCTGTAATTAAACAAAACTAACAAAAACACCCATCTGAGAACTGCGGGGCCATTTGGGATGGGAGAACAAGTCCCATCAATTCCCAATGGGGAATACTGGAACCATCTCAGTCTGGGTTGCAAAGAGCCAGAAGTGAAGAGGAGGGGTAGGGAAGATATAAACACAGAAAAAATATACGGGAGTCCACACGAAGAACTAGAATCTAGGGAGGTAGAAATAGATGGCTGAACAATTTCAAACATCGTAGTTCTCCCTTATCCAAGGGGGGATACATTCCAAGACCGCCAGTGGTTGCCTGAAAGCTTGAACCATGGATAGGGCCAAGCCCTGTTCTGGTTTTCCCTGTGCATGTATACCTATGATAAAGTTTAATGTATAAATTAGGCACAGTAAGAGATTAACAGCAATAACAGAATAAAATAGAGTAACTGTGACAATATACTGTAATAAAAGTTAGGTGAATATGGTCTATGTCTGTCTGTCTCTCAAAATATCTTAGTATCTTTCAGACCTTGGGTGCCTGAAACTGCAGACAGCGAAACCATGGATAAGGGGAGACTGCTATATCTTGTTTTGTTCTAAAATGTGAAAACCTAGTGTTGAGACTCGTCACAATACGTTATGTCTGTGATACTTCCATTACCAGCGTGTGTGTGTTGGGTCAAGGACCAAGATGAGATTTTATCTTATTATAAGGAAAACCAGGCCAGGCGCGGTGGCTCACGCCTGTAATCCCAGCATTTTGAGAGGCCGAGGCGGGCAGATCACAAGGCCAGCAGTTTGGAGACCAACCTGGCCAACATGGTGAAACTCCGCGTCTGCTAAAAACACAAAAATTAGCTGGGCGTGGTGGTGCGCGCCTGTAATCCCAGGTACTGGGGAGGCTGAGGCAGGAGAATGGCTTGAACCCAGGAGGCAAAGGGTGCAGTGAGTCCAGATCGTGCCACTGCATTCCAGCCTGGGTGACAGAGCAAGATTCCAGCTCAAAAAAAAAAAAAAACAAAAAAACAAAACAAAACAAAAAAAACACCAAAAAGTTGGAAACAATACAGATGTTCGTAGATGTATAATATTAACTTCACATTTGATTTAAGAATGCAGAAATAGGACATAGAACCCTTGTCAGCACTGCTTTATTTTAGTGATAATTGAACCAATTATATACATGAGCATTTACCTTTTCTTTTTTTGTTTTCAAGGCTGAAAAAAATTAAAGTCAGCCTCTTACTCAGGCTCACATACCATGGGCTGTCTGTCTTGAGGAATCCGCTGCTATTTAACAAAGCGGTGGCGAGATCTTTGCTCTTCTGTGAGGTGAAAAACTAGAAAATTGCAATGCCATGCCCATGTTTGCTGAAGTGATCACCCTTAGATTCTGTGGGGCTTATCTCCTGGTATAATCAGCATGGCCCTCTTAAATAGAGCTGTCTTAAAAACACAGATCTACTGGTAAGGTTTGTTTTAATTTAGGTCTAACAGCCTTAGGATTACCCCTCAAGACTCTATCGTCAGGCTTTTGTACAAACAAGGAGCTTACACAAAACTCCCATTATAATGGCGGTTTGAGGGGAGGAAAAAGCCTTGTTTGCTTGATTGAGTTATGATTGTATAGGGAACAAATAAAGGCTTTCTTTCCTTAAACATAGCAGTTATGTCTTACTCTCACTAATAATGCCGCATTTTCTTTTAAAAAAATATTTACACAGCCTGACGTTATTCTTAATGTCAATGCAATGTGTTACCTCTAAGTTAAAATCCAGTTTTAATCCTATAAGCTAGAAAAATAAGTTCGATTTTACACAATTGAGTTTGGAAACTGCTGATTCTGTTGCTGTATTTATTACCAGTGCTTGGTCTCTCTCCCTCCTCCTCTCCCTCCTTCTTTCTCTATGTGTGTATGTATATGAATATATTAATATATGTATACGCTGATCTTGTATCTTTGTGTATCTGTACACATGGAGCAATCTTGTCCTTGCCATAAGAAACTATCTTATTTCGTTTTCTGAGTATCTACTCTGTGATCTGAGTAAATAAAGTCTTTTACAGTGAACTGATTTACTGCAGTCCTGGACAGCATTATGCCTTCCTCTCCAAAGAAGTTAAATGGCCGTTCTTTGACAGTTGTTGCACTGGATACATTACAGTTTTATTTACTAGATTTTATTTAAAATCTCTCTTTAATAAAAATCGATGGGAAAGCTTTGTTGCTGGGTAAAAAATGTTATTTCAGCCGAGGGGTGGCCAAGCACTGGTATCACGGTTACTTCAGGTCTTATTTCACATGGCTTTAAGGGCCACAGCCCCCTTCTCTGCAGTTGGGCTCATAGGGGATGCTAGAGCCAGTGTTTCGGATGCAGCTCTGTAACTGCAAGGTATAAAGGGTAAGAGCCAAAAAAGAACAGAAAAAGTGAAATCAGGGGTGAAGTTGGACAAAAGTAGGCTGCGAACTTTTTTTTTTTCTCCCGAATGGAAAGCGGATAGTAAATCAGAAACACGAAGACAGAGAGGTTCCTACAAATTGAAATAGAAGCCATAGTTAAAGCTTCCTAAAGTGAATTTGAAATTCCTTTGGCCCTATATTAGAAACTGAGTGCTTTTTGAGTTTTCCAAATCCATCTTTAAATATTAGTTTCTGCAAGTATATTTGGGCAGGAGATTTGAATTAGGATATTATAACTTCAACAGGACTGACTAATTTTAATCAGCTAATTTGGCATTTAAAAAGGACTACAGGTCATTGTAATTATGCCAGGGATATGCAGTCATTAGCTTCAGTATTCCAATTTCTCATTAATATCTACCCGGAAGAGAGTTGTTGAATATGAGGCTATCACCACTGCCTGAAAATGAACATTTTCACTTGAAAATGTGGCTTACTTTCCCTCCCAGCTACTTCCAGAATTGATTTCTGTGCTGGGCCTGGACAGCAGTTCCCTTTAGATTTCAGGGCCATGTCTCACATACTTGTAATGGATCAAGACATTTAAATCTCACTGATCCAGTTCAGCACAACCAAAAGATCTGGGCCAATGCTAGTTTTAAATATATATATAACAAGAGCCACAGCTGAAAGATGTTTCTGCATAGCCTCAACCCCTACCTTTTGGCACCGAAAACTCCATACCCAGACAGCCCCTGCCACTTGGCATTGGACTCAGAAACCTATTAGTGGTGCCACTTTGGTGAGTAGAGAATGAATGACTGAGCATGTGGCCTCTTAGTAGACTTAAAATGTACCACTGGGCCAGGTGCGGTGGCTCACGCCTGTAATCCCAGCACTTTGGGCAGCCAAGGCGGGCGGATCATGAGGTCAGGAGATCGAGACCATCCTGGCTGAAACAGGAGATTGAGACCATCCTGGCTAATAAGGTGAAACCCCGTCTCTACTAAAAATACAAAAAAATTAGCCGGGTGTGGTGGCAGGCGCCTGTAGTCCCAGCTACTCGGGAGGCTGAGGCAGGAGAATGGCACGAACCTGGGAGGCAGAGCTTGTAGTGAGCGGAGATCACACCACTGCACTCCAGCCTGGGCAACAGAGCGAGACTCCGGCCAAAAAAAAAAATGTACCACTGGCCTTTGTTACGAGTCTCACTTCCAAGCATAATTTTACATGCCTCATGTGCACTAAGGTGATGAGGCTGAATTGAGTTCTTGCTTCTTTTCTGCACGTTTGTACTAAGAGCATGTTGCCCTGCTTTGTAGCTCTGAGAAGTAAACTTAATGGCCTGGTGGCAGTTAGAACTCTGCTTTGCTGAGTTGTGAGACTTCGTAGCCCTGTGTTTGGGAGTTTTGTATAATATATTGATATAAGCTCTCTTGGTTTAGGACCTATTTTATCCTTCATCTCAATCTAGCTCTCGGGTGTTGTTTTATTAAAATGCACATCAAGGTCATTAAGTTTCTGCCTTTGACCTCTAGCCTCACCCTTTTACTGACCACTGCCATATAACACAAAGAACATGTGGTAAACTGGGTGCCAATCAGACACTGCTTCATTGGCATCTACAAACATCACCTGATCTCAATTGGTTTATCTGTCTGATTCACGCCACAGCACCCTCTCCAGAAAACAGCATCCCAAGAATGTGTACGGTTTCAGGGAGAGAAAAAGAGAGAGGTGGAAGGAAAGATTTTGAATAGTTGCAATCATGCCTGCAATGACTGTCTCCAGCATCCCTGGGAGCTGTTTAGAGATCCCCAACAGACTGATGCCCAACCTATAGCAATGAGGATGGCAGCCCCCATTCATGGACATGGCACCCTCTGGAATCCTTAGTTAAGGGCAGGGATTTTATCTCTCCTGTGCCAGCAGTTTTTGGATGTGGTTTGCATGCATGCGGTCAGTAACCAGCTACTTAACCCCAATCAGTGCCTGCAGTACTTGATGTGTCGGTCATTGCAGCCAGTTGCAGAAATTCTTGATTTTCTGTGGAAATGGAGGAGACTTGCAGTGTGGTTAACCCAAAACAGTGAATAATGCAAGAGTCATCTTTTGAGCATTATCTTTAGTTGGTTCTGTGTTTACAAAAGTGCTTTGCCTCCCTGGTTATATTTTGCTTAAGCCAACGTGGTGTTTAAAAATGTTATTGTTAATTCTTTATTTTATATAGAGTGATATATTGAAAAAAATTGGAAAATTATGGGAAATTGTGAAGAAAATAAAGACCACCACACTCACACCATTAATAGTGCTTTTGCTGAATATCTGTCTAGACATTTTTCTCTGGATATATACATGTATAAATACAACTTTTTAATTAAGTTGAGCTTTTTCATTTCACTTAGTATTGTGAGCCTGGTTAATGTTAACATTGTGATCATGGTTAATTCTACATCAATTAATTCATCTCAGCGTCATTATTTTTGTTGTCTGCATGGTAGTTAGTGTTGTCAGTGCACCACAATTTGCTCATACAAATCTCTATTAGTGAATATTTGCATTATTTTAAAATTAGAGTTAACTGTGTTATAATTTATACTCTTATACATACATATAGCTGTGTGCAGATGTACTAATATATCCTTAGAGTTAATGACTAAGGGTGGCATTGCTGGATCATTTTAAATTTTCAAAATGATGTCAAACTGCATTCCAGAAAAGCTACTCAAACCCACATTCCTACAACAGCAGTGATCCCCATGTCCTGGTTGAATATTGTAATTCCCTTTCATCTTTGCAAACTTGACAAGTGAAAGGGAAATGACATCATATTGTTATACCTGTTTCCTAGTTTACTAGTTGAATTTGAGCATGCTAAAATACCATTTCTAGTTCTTGCTTTGTAAATTACCAGTTCATATGTTTTGTTTTGTTTTGTTTTGTTTTGTTGAGATGGAGTCTCGCTCTGTCACCCAGGCTGGAGTGCAGTTGGCTCAATCTTGGCTCACTGCAGCCTCTGCCTCCTGGGTTCAAGCAATTCTCCTGCCTCAGCTTACCACATTGCTGAGATTACAGGCGCCCGCCACCACACCCGGCTAATTTTTGTATTTTTAGTAGAGGCGGGATTTCACCATTTTGGCCAGGCTGGTTTTGAACTCCTGGCCTCAAGTCATCTGCCCACCTCGGCCTCCCAAAGTGCTGAGATTACAGGCGTGAGCCACCTCACCCGACCTGTCTTTCCTTTTAAGCATTACATTTATGTTTAATTTATTGAAAAATATTTATTGAGCACCAATTATGTGCTAAACACTGCTAGGTGCTGGGGAAATGTTGATGAGCCAAAGGGACACAGTTTCTGCCCTTAGTATGGTGGGGGAAACGGACATTAATCAAATAATCACATACATTTGGAAGTAATTGTGATGACGGTTATAAAGGAGAGCTTCATGGTGCAGTAGGACTAGATGATAGGTAAGTGATTCTAAAATGTCAGCAGGCACCCGAATCCCCTGGAGGGATTGTTAAAACAAAGCCCAGATGTCTGGGCCCTACCCCGAGAATTTCTGTGTCTAACCTATCTCTGTGCGATGCTAATGATGCCAGTCCAGAGACCACACCTCCAGAGAGGCTGTAGTCTAGAGATTTTACCTTGACAGGAGGCCAAGGCAGGCCGATAAAGTGATGCGTTAGCTGAGGTGTGAAGGCATTACCTAAATGCTCCTGTCACAGATAAGAGCTTGTGCAAGAGCCCTGTGAAGGAAGTGGGCAGAGGACAAGAGACAGAGTTAGGCCAGTGTGTCTGGAGAAGCAAGAGAAAGGAGAGAGTGGTATGATGTCAGGGCCAGACCTGTAGGTGTAGTAGCACATGCTAAGGAATGTTAAGGCCTTTTGACAAGGTTAAGCATAAAAAGAGACATTAGGCAATAAAGAAGGTGTTCCGTGGAAAGAAACAGAAGTCAAAGTTTAAAACTGACTAGAAGCAATGCACTAAGTGTGGAAATTATGCATAAATAATGTTAAGTTCAACAGATGGTAGCCAGTACTTTCAAAGATAAAAATAATTATTATAGAGTTACTTTAAATTTTTGTTTATAAACTTTGCTAAATTCAGTTAAGAGCTGTGTGTAAACTTAGGTTCAAATATAATTCTAGATGTATTAGTTAGAAAGAAACTGTTTCTGCAAGCAGTTGGTATCTGAGTCTTACCTGCTGGTTGCTCCAGGCAACCTCACTTGAAGAGGAAACCATTGCATTCAAATTAATAGTCAATAGGAGAATCAGGAACCAGATTCTCCTTGGAAGAAATGCTAGTACTCTTCAAAGAGGAGAGAAAAATACTTGCTTCAGATTAACAAAAAATGCTCAAGGAATCCTATGGTCCAAAGAACTAAAATCTCTCACTGGATTCCTCCGTAGGGAAGAGAAAGTGATGACTTTTAGCAAGGGTGCTGGAAAACAGGTCTTGTATGCATCTTCATAAACCTTTTCCTTAGTTAGCTGGGGGCAAAGGAAATTTAACATAGCATAGGTATTCTAAGTATTTCCAAGTACTTTGAGAAGTTGTGAGACGGGTTTAGTGGCAGGTAACTTGGATGAGATGGAAGCCAAGGATTTCTTTCTTTGAAGCTGTAAAGGGAAAAATGAAATAAGATCCATGCCAATTGTGGTTTAGTGAGAAAAACGTAGCAATAGTACATTCAGGTGTTAGTTCTTTAAATCTTGCTCCATATATATTACATATCCTTCAAAGCAGAGTTTAAAGCCACTGATTTCTTAGCCATGAGAATTTTTATTCTTTAAAAGGGAAATGATTTCATCAGCTTCCCAATCTGTGGCTTAAAGTTGACTTTGCAATCCATATTGGAAGAATAGTAATAGCTAGCATTTATTGAGTGCCTTACTGTATGTCAGGTACTGTGCTAAGCTCTTATATGTTTTAGCGCATTTTAATTCTCGCAGCAATCTTTGGGTAAGTAGTTTCATCATCTCCTGCTACAGATGGTAAGGCCAATGCCCAAAGTCATAAACTAGTCAGTGGAGATCCTGGAATTTGAATCCAGATGGTCTGACCTCAGAGCCCTTACTCTTAATCATTTGTCTATTTTGCTTCCCCAAGTCCCTTCTTTACCTGGAGGCAGCAAACCCTGATTGCAGACCCAGTGCCTAAAAGGAAATAAGTGCCTATTCAATGCCTAATCTGAAGTAAAATCTGTCAGAGTAAGAGCACAAGGAGAGAAACCATTCTAGTGTATTGTGCAAAATACATTTGTGCTAGTTCTGAAAACAGGAGGGCATAAACTAATAACAACAGCATGGCACATACTGGGACAAAGGGGAGGAGAAACTCCCTAATGTTAAATGCATTCGTTTGAGTTTTCAACTAAAGGATCTTGCCTGCCTGCCTACCTTATTTCTTCCTTCCTTCTTTTTTTTTCTGTTTCTCTGTATTCTCCCAATTTTCTTGGTTGAATGAAAAAATAATAATAATTTTTAAAATTGTTTGAAGACCAATGGGACATATAACTAACTTATTTTAAACACAAACTTCATGTAAGGCATGGTGAGATGATATAAAGGCCAGAATATTCTGGGCCCTTCACCTCTTCTTAGGACCAGTCTTGTCATCAGGCATCTTGGGGAGGGTGACCTGCAGGTCATGTGCCCCAGAGGCACTAGTATCACAGAAGGCGAACACATATTACTTCCCCCTTGGATCCCCATGCCTTTCCTGGACTTCTGTGCTCCTATCTCCTCCTTCCCAAGCTCATGTGATAGGTGACCTCCAGAACCAAGCCAGGCTTCCCTCAAGCCCTCTCTGTCCCTGCCCCACATATTCAACATCCGATTTTGACCTTCAGTGGTTTGCAGCTCCCTGCAGATATTGGAAAAGAGAATGAAGTGATTTACATAATTCAAACAAATTGCCTGACGAGTGTGAGGATCCATTGTTATGGTATAATGGAATGATTTAGAGGCTTTGAGAGAGAAGGAGCCTCTGCCACCCTGGAAATGTAATTATTGCTCCACAAGGCGCTTTCTGGAGAGGCTTGGGATGAATAGAGCAGGACGTGGCAGTTGTCTCTGGAAGAAAGCATAAGACCAAAATAGAAGACTCTTAGCTTTGCAAGTTGGCCTTCTCAACTTGAAGCATATGATGCAATTCCTGGAGCAACTGCTGCAGTCCAAGGGAACATTTGGTATTCCCCCATGATCGTCTACCAGTTTCAGCCATTACATTTGGGTTTTTTCCTCCTTGTTTGCATGTTTCCACCCTCAACCTCTATCTGTTCTGGTTCTCCGACGCCACAAAGAAAGCATCTTCAGAAACCAATTAGGATTTCAGATTTAAAGAAACCAAAGAGGCTTGACAACTAGAAAACTAAGTGCAGTTCGTGATCGCAGGTTGAATCCTGGAGCGGGGGTGAGGGTGGGGAAAGAAAGAAAGAGCATTACTAGGGCAATTGACACACAGGCTGTGGTTTCCATGTTAGTATTAGATCATTATTAAATTTCCTGATTTGGGTAAATGTGTTATAATCATGGAGCCTCATGTCTGCAACTGACTCTCAAATGGTTCTCAATGAAATATGCGTTTATGCAGACAGAGAATGGTACAGCTTATGGTGCAAAATAATAATAGTAAATTTACGTGAAGGGTATAGGAACTCATTTTTCTTGAAACTTCTCTCAAGTTTAAATTTATTTCAAAATCAGTTTTTATTTTGTTTTGTTTTGTTTAAACCCCAAACCCATTAGGAAGTAATTCTGGCCTTTTAACACTAACAGTTACTCATTTCTTGAAAGAAAAACTTGGAAGGGCTAGCAAAGGGAAATAACATGCAGAGCCCAAATAAATTTTGTGTGAAATAGGGAGAGCTAAAATTTGCAAATAATTACATCCACAAGTAAGTTGGAAATCCAGATCGCCACCACAGCCCAGCTGACTTCAGAACACAGACAGCAGGCCTTGCTTATACCCTGATGCAGGGTGTGGCTGTCTCAGGACCTCGGTGTAAGGTTATCCCAACTAGAGAGTGAGCCCTTCCTGTATGTGGAAGGATTCAGAGAGGGCTTTGTCATTTAATCTGCAGGGTCTGTTTACCTCTCATTCTCATCAGGAAGAAAATGAGTTGACTTAAAGTCCAAGTCCATTTGGAATATTAGATGAAACCATGGAATTTCTCTATCTTCGTGTCTTTGATAAGCCAGACTTGCCAACAATAGCCTCCTAGTTCATGCCTGGGTGCACCACCCCTCCATAAGCTGGAGGTCCCCGGCAAGGTGGAGCCTTGGTGAGGCATAAATGCCCTCCGGGAATCTCCCTTAGGTTCTGTTCTGGGTGTGATATCAGGCTTGCAAGCCAATGTAGTTTCAATCCATGCATCCCATTGCTCTGAGTAGTATTGGAAAGGTATATGGCAAGATCCAGGGGACTCACCCCTTACCTTCCTGTTGCAACACCACAAAGCTTAGAACATAGCCTGGAGAAAGAGCAGGTAGGAATCTGGGAAATAACCCAGTTCAGAGGTGGCATATTTACATACCTTAGGAACCAAGTGGATACCACAGTGAGTGAAACAGGCCAGGAGGTGACGAGAACTGGAGAGGGAGTACCCTATCCAGAGGCTTCTCAGAATCTACCCCCTGGTTGCTATGGGGGCATGTAGGCCCACTGGGGTCATATCTTCTGGAGTTTCCAGAATGCTTGCATTCTGGATTACAAATCTTCCCATTTGTAAATGTTGGCAAGGATTTTTTTTTTTTTTTTTTTTTTAAATTAAAAACCGAACAGGCCAAACCAACACATCTGCAGGCGGAATCTGGCAATGGGCTGCCAGTTGGCGACCTCTGATCTGATCCAGCCCACTAGTATTATGTGTTTGACACATTTATTCCACAGTTATTGGTTCCAACTGGCTGCTGGTACCCAGAGATGGCAAGTAACTGGCCTAAGATCACACAGCTAGTTAAGGGCAGAGGCAGGCATACTGTATGAAAGTGTTAAACTCATGTAGTCTGTATGCCAGTATGACACGAAAACAATAATTTGGCTGAAAGATGCAGCCTCATGAACAAAAGAGATTAATTCCAAATGTTTTCTTAAAAAGAAAATTAATTCCATAGTTAAATCCTATGACACCCTGCTTCTGCCATGTTTGTAGAAATATCTCCTTAAAACTCACCCAGTATGTTTCTTCCTAACAAAATTTCTTCAGAAACAAGTAGAGTTAGAGATGGTATTCAACATGTCAGCTGCAGGGGAAAAAGTGACCCTTCTCCCATTTTCAAATGACATGTTTTAGAAATAAACAGGACAGATAGGACTTATCTCTAAAGAATGTTCTAGCTTCTCTCTAAAGACATTTCTGGCTCTCCCAGGGAACACTTTGAGTCATTTTGAATGGAGAAGCCTTTGGGATTCCCCAGGACCAGAGGAGGGGATGGCTTGCATGAGCACACACGGGCACCCTTTCTAGTGCGTAACCAAGGTTCACATATGCCCAGATTCGAAGTCAGGTGGACCTGGGTTCAAATCCAGGCACTGCCGCTTACTAGCTGTCTGACCTTGGAGAATTTTCCTCATCTTTAAATGGACAGATAGAAGTAGTACCTACCTCAGAGAGCAGTTGAAAGAACTAAATGAGATCATTTCTGTACAACACTCAGTGTGGAGCCTGGCAGGCAGCATGTACCCAGAAATGAGTCCGTTCTCATCACCAGTGTTCCTTCTCTCCATCCTGCAAGGGATGAAAGGGAAAGCACTTCTGAAATGAGCAGCACCCCTGCCCACATGAGGCCGACCATAGGAACTGGGGAAGGAACAGGAGAAAGGGTTTGCTCGCCTCGCAGCAAAGCAGCTGTGCAAGAGCTGCTTTTCGTTTGGTTGTTTCGGGGAGTTTGGGGGTACTTTTTTTCAGTAACTGCTTTATTGATATATAATTCACGAAACCTACAATGCACCCATTTAAAGCATGCAATTCAATGGGTTTTTTTAGTATACTTTTATATTGCAACCATCACCATAGGCAATTTTAGAACCTTTTTATCACCTCAAAAAGAAACCCTATACCTTTTAGCTATCATCTTCAGTCCCTCATTCCCCCAGCCCTATGCAACCACAAATCTGTTTTCTCTATAGATGTAGACGTGCCTCTAATCTGACCATTTCATATAAATGGAATCATAGAATGTGTGATTTTTTGTGACTGACTTCTTTCACTTAGTATAATGTTTATCCTGGTTATAACATGTGCCAGTACATTATTCCTTTTTTACGGTCAAATAGTATTCCATTATATGGATATACCATGCCACATTTTGTTTACCTGTTCCTCAGCCAATGGGCATTTAGGTTGTTTGTGCCTTTCGGCTATTGTGAATAATGCTGCTGTGAACATCTGTGTACAAGTTTTTGTGTGGGCATATGTTTTTATTCTCTTATATACCTTGGAATGGATTGGCTAGATCAAATGGTAACTCTGTGTTCAACTTTTTGAAGAACTGGCAAACTGCTTTCCAAAGCAGCTGTACTGTTTTGTATTCCCACCAGCACAATATGAAGGTTTTGATTTCTCCACATATTCACCAACACTCATGATTATGAGACTTTTCAATTCTAGCCATCCTAATGGATGAGAAGTGGTATCTCACTGTGGTTTTGATTTGCATTTCACTAGTCCTAATGATGCTGAGCATGTTTTTATGTGCTTATTGGTCATTTTATATCTTCTTTGGAGATGTCTACTCAGGTCCTTTGCTCACTTTTTAATTAGGTTGTCTTTTTTATTACTGTGTTGTAAGAGTTTTTTTATATAGTCTAGATATGTCTTATAGTATATATGATTTTTATATAGTCTAAATATGTCTTATTGTACATATGATTTGCAAGCATGTTCTCCTATTCTCCAGTGTGTCTTTTTACTTTCTTGATAGTGTCCTTTGAAACACAAAAGTTTTTAATTTTGATGAAATCCAATTTATTTTCTTTTGTTGCTTGTGCTTTTGGTGTCACATCTAAGAGTCTATTGTTAAAACCCACACCACAAAGACTTATTCCTCTGTTATCTTCTAAGGGAATCATAATTTTGGCTTTCATTTAGGTCTTTGATTCATTTTGAGTTAATGTTTATATATGCCGTGAGGTAAGGGTCCAACTGTCTTCTTTTGCATATGGATATCTAGTTGTACAGCCATGTTTTTGAAGGAAGAAAAAGAACTGTGGATTGATGTGGTCAACTACCAAGACACACCTCAGCCCAGTCCACCTTGGAAACCCATTGGTCAGTCGGAATAGAACTGACCGACTGGCATAGGTCATTCAGAGCAGAACAGGGTGGAGTTTAGCCATAGAATGCCACTTAGTTCAAGAAACTCTAGTCTGCAAGCCATAGAGTGTAACTCCAAAACTCATAAAGTGTGCCTATTTGGTAGATGAAATAATTACCAATAAGGTAGGGATTTAATCATCCTCATTTATACATGTCTCTTACCCCCCCCTACCATTTCTTGGCCTTTTGGGGAGAAGTAGGATGTAATAAAAAGAGAATTGACCTTGCTAGCAGAAGTCTAAGAACTGATTCTTGGTGACCCTTGTGACATTGGGCAAGTCACTTAACCTCGTTGAGTCTTAGTTTTCTTATCTCTAAAGTAGAATAATAATACCAAATTTCTAGTCTTACTGAATCAATCAAAGGAAGTTTTTCCAAGGTTTGGGAAAGCACATAGTACCTGGTGTCTAGTTGCCACACGAAGCGTGCGTGTTCACACTTACCACACTCCTCTTCCCAACTGTACCATCGATCACACTAAACACTAACTGAACTACTGCATCAGATCATAGAGGCCAGACCCCTGGAGTTCCACAGAACCACAAATTCCAGAAACACAAACCTGCCGCATAACTATCCCGTGCTAACCCCATTCCTCCATCCAGATCATTAACCATGGGAATCTTGGGACAGGATGATACTTGGACACACCTCAACTTGGCTAAGGGTGCTCCTGGAAAGTGTTCACCCTCAACACCTCTCAGTGTTGCAAGTGGTGACTCCAGTATCTGGCAGGAGACAGTTGACTGGAAAGAAAATTTGTAGTCATAGGACCAAGTGATGCCCATCCAGTGCATCCTAAATGTGGGAAGAGAGGACCAAGAGGGATGTTTAAGTGTGATTTGAGATTTACCCCGGGCCTGAAATTCCACTATGCCTTTGTTAAGACATAGTGTTGTTGCCAGGATCTAATATCTTATCTGGGGTGGGCAGCAGAGAGCCAGTGGATGTGAAGATATTGGGAGGTGTAAGAAGAGCTATGTAAACATGACAAGGCACAGTAACTAATGAGTAGCCACTGACATAATCACAGAAGGTTAGAGCAGAGAGGAAGGGCCTTCAGGAATCTTCTATCGGGCTCCCTTATTTGGCAAAAGAAGACAGCTAGGGGTCCGAGACACTGGGTGGCTTGGCCGAGGGAAGGCTGTAAGTAGCTGCAGAGCAGGACACCTAATGCTCTTGCCATTTGGCACTGAGGCCGTGGAACCTGGAACATTTTGATGTGGAGGGTGTTGGAGAAAGTATCACAAAAAGAGACTGAGCATTCAGGTCTGGCGCTGAGGGCACCAGAGAAGCAGTTTAGGAGCGATTTTGCTGGGGAGACAGAGGCCAAAACAGGCTGGGGCAGAGACACAGAGGCATCTGTGTTTTCTGGAAGGTTCTTCTCATAGTTCCTCTCATAGTTCCACCTCACTTCAGGACACCAGAAAGAAGCGGTGGGAAATCCATGACCTGGGCCTGCCTCTGCCATTGACCATCCAGAGGCCACCCCAGGACAACCACTTTCTCCTCTGAACCTTGGTCTTCCCACTACAAAGGAGATGGGAGTGAGGGAGGTGAACTCCGAGTCTGACGGCTCTGACCAGTCTCCGAGGGGAAAGCCAGGTCAGGCTTGGGTAGTAAATTAGTCTGAGGATGAACAACTTTATGTGAGCATATTTAGAAATAAGTTTAGGGTGATGATTTTAAGTTCCACCTTTTTTTTTTAATGCATCTATTCAGGTGACATATTTGACCTGATTAACAGAAAGTACATGGGCCTAATGTACAATATTAGGAGATAATTGCAATGGATGAAAGTCACTTGAGTCAATTAACTCTTACTACCTGGAAACCATTTAGAAGAGGCAATAAATTATTGGGACAACACAATTAGCAGTCCCAGAATGAAACAGATTTTGTGTGTGTGCTCGGAGAAGCCCCCCTCCTGAGGGCCTGTCAAGTTCAAGGGTACATGTTTGAGGGGGACTGCTGTGCCCTTTTGTGTTCACAGGAGTGTGTTAACATGCAACAGGGCTGACATATCCCAGGCTAGACCGAAGCAATGAAATGAGCTTTCGACGCCTGAGAACAATGACGCCTGTGTCACCACCAGTCAATGGCTGCCTCAGTGCCTTTTCCCTAATAGGCTCTCACTGAACGTTGGTCGGTTGGCTGAGTGATATTGAGGTTGGGTCTTGTGACTCTGTTTAAAGACCATTTCTAACACCTCCACTCTCGAATTTAAAAACTGAAACGGCTTAGCATTTAGAAAGACCTTTTTCATCAAGTTACACATTCTATACCAGCATGGATAGAGTTGGGATAAAGAAAAAGGTTTGTATAAAGATTCTTTACCACTGCAGTAGCAAATAGGCTCCAAGAACCTCATTGATCTCTTATCTATTGTTTTCAATCCGTGGAAGAAGATTGTGTTGTCCCAGAGCAGGCCCAAGTTTAATTCAATGTGTCTTAAGGCTGTGGGATCCTGGGTTCCTTGCCACTAAATCTACACACCATTTGCTTATTAAGTAACAAACTACCCTAGAATTCTTTGGCAATGATCTGAAATAACCTGGCATTTGCTTTCACTGACCTTTTAGTGTTTCTATCACCTAAAGCATTTTTCCTTCCACTGCTGCATTACAGGCAGGATCCAAATTCCTAACAGCAGAGCGGGGGAAAAAAATCCCAAAGCACAACAAATGTTAATGATCAACATTTCATTTTGATCGTGTTGACTGTTTCAACCACAAGCTTAAAGAATTATCAAGGCAGACTGCATTAGTCCAAATAAGCTGAAAATAATACACTGGCCAGAACTAGTGCTCAGAAGGCAAATTTATATATCAAGTAATTGAAAATGTAATAAAGAAGGAAATCATTGCCATAGGACACAGGTCTCTCTCGTTTGTGTGTGTACCTCCAAATTTGTGGGGTTTAAAAATATATCACCAGATACTTTTGCGATAGTCTATCTGTGACTTCTTCAATGATGATAAATGTGCAATCTGATCTTTTGGAAGAATAAACAGTTCCTTGTTAATTAATTTATACAGCTGTCAGTGCAGCTTTCTCTGTCTTCGCACTCTAAGTGTTTCCCTGCCATAGATTTTCTTGCCGTTTCTGGCAAACCTCCAGTGAGAGCCTGGGATTTATTAGGCTGACTTGGTGCAGAGTCTATTGATTGTGGTCCCGAGGGTAATAACTAAATAGAGCCGGAGCAACAAGTCAATAACACCATTGTTGCTGCAGCCTGCATTCACTCGAGGAGTGAGATTGTTTTACAGCAGCCGAGGGTAATCGTGGGCAGATCAGTGTGTTCAACACGCGCTGCACCGTGTTAGTGCTGAGGACTATTTGAAAGCTTTCAGTGGGATCACTGGAGAATTGGGGTGGGGTACTGGGATTATGAACCCTGTGAACTCCTTCATTACAGCTTAAAGGTTTCAACTTTAGTTTTTAACATCTGCTGCAACCTTGGGGAGCTCAGGAGTAAGGCTGGTGCAGGGGAGTGCAGAAACAGGCTCTGGGCCTTAGCACTAGGCGGTCTGTTCTGGTCTGTGTCCCGGAAACAAGATGGTTATGAGCAGAGAAATTGTCTCACAGCTGCTGTCTGACATCCATCCGTCTATCCGGCCGCTCATCTGTGTGAGGTGCCAGCCAGTGGCACCATCCCTACCTCCTCATACCCCAGGATGCATTTAATGTAAACCATCTAAACAGAAGATACCACATTATTATAATTTTCTCACTTCCAAATCTTGAGTTAGGCTGACTTAATTTTTTTTTTTTTTTTTTTTTTTTTTTTTTTTTTGATACAGAGTCTTGCTCTGTCGCCCAGGTTGGAGTGCAGTGGGGCGATCTTGGCTCACTGCAAGCTCTGCCTCCCAGAATCAAGGAATTCTCCTGCCTCAGCTTCCCAAGTAGCTGGGACTACAAGCGCACACTACCACACCTGGCTAATTTTTGCATTTTTAGTAGAGACGGGGTTTTGCCATATTGGCCAGGCTGGTCTTGAACTCGTGACCTCAGGTGATCCAACTGCCTTGGCCTCCCAAAGTGCTGGGATTACAGATGTGAGCCACTGTGCCCAGCCAGGCTGACTTAATTTTAAAAGCCATTTTTCTTAAGGCTTACTTAGTAAGAGAAACTAAAACTCACATCTTTCAAAGCTTTTTTTACTAATTGGTAGAAGTTCACTACACTGACTTTTACATACCCAGTGATGAGTTTTTTTAATTACAGAAAGTAAAATCAAAGTCCATGTCAATTCCTGTCACTCTTTTAGCCTTTTAAAGAATCCTCATGGATTCTGTTTCTATACATGGAGGACCGGAAAATAAAAGAGACAAGTTCCCAGATGTGGGTAGTGCTAACCTATCCCCCAGCCTTCCAGGCCTGCCTTTCTGAGTGGTGTCTGAATTACTGTGGTGGGGATGGATTTCTTAGGCCCATCACAGAAGGTTTCAGGACCTTATACCCACAATACAAGCACTAAATTGACACTAATCAATCAGTGCCATCTCTTCAGGTGGGAGGGTGGAGACAGCCACGGAGCAGCGCTTAATTATGCAGAAGGTTTATCCTTGGAGTCTGACATAGAGCACTGTGAGGAAAGGCTATCACTTGGGGCTGGAAAGTGAAAACAAGACTTCACCGAAAAGGATTTTATTCTGAAATGTAAGACCTGCCTGGTAGAGATACCTTCCCAAGTAGTCTATGGTGTTTATCTCATTTTAATTCCATGCCTGCCATTCATCAGTTACAGGCAAAACTCATTGGCAGGGAAAGAGATGAGAGGCCTCCGTTTCCTGGACATTGTGGCATTCATCCTCTGGCCTCTTCACTAAGGAAGTGCTGCAGTGAAACTCGATTCTGCCCATACTGTCATTTAACTTTCACAGAAGCAAATACAAAGTATTGGTGAAAGTGGCCGGGCATGGTGACTCATGCCTGTAATCCTAGCACTTTGGGAGGCCGAGGCGGGTGGATCATCTGAGGTAGGGAGTTCCAGACCAGCCTGACCAACATGGAGAAACCTCATCTCTACTAAAAATACAAAATTAGCCAGGCGTGGTGGTGCGTGCCTGTAATCCCAGCTACTTGGGAGGCTGAGGCAGGAGAATCTCTTGAACCCAGGAGGTGGAGGTTGCAGTGAGCCGAGATTGTGCCATTGCACTCCAACCTGGGCAACAAGAGCAAAACTCTGTCTCAAAAAAAAAAAAAAAAAATGTATTGGTGATAGCAAGTTCCATAATAGCCTTATGGAACTCACATTACTCTAGAAAGTGACCTTTCTGATCTATGAGCTGGAATTACCAGTTACCTGGATAAACATCACCTCATTGTTAACTTAATACTAAAGCCATCATCTCCATGTTGTTGAAATGAAGAACCTTAGAGTGGCTTCAGGAAAGGCCGGTGACTCTGAGCACTGGTAGAAATTCTTCTGCCAAGACCATTCACCATTGTTACCCCAGTTGTCCCCCGATAAGAGATAGCCATTGCGAATTATACCCCAGTGTCACCACATGAACCGATTACCCCCAAATAACCACAACCCCTTGTATGATACTGTCTAGACTGAGTGCAAATCTTTCATAAAATGTTGTAGTTCTCAAAAGAATTTAATTATTCTGTACAGGACCAAGAGCTTTTCCTATTCACTCCTATTTTACTCAGAAAAATCTTTGGCAAATCTGTGGCAAAAGATAAAACTTGGGAGGGTTTCTTAAAATTATTTGCAGTATGAGTCACCTTAATGAAAGCTTCAGGAGCGTGGAGCAGTTCCATCAGGTAGCAGTCCTCCAGGAAAAAAAATTTTTTTTTTTTTTAGTTTAGTCAATACTAACATACAACATATGGGCAAAGGTAGACTGCCTCCTTGCTCTACTGGGAGACATAAATAGCTTTCTTATCAGACTGTTTTTTGTCTGAATGAAGAAATTCCTGTCCAGTCTGCTTAGGTTCAGCTCTGTGATCCAAGAAGTTTTTGACATATCCAGATGACCTGAGAGTTGATAAGCCTTGGCACAGGAAAGAAATATACAGGAGAAGTTCAGGAACCAAAGAAGGAAAAAAATAAGAATAATAATCGAAGTGGATTTGTTGAATACTTGCAAATTCTCAAAGATGTTTCTGTTTAGGTGGCTGTGGAAATCTCACGTTTGCTTTATGGCAGCTTGAAAAAGGACAAGAGAAAGAAATGCCAGAGGGTACACATACTGCCAGTTCTTTTGAGTGATATTACCAATATTGCATCTCGAGGTTTCCAGGGGTAGAAGCCAGATATTTTCAGTCTTATGCACTGTTTAAGGGTCAGAAGAAGTCAGAATCAACTCTGATGGAATAAACATGGGGATAAGCAGCTGACAATAATAGCTTTGTGTATTTACTACATGCTAAGAAGTCAAAGGAAGTGGTGTGTGAGCTTGTAAAACAGTGGCTGCCAGCTTTATCTTTTTAAGAGGAGACTGGATTTTGACACAGAGATAAGCAAACAGGAGCAAACAGTGATTTCTTAAACTGCTACCCATAAAATAAGCTTGTTGCGAATATATCTACGTAAGAGAGATTGTCCTCTCTTTTTCACCTATGGGTCAGGTTATTCTAAGCTCTTATATACTCATAATGCCAAAGGTGTAGGCGCTGGGCTTATGTTCAGCTATTTCAGATCATCTGGACTTGAATTTAGAGAATGTCCTTGCTCTGTCGGCACATGCTCACCCCACTATTTAAAAAAATGACCATCTTGGTACAAAGTTTCTTTGGCAATCAGATCTGTTTCAGCATCTCCAATCAACATATGTTTTTCTTCATTTTGTATCTCCCTGTTTGTGGCATTTTATGGATTAGAATAAGCAGAAAATAGGCATCTGAAGGATTATTCCCATAAACAGGTGAGATTGGCGAGAGAAGAAATTATTTTTCAACATTATTATTAAATAGAAGCTTTCATGCTCTGTATAGCCACATTCCTCCATTTACAATGGCTGTTGAGGCTGAGAACTTCCTTGTTCTTTAGGTTTCTCAGAGATTATTTTTCTGTTACAAGCTGTTTGTTACTCAGTTCTGAGTTACTGAGGTTGTTTAATTCTAAACTTAGTTGTATGGCAGATTACAGCTCACACCTGTAATCCCAGCACTTTGGGAGGCCAAGGCAGGAGGATCACTTGAGGCCAGGCATTCGGGACCAGTCTGGGCAACCAGTCTGTCTCCTAAAAAAAAAAAAAAAAATGCAAAAATTAGCCCAGTATGGTGCCATGTGCCTATAATCCCTGCTACTCGGGAGGCTGAAGCAGGAGGATCGTTTGAGCCCAGGAGTTCAAGGTTGTAGTAAGCTATGATCACACCGCAGCACTCCAGCCTGGGAGGCAGAGCAAGACCCTGTCTCTAAAAATAAATAAATAAATAATAAAATAAAATTACCTACCTATATGCCTAGACTTTTAATAATTGAAAATGTGGTAGCACCATGATCTTGGTGGAAAAGGCATTGAGCAATTTCACTTGGAGTTTGCTCAAATCAGTTTCTGCCTGACATGGGATTCCTCTGCGGGGCTGTCTTGGCTACAGAGCTCCTCACTGGGTTGGTTAAGACTTTGTCAGTCCTGGCCAGGCACGGTGGCTCACACCTGTGATCCCAGCACTTTGGGAGGCTGAGGCGGGTGGATAACTTGAGGTCAGGCGTTTGAGACCGGCCTGGCCAACATGATGAAACCCCACCTCTACTAAAAATACAAAAATTAGCGGGGTGTGATGGCACGCACTCGTAGTCCCAGCTACTCGGGAGGCTGAGGCAGGAGAATCGCTTGAACCCAGGAGGCAGAGCTTGCAGTGAGCCAAGACTGCACGACTGCTCTCCAGCCTGGGCAACAGAGTGAGATTCTGTCTAAAAAATAAATAAATAAGACTTTGTCAGCTCTGCACTGTGGTCCGAGGCTCTTCCTGCCCAATTCTGCTTCCTCCCCCATTTATCTGCTACAGGTATTACCCCCAGGAAACCTCTTGCACACCTAACTCCTTCCAGCATCTCCTTTCCTAGAAGACCCATCGACTGACACAAGTCCCCTCTTCTAGATGCTCATAGAATCATATCCGCTTCCTTTGTAGTGATTACCACAGTTTAAAACTCAATTATATTGTTTACCTGTGATTTTGTTAAGGCCTGGAAGCTCTACGAGGACAGGGACCTAATTTTGCTCATCACTGTACCGCTAGACTGGAGCCAGATCATTTCCCACAGATCTCATTAGAGTGCTCGCTTGACTCTGTGTGTCCAGGGCCTTTCACTGGCTGTCACCATTTGCGTGCTGGGGCTTTCAAAGCAGCGCTGAGAGTGGAACACTAAAACCTCACGCCGACTTGGAGGCCGCACTGGAAAAGGATGTTGCAATGACGCCTGGATCAGGCCAGCCCCTGTGTTAAGGCCCTTTGGCTTCTTACTCGGCATGGAAGCGCATGCTCCTTCTCCTTGAGGAGAAGATAGGACCTTAGCGTTTCCAGGGCCTTCTGAGTGAAAACATCTGTATCCGATTTTTCCCGTCGCGGCGTATTAGTGAAGTCCGGCTAAAGGCAGCTTATAGTTGACAAGACTCTCATCAGAAGGTGTCACTGCCATCGGCTGGAATTACAGTGGGGCTGTTCGCGCTGGTGCCCTAGCCAGATGCCAGTCTGCGTAATTACATTTGGTCTACCTAAACTCCCTGCAGACTTCTCATCGGACACAGCATTCTTCATCTCTGCCCTGAACTGCTAGGGAGTGTTTGCTAAGAGCCCTTCAGCTGCTGCCATAGTTTATTCCAAAAATGGATACATTCCTGAAGGACCACTTGTCAGCGGGTGTTGCTGGGGGGCGTTCCAGCTTGGAAGAGGGCTGGCCTGGCTAGGTGGCCCCAAAGGCCCCTTCCCCTTCTAATTTCACTTCTGTGGTTCAGTGATTAGAACTCAAACTGTAGTATTCATGGAACTGCTAAGAGCCTCATAAATGAAAATACCATCAGATGGAAAGTGCAGAACTTGTAGGAAAGATGTCCAAATAACACACACACACACACACCCCCAAAAAAAGAGACACAAATCTGGATATCCCTAGGACCCAGAAACAGTCACAGTTCCATTTCCTCTCTCAAGTTGATTCTCAAGCCATAATTAAGTGAAGACAAAAACATATATACATTGAATGAAAGGCGTGTAATCTTTGGGATAATTCTGATGTAATTAACACAGCAGAGCTGCATTAAGGCCAGTGTGCAATGAGTGGAATTTTCCAACATTGATTAAGCGGACTCGAAGAGAACTGAGTCTTTGTCTCAAAGCTGCCAAATGAAAACAACTTTGGGATATTTAAATTCAGGTTGGAAATTGGTTTGGGTAAGGGATATTTAAACCACAGCTGTTCAAGGGCTAAAAACATATGAGTTGTATGTGCATGCACGCGTGCACATGCACACACACACACACACACACTGCCTGCTCTGAAAACAAGTTAGCTAAAGGTGTACATTCCTTCTAGGTTCTCATGATCAACAGATGTAAATGTTCACGGTGTTCAGATGAATTATGGACCCTAATGAGATTTCAATACTGAGCAAACAATAAAAATTTATGCATTGCATAGTTGCCGTGGCCTTTGGCTTCATGGCTAGTGTTCTACCTTTTCAACGGCTTCAGTAATATAATATCCAGCTGGCTTTGGAGGTAAGGAAAATTCGAAGAGAGAATTGAAATTGTGAGAAATAATTTGATGGATTACTTTGTCAGAGTAATGCATGGCCTTGGCATAATTACCGTGGCCACCTTAACCCTGGAGGCAGGTGGTGACAAAGGCCTGCAGGGCCTGGGTGCTGAGCCGATTCCAGCATGTGCTGCTGGCTCTCCCGGTCCCCAGAGTCCGGGGAGTCTAGGCACTCCTGAACAAATGCCGAACAAGCACATTCCTGTCCTACTCCAACAAGCAAGAAGGACAGCCGAAGGGCTGCCTTCTCCCGACAACTGTCATCTGTGTCAGAGTGAAAGGAAGGAAACAAAAGGCAGACCAACCTTGAAGCAAAATGGGGTGAGGACGGGGAAAAGGATGAATAATATCTTTTAAAGCAGAACATTTAAACACAAATGATGGACACAGGCACACTAATCTTTTTTTCTCTTCTCCTCGTGTTTTTTTTTTTTTTTATCAGTTCAGACCTTGAACTTAACGCATGTCTGCCTTGCACTTTATAACGTTCCAATCTTAACGTGATTAATAGCAGATTCCCCGTGTGTACGTGTCAGAGACCACATCTGTAGCAAATCTGCCGGTATATTCCTTACACTAGTTTTACTTTGGAGCCATAAAGTAATTCCTGTTTTGTGAATGAGAATAAACCTATTATGCACTAATATAGCTACACCCAGCATCTGCTTTTGGCGGGGAAAGAAGTTGCCTGTATGATACAGCAGCTCAAATTTCAGTGTTCTGAAGTGCTTTTCAGTGTGGCCTTCAGCAGTGAGAAACCACTCCTGCCTGTTTCTTGCTTTTATTATGATAACATAAATATATTTGCAGCATGTTGACAAACTCATTTGGAGTAAACAGAGTAGTCCTAATTGTAAGTTCTAATGTTTTAACGCTAAATTGGACGATAAGTCAATGTTTCAATTTGGCACAGTCAACCACACGTTTTCCAGAAATAGCCTTTGACACTTTTTAAAGCAAGTCAGTGGCGTGCTTAGGCTGTTCACAAAAGACTTCATTCTTGTCTACAAACGGCAAACCTCCCCTTCATCCCAGAGTGCCCAATTCAAGTGAGGTTGGAGAAAAATAGATACTTCCCCTGTTTTAAGGCATTTCTCCAACTGTTACGCTAGTCAAAATGAAAAAATGTTGGAGTATATGGGGAAAGCATGCCTAAGAAAGGTTATCTTGATTTTCATTTAACACACCCTCCCACTGACTTTTTAAAAGGTCCATCGTACGTATTTCTGCATAGCTGAAAACACAGATTCCACCCTGGAGAGATCTCGGGGCTGTTCATGTTACACTCTGAAGCCATGTGTTTTCACATCATGGCAAAACTCAAGATGTAGGCAGATCCCTTGGCCCCTGTTGGCTTTGGATTTTAGTCTTTTCATTGTTCTCTACTGTAAACTTATACAGAAAAAGACCTCCAGGCCGGGCGCGGTGGCTCAAGCCTGTAATCCCAGCACTTTGGGAGGCCGAGGCGGGTGGATCACGAGGTCAGGAGATCGAGACCATCCTGGCTAACATGGTGAAACCCCGTCTCTACTAAAAATACAAAAAAAAAAACTAGCCGGGCGTGGTGGCGGGCACCTGTAGTCCCAGCTACTCGGAGGCTGAGGCAGGAGAATGGCGTGAACCTGGGAGACGGAGCTTGCAGTGAGCCGAGATCGCGCCACTGCACTCCAGCCTGGGTGACACAGCGCGAGACTCCGTCTCAAAAAAAAAAAAAAAGAAAAAGAAAAAGACCTCCACGCCCCTGAATATAAGCACAGCCAGTAATGTTTTCCCACACATGCCAGTGGTGTAGCTGAGCAGGACCCCAGAATGGTGGGAAAGGGAAGAAAGTGGGGGCAGAGGTCCATGAAGGCTGTAGATGGGAGCAAGGGGCTCACTGGGCTCCCCAAGAGCCTTCCTGGAGGCAGCCATTCCTTAAGAATCCTTGTCAGAGGCATGACCAGAGGCAATGCAGGGAAGCCCCTCCCCAGCGAAGGCAGCTCTGGAGCTTGTAAGACTCTGCTACAAAGGCGCAGAGGGGCTTTATTTTTATGCTTCTCTGTACACACCTTTTTTTGAATATATGATTTGCAAATATTTTCCCCACTCTGTGGCTTGCCTTTTTATTTTCTTAATGGGGAATTTTGAAAAGCAAAAGCTTTTAATTTTGATAAAAATTTATCAATTTTTAATTGTATAGATCATGCTTGTAGTGGTTTACCTAAAAATCTTTGCCTGTCCCAAGGTTAGAAAAATTTTACTTCTATGTTTTCTTCTAGAAGTTTTATAGTTTAGCCTTTACATTTAGGTCTGTGTTCCCTTTAAATTTTTCTGTATAGTGTAAGATTATGGTCTATGTTCATTTTGTTAAATATGGGTATCCAATTCTTCTATTAAATTGCCTTGGATCCTTTGTCAAAAACTGACTGTGAATATAAATGTTTGTTTCTGGAATGTCTGTTTTGTTCCATTGAACTGTGTCTTCCTTACAGTCAAACTTCCTTACATTCAAAACACTCTTGATTACAGTAGCTTCATAGTAAGTTTGAAGTCAGGTGGTATAAGTCTTTCACCTTTGTTCTTTTTCAAACTCGTTTTTATGCATTCTAGTTCTAATTGTTTCATTTACATATACATTTAAGAATTCCCATTTCCATTTTCACACCCTCCAAAAAAAATGCTTGCTGGCATTTTAATAAGGATTGCGTTGAACTGTCATGTTAACAATATTGAATCATCCAATTCGTGAATGGAATTGTTCCTCATTTATTTAGATCTTTAATTTTTAAAGCTATATTTATAGATTTCAGGGTACAGGTCTCATTTTGTTAAAGTTGTTTCTAAGTTTTGCATTCTTTTTTGATGCTATTATGAATTACATTGTTTTCTTAATTTCATTTGCAGACTATTTGTGGCTATAGCAAGACACTTGATTTTTGTATGTTCTCATCTTGTGACCTTGCTAAATCTGTGTATTAGTTCTAGTAGTATTTTGTCGATCTCTTAGAATTTTATACATACAGAATCCTGTCAGTTGTGAATGACAACAATTTTCCTTCTTCTTTTCCAATCTGGGTGCCTTCTATTTGTAATTTTTAAATGCCAGATTGCACTGGTTAGAAGCTCCAGTACAATTTTGAACAGGAGTGGTGAGAGCAGACATTTTTGCCCTATCCCCAATCAGAAAGAAAGCCTTCAGTCTTTCACCATTAAGTATGATATTAGCTGTAAGTTTTTCATAGATGCTCTTTATTGAGTTGAAAAAGTCTCCTTTTATTCCAAGTTTGTTGAGAGTTTCTATCATGAGTAGGTGTTAGATTTTGCCAAGTGTTTTTCTGTGTCTAATGAGATGATTATGTGATTTTGGTTCTTGACTCTCTCAATGTCATGTGTCACATTAATTGATTTTCAGATGTTAAATCAACCTTGCATTTCTGGGATAAGTCCCACTTGGTCATGATATTTAAACCTTATTAATATCTTACAGGATTCAGTTTGATAATGTTTTGTAAAGAATTTTGGTATCTGTGTTTATGGAGAATATTTCTTGAAATATTTTTGTTTAACTTTTGTATCCAGGTGATACTGGCCTCATAGAACAAGTTGGCATAGTCTCTCCATTATTTTCTAAGAGGATTTGTGTAGGAACAGTATTATTTCTTTCATAAATTGTGATGTAATTCACTATTTAAGCCATCTGGTCCTGGACTTTTCTTTGTGGGAAGATTTTAAGTTACTAATCCAACTTATTTGCTTGTTACAGGTCTGGTCTATTCAGGTATTCTATGTTTCCTTGAGTCAGATTTGGTAATGTGTGTATTTCTATGAATTTTTCCATTTTATCTAAATTATCTGATTTGTTTGCAAAGCATTGTTCAGAATATTCCCTTGTAATCCTTTAATTTTTGTTAAGTAGTGATGTTCTTCTTTCATTTCTGATATTGGTAATTTGTATCTTCTTTCCTTTTTTCTTGGTCATTCTAGCTAAAAGTTTATCAGTTTTGTTGATCTTTTTGAAGAGCCAGCTTCTGGTTTCATTGATTTTCTCTATTATTTTCTACTTTCTCTTGTATTAATTTCTGCTCTAACCCTTACTCCTTTTTATTGCTTCTGTCGGGCTTAATTTGCTCTCTCTTAATGTGGTAGCTTAGATCATTGACTTGAGGCCCTTCCTTTGTCCCTAACTAGGCAAATATATTTCTCTCTAAGCTCTGCTTAAATTGCATCTTACAAATAGTGATAATTATGGTTTGGTTTTCATTCATTAAATTTTCGTTGTGATTTTTCCCTTCGATTCATGCATTCTTTAGAAATGTGTTACTTAATTATCTAATACTTAGGACTTACCAAATTAGTTTCTTTTTTCTTTTTTCTTTTTTTTTGAGACGGAGTCTCACACTGACGCCCAGGCTGGAGTGCAGTGGCACAGTATTGGCTCATTGCAACCTCCGCCTCCTGTGTTCAAGCAAGCCTCCTGCCTCAGTCTCCCAAGTAGGTGGGATTACAGGCACACGACACCACACTCAGCTAATTTTTGTATTTTTAGTAGAGATGGGGTTTCACCATGTTGGCCAGGCTGTCCTCGAACTCCTGACCTCAAGTGATCCACTGAATCCCACAGTGCTGGATTACAGGCGTGAGCCACAGTGCCTGGCCACCAAATTACTCTCTATTATTGATTTCTAATTCAGTCGTGTGATTAGAGAACATATTTTTTATTATTTCAATGTTTTTAATAATAAATTAATATTTAATAATAAATTATTGAGACTTATTTTATGGCCTATATATGGTCTATGCATGTTCTATAAATGTTGATTTCTATATCTAGTCTATCTAGTCTTCTATAGCCTTGCTGATTTTCTGTCTAGTTATTCTATCAGTTATTGAGAATAGGGTATTGAAATCTCCAAGTATAATTGTTGAACTTTGTATTCTCCTTTTGTCTATCAGTTTTTACTTCATGTTTTTCAAGACTTGGTTATTAGGTGTGTATGTTTATCATCATTATAATGTCTCAGTACATTGAGTCTCTTGTATCTGTGAAACATCCTTTTTTGTTCCTAAGACTATTTGTTTTAAAAGCCATGTGTCTGATATTAATATAGACACTCTCACTCCTTATAGTTACTGTTTGCATATATTTTTTCATCTTTTAACTTTCAACCTCTATGTGCTTTTTAATCTGAAATGTGTCTCTTAAGACAGGATAAAGTTGGGTCTTTTATATCCAGTCTAACAATCTCTGCTGTTTGACTGGAGTGTTTAATCCTTTAACATGTACATGTTAACATTTAGTCCATTAACATTTAACATGTGCATTTTTTTTGTCCTGTTGAATTTATGTCTGCCATTTTGCTATTTGTTTTCTATATTCCTTGTGTCTTTTTGTTCCTCTGTTTCTTCTTTTCTGCCTCCTTTTTAAAAATAGATATTTTTGTATGCCATTTTAATTCATGTATTGATTTTTTTTATTACATTTTTAAGTGTTCTCAGTCTTTGCTCTAGGAATTGTATCTTCTGACTTTTCATAATCTACTTTAGGTTGACACTGACTTAATTCTAATAAAATGCGGCAGTGTTTTTCCAAAATAACCAACTTCCTCCCTCTTCCTTTGATATATATAGATATGACTATGATGATCATATCTACACATGATATAAACCCAACAATACAAAATTATAATGAGTGCTATGCAATCTAATAGTTTTTAAAGAAATTAAGGGATGAGAAGAAAAATATATGTATTTATACAGTCTTTTATATTTGCCTACATATTTACCATTTCCAGTGTTCTTATTTCCTTCTGTGGATTTGAATGACCATCTAGCATAATTTCTTTCAGCCTGAAGGACTTTATTTAGTATTTTTTGTACGGCAAGTCTACTAACAAAACATTCTCTTATTCTTTATCTAGAAAAGTCTTTATATCACCTTCACTTTTAGTGGATAGTATTGCTGGATATAGAATTCTTGGTTGATAAGTCCCCCCACCTCACCCTTTTTGGCACTTAGAATATGTCATTCCACTGTCTTCTCTTCCATTGTTTCTGATGAGAAGTCAGCCATTAATCATATTATTTGCCTGTGCATGATGAGTCATTTTTGTCTTGCTACTTTCAAGAGTTTAGCTGTCAGCCATCATTTCTACCAGTATATTTATCTGCTACTCTCTCTCCTGTTCTTGGATTCCCGTTACACATATGTTGGTATGCTTGATATTGACACACAGGTCTCTGAAGCCCTGTTCATTTTTCATCAGTCATTTTTCCTTTTTCTTCTTCAGATTGGACAATTTCTTTAGACAGATTTTCAAGTCCATAATTCCTCTTCATTCCATTTACTGTATATTCAACTGTAGAATTTCCATTTGGCTCTTTTTTTATAATTTCTCTTTCTCTGTTCAGATTTCCTGTTTTTTGAGGCACTGTCATCATAATTTCTTCTAATTCTTTAAGCATAATTTTCTTTAATTCTCTGGACATATTTCTAATAGCTGCTTGGGATTCTTTGCTAAATCTAACATCAGAGCCACTCAGAGTCAGTTTCTATTGACTGCTTTTTTCCCCTGAATATATAGATCACACTTTTTTTTCCTTTCCTTTTTTTTTTTTATTGTTATCGTGTCATTTTTTGTTGAAAATGGGACGTTTTGATAATATATTGTAGCAACACAAGAGTCTAGTATTTTTAAGTAGCTTTCTTGAATGTAATCTGTACAATCTGTCTCCCCTGCAGTCTGCTCAGTTGTTCCTTTTTTTTTTTTTTTCCAAGTCTTATCTTTATTTTATGAGGCTGGTTTCCTAGGGGTTGCCCCTTCGTCTGCATAGCTTAGTGGTCAGCCAATGACTGGGCAGAGATCGTGTTCAAAAACCTCGAACCCATAAGGCTTCCATCCTCTGCAGTGATTTGTGTGTGGGTTGCAGCGCACATTCAAAGTTCAGCCAGTTCCCAAGCCTGCTTTGGCTTTGGCTTCTCACTGGTGTCTCTCAGGCCTTCCCAGCACATACATATACTTTCCCACTCCATAAGAGATGCATGGAGAGCTTATCTAGCACTTCTGTGGCTCTTTCATTTCCAGGATCTCCCCATCACATTTTTGGTTGGCCTGTTACCCTCCCCAACTAGGACTGTAACTTCAGGCGAGCAGAGCTGTGGGTTTTCACCATTCATTGTCCTACCGAGTTTGCTACTTTTATTGACAATGCTGCTGGGCCTGGGTTTCGCCCTCTGCTCCAAATCAAGTCAGCCTCCTCTGGCAGCCCCACCCTGGTAAAACCATCATTCTAGCCAACTAAGCTTAGGGGTGAGGTGGGGTTGTTCTTACCCAAAATTCTGCCAGTTTTCTATGAATGAGCACTTCTCAATTTGTTTTTTGCCTTTGATAATTATCCAGATCACTATAAGGGTTTTTTTTTTTAATTTATTTTTAATTTTTTATTTTTTTGGTCCATTCTCCAGTTTTATACTTGTTTTGTGAATTTGCCGACCTCTTCACTCTTAGTTGGAAGTCCCCTGGTAGGAAGATTTTTGCTAGTCTGTAGAATGTGTTTGTAGAAAGTGTTTAGGATACCCTTGCAATGAAAGACCTCATCTTTGTGGATTTGGGTCTCTACTCCCCAGAATCCCAAAAACCCCTCCTCAAAGAGCATTCGGTGCTTGAGGTTCTCCAATATGGCAGTGACCAGCTCTGCATACTCTTGTTTCATTCCTTCCACCATCAGGGTGTAACTGCCAGGATTCCGTCTGTGTGTGCTCCCATCAGCTTTGAATCCAGGCAGCTCTTGGCCCATTAGCTGACCCAAAGGCAACAGGTGGGACCTGTTTTTGGCGGAACTGTTAAAGAAAAATGCCCTAGTCATCAGCTTGTTTCACTTTCATTTATCTCTGTCATCTGGGAATACAATATAGATAGTATCAGGAGCAACAAAAGGTACATTCTGATATTATTTTCAGTTTTTTGTCTAGACAGAGAAGACTAAGCACTTGGCTATCAGAAATACGTACCACAAAAAATAAGAAAGACATGCTCAGCAAAAGGCCAGAGGGGGGTAGCACTGCTTGTTCACTTTCTCTCTATATATTCTTTTTTAAAAGAAGAAAAAAGTTTAAACCCCACCACCCACTCATCAGGTGATTGGAGACTATAGTTGTAAAAATGTGCTGCAGGCAGAAGTTCTGAAAAATCCCAGAAAGTGTTGAAAACATCCCTAAACAAGGTATTTTTCTTCTGCACCTTTATTGCTAAAGGTCCCAATTGCTGCCAAGAAAACTAGTGAGAATGTTAGCTGCCAAATAAAAAATTTATGACAGTGTTTGGCAAAGGACTATCTCGCTGCTTGTTTTATACATTTCCACAAGGCGCTTGAAGGCGGCCTCTTTTTTTCTTGCCCCCACAGCACCCCCTCACTTTGGGTACGTATAGCTTACTGATCACTCTTCTGGGTCTGTTCTCTAATAAAAAAGCAAACTCCTATAAAGTAGGATTAAACAATATAACTTTTTTTCCCCCTTCTGTAGCTTCCTAAAATATGAGGGAAACGCTTTCAAATATGATGTGGTGCATAGAAGGGGAAAAGAGATGCTGGGATTGCGTATTTAGAATAGATACATTTAGAGGAAAGGAATAAGAACCTTCCAATTAAAAACTGTAGACTCGGCCGGGCGCGGTAGCTCACGCCTGTAATCCCACCACTTTGGGAGACCAAGGCGGGCGTATCACAAAGTCAGGAGTTCGAGACCAATCTAGCCAACATACTGAAACCCTGTCTCTACTAAACATGCAAAAAATTAGCTAGATGTGGTAGTGTGCACCTGTAATCCCAGCTACTCAGGAGGCTGAGGCAGGAGAATCGTGTGAACCCGGGAGGCAGAGGTTGCAGTGAGCCGAGATCGCGCCGCAATACTCCAGCCTGGGCAACAGTGCGAGAATCTGTCTCCAAAAAACAAACAAACAAACAAAACCCTATAGATTCTTAGTGTTAGAAGGAGTCTTAGAAATCCCCCAGTCCTTATGTGCCCAACATCCCATGCTTTGTAGATCAGGAAATGAGGGCCCAGAAGCAGTGTGGTCACACAGTGTGCCTGAGGTCACACAGCCCAGTAGCCCACCTGGGACCCGAGCCTGGCTCTCACCTTGATACCACACTCTTCCCCAAATCATCACTCCAGCCCAATGCTGCTTTGTTTGTTGGCATAATGCATAATCACCCCTACACACACGTTTTATGAGCATTGGAATTGTGAGTTATTCTCTTTTATGAAAATTACAACATTTCCTTCCCCAGAACTCTTCAAAAACCTAACTCATAAAAACCGAGTCAAGATACGGCAATGATACTACTAAAGTGGTATTGCCAGCCCGTATCAATGAAGCCTCCTGGCTGTGTCAGTGAATGTTTACATGAGCCTTTTAAAAGAGGGGAAGGGTGGGGACTGTATTTAGAAAAAAAAAGTTTTTTTGAACTGAGTTTGGATGTTGATAGTGATAATTACATAGGCTGCTCAACACCCTGAAATATTTTGCCTGCCTGTCTGAGAAAGCAAAGTTATGTCTCAGTCTTTTCAAAATGCTTATCAGATTATGCTTTCAGTTGTTAATTGGTGCTGTTTAGCACATACTTCATCATCAATCTCACTTACTCAAAAGCCTATGATGCACTCTTGTTCCTTGCCTCGCCTGGCTCTGTTACAGGCATCAGCAGTAACTGTCGCACACTCGGTGAAGTGGAAGCACAGGGCTGGGGCTGAGGCTGCCTTTTGCTGTGGCTGTGTTAAGGAAGCCAGTGTTATTTGATATAAAGTGCTGTGGACAGACCAGGAGTAAGCGGATTATTTCAGACAGCGTTAGGAGGTAACCAGAGGAAGATTAGCTCGACATGAGGCAGATATCATAAGCAAATTAGAAAACCTCCCCAATTAGTACAAGAAACCCAGATTTGTGCTGTTTGTGATCTTCTGCTGAAAGGCAAAGTGTCGATGTTATGGGCTCTAGCCTTGATTCAAGTTGAAATGTTGGCATTGCCTATCAGTGCATGTTAGCATCTGAGGCTGTATACTGGCCTAATAAATGAAGTAAATTCCCGTTCTCCTGCACTGCTAAGTATTCCCCATTCCAAGGTTCTATACATTGGGTAATGTTTTACTTGGCCCTGGAATAATCTCTAGGGCATATTATAATGTTTCGATACTGGGAATATTCAACATGACTCCAATGTACCACACTTAATCTCTCTTTTGTTTGTTTGTCTTGCGGAACATGTATCATGCTGAAGTCATAAAAATGAAGTGTGCAAAATGCCAGATGCTACAAATGCAATTAGATACTTAAAAATAGCTTTCTTGGTGGCACTGCTTGAACTCTGAACTGGGCCTTGTTTTTACGAACAGGGTGGTGCTTTTCTGCTATGCTTCTGATTGTGTGCTCTGATAGGAGGCAAGGCTCTGCTTCTAAGGCCACCATGCAAACCATCAGACTGTTCTAGAATCAGACTAGGTGCTGATGTTATACGACATCATTGCAGTTGCAGGAATGAGGTTTTTCTCCCCAGGAGCTCCGTGTACTCTCCTGCTTTTTGACCTCTGATGGTTTGCAGTCAAGCTGTGTTGGCAAAAACCCTCAACCGACTGAGTCTGACCAGTATAAAGAAGATGAAGTGCCCACACCCCTCACCCCTCACTTTTTAAGTTCTAAATGTATTCCACATAAACTTTTATTTCACCAGAACTCAAACAACCACAAAGCTCAGAATTTATTTTGCAATTTTATCCAAGGAAAAAGGTGATGTTTTTATATTGTGGGGAAAAGGGGGCTGGATCATATTTTCTGATTATAAAAATAGTACATATTTATTACTCCAAAATTTGCAAAATTCAAATCAAAATGCAAAATGCAAAAAAAAAAATTGTAAAATGCAAAAAATCAGAGATTTTTTTAAAATCATGATCCTGGTCAGGCACAGTGGCTCATACCTGTAATCCCAGCACTGTGGGAAGCTAGGTGGGAAGATCACTTGAGGCCAGGAGACCAGCCTGGGCAGTATAATAAGACCAGCCTGGGCAGTATAATAAGACCCCATCACTACAAAAAATAAATTAGCCAGGTGTGGTGATGCATGCCTGTGGTCCCAGCTACTCAGGAGGCTGAGGTGGGAGGACTGCTTGAGCCCAGGAGGCGGAGGTGGGAGGACTGCTTGGCCCAGGAGATTGAGGTTGCAATGAGCTATAATCACACTGTTGCACTCCAGCCTGGGCAACAGAGTGAGACTCCACCTCTAAAAAATAATAATAAATAAATAAAATAATAAATAAAAAATTAAAATTATGATCCCAACACCTAGACACAATCATTATTTACATTTCAGTGTATATCCTTCCAATTTCTGTTTTACATTTATATATGTAGTTTTTGCAAAATTGAGATCATACTATGCATACTACTTGTAACACTTGCTTTTTACATAATATATTATGAGCAAGAAAATTGGTCATCCTAATGATGACTAGGGTGGGGTCAGATTCTGTTAAACTTTCTGAATCATCAAGAACAAATTTGTTCCATATAGTCTTAGTAATAATTCTACTCTTGTATAAGCTTTTATTTGAAAATTATCAGTACCCAGATAGCATTTGTAACAACTCTCAACTCACCGATAATATATGAAATATTATCATATTACCGTATTCCTTTGAGAAGAACATTGTGTTTTCTCTGCTTTTACACATGCAATCTAATTCGAGCATCACAAGAACCCATGAGGTAGGAAAAAAGGACAGATGTTGTTGTCCCTGACTTTAATCATAAATGCAAAGTGACTCACCTGGCATTACAGCCGTTTGGAACTAGAGCTAGGAAGCAAGACGTTCTGTGACTTGTTATTTTCCTCACCATTGTATTGCATGTGGTCTTTGACATCAGATCCGATTTCAAATACCAGCTTTTCCACCAGCTAGCCGTGTGATCTTGGATAGTTTAACTCTCTAAGCCTCAGTTTCCTCCTCTGGAAAATGGGAACAGTGACACCTTTGCCATGGATTTGTTATGAGAATTAAATTAAAAACTTTGAGTGAAGGACTTAGGATAGTAGAAATCACTAAAAAAAAAATTGTATGTTTTACCCTTGTTCTTTTTTCTCCTACACATTCCCTATTACTTTTTTTTTTTCCCTGAGAGACAGAGTCTCACTCTGTCACCCAGGCTGGAGTGCATTGGTGTGATCTCAGCTTACTGTAACCTCCACCTCCCAGGTTCAAGCAATTCTCCTGCCTCAGCTTCCCAAGTAGCTGAGACCTACAGGCGTGCGCCACCACGCCCAGCTAATTTTTGTATTTTTAGTAGAGACAGAGTTTCACTATATGTTGGCCAGGCTGGTCTCTAACTAACTCCTGACCTCAGGTGATCTGCCCGCCTTGGCCTCCCAAAGTGCTGGATTACAGGCATGAGCCACTGCGCCCGGCCCCCTCTTACTCTCTTATAACACTGTGAATAAAATAATCTATTATGTTTCTTTTATCCAATATACTGAATTTTTAGTTTAGCATTATTTTAAATAATCATTAGTATATATATAATGAGAATATCTTATTATGAATTATAATTTCTTTCTGTGCAAAGACTTGCCATTAGTTCAATCAGTGTTTTGAACTAATGAAAGCTAGGCGACAGTTAAGGCTTGTGTTCTGGTTATCAAAGAGGTGCCCCCTTGAAATCCCACTTGGATTGCCAAGAAGCCAATATGAGGGATCAAAAAGCTGTCACGGGGTGACACGCGGTGGCTCCCCCCTGTAATCCCAGCACTTTGAGAGGCCAAGGTGAGCAGATCACCTGAGGTCAGGAGTTCGAGACCAGCCTGGCCAACATGATGAAACCCTGACTCTACTAAAAAATATTTTCAAAAAACTTAGCCAGGCATAGTGGCAGACACCTGTAATCCCAGCTACTCGGGAGGCTGAGGCAGGAGAATCACTTGAACTCTGGAGGCCAAGGTTGCAGTGATCCAAGATTGCACCACTGCAGTCCAGCCTGGGCGACAAAGCAAGACTCCATCAAAAAAAAAAAAACAGAAAGAAAACTGTCATGGGTCTGCAGGGGGGTGTGAGAAGGTCTCAAGAACCTAAGACATCCAAGTGAACTGATGAATTCCCAACTCACTGATCTCGTGTCTAGGAACAATTCAAGTAAAATGCAGCCCACCTCTTCACAAAACTGCTTCCTCTCATATAAAAGAGGTTCTGGACAAGCAGAGGCCATCATCTGTCAGGCCCCAGGTTGGCCCTGGTGTGGGCAAGTCCTTGAAAGAATCACTCTACTAGAGTATCTTCAACCCCTGGGAGGGAAATGTTCTTCCTGGGCCCGTAAAAGGCATTCTGTTTAGGCTGAAAGGAAATTTCCTACAGCCAAGCATCTCCTGTCAGCTAATTTGATAGTTCTCTATCAAGTAAACCATTAGTGAATACATTGATCCTTTTTTTTCCCCCTTTCTGCAGGTCTGCCTTGGCTATTCCCAAGATTTCTCTGAACCAGTTGGGCAAAATTGATTTTTATTAGTTCCACTGGCCTTGTGGAAAATTATCTCATGAACTGGTTTTTATAGGAAGACTCAAAGCATAGCACAGGGTAAAAAAAGAAGCCTATAGCAGTCAAAACTGTTGTCTGAAATGTCTTCAGACTGGAAGGCTGAATTTATTGCACAAAACAAGTACTAGCAAGGCGGAGGTGTGCAGTCCTGCTCATTATCACTGGAAAGGGGAACCAAAAAGCGGAGTAAAAAATTAAATTTTAATAATGCCAGTGATATTTTCTAAATCTTTCCTGACAGAAAGATTCTCATTATTTTTATCTGTCTCCGAGTAGGTTCTTTTAGTGCCATCTCAGAAATGGCCTCAGCTATGATTGTTTTCCAGGCTTTAAAGCATCTAAAAAAACAAATATATACAGAGAGAAATATGCTTTAGATTGTTCGAGGAAGGGCCGTGACCGTGGCAACATCCCGGCTAGTGTATTTGCAGCCAACATTTGCTGGGAACGCCTGCAGCTTTCACAAAAGCGGTCCATGTCGTTAAGACAATTGCTGTAAATCCCCCCAACAAAGAGGACCCAAAATCCACTGCAGTTGGCTACAGGAGGAGCCCAGGGGCCCCAAGTCCCAAGTTTGGGTTCATTCTAGAAACCTCTCTATGCTGGCCATGAAAGGAAATTCAAGAAAAAAATAATAATAATAAGATATCCTATTGTTTTAGTAAATGTGAAAACTCACATTCCAAGTGTCATATGATACAGAATTTTGGGGGACAGGAGGGAAACTAAAGGCAGAATCATTAAAGTAGCCCAATCTGTGATGACGTGATGATTTTTTTGTCTGTCTGTTTTCTCACCTCTTCAGTGCCTGTGTAGGAACCTGTCTTGGTCCCAAAAGGAATTAGAGCATTTACCTAAATATACGCAAGACAATAAGATTGAGTATTTACAAAATGAAGTAATGGGGAGGCCAGTACACAAACTGCGGAATCGCCTATACATTTGTAAGAGGTGGCCCACAGGTTTCTCTCTGGACGTTCTGGCAGCCGACTTGGAGAGGGCAATGGTTTCAGCTACGTGAGTCAGTATCTGTGAGATAGAAACTCAGCTTTTTCCCCTACTCTGATGACAGACAACACTTTCTCGTGGGACCTCTTCACAGGGACACACACTGTGCAGGTTAGTAAACACCAGGCTCCAAAGCATCCTTCCAGGGAGGACAGTGAGCCCTGCAGGGCGCTCTGACCGTCCTCCTTTCCTCAGGCTGGCGGTGTTAGGTCAGTGCAGCTGTGAACCAAAGTAACGCTGTGCAGATGGGACACTCAGAGGGCTCAGCTGCTCCAGGGTTGACCTCAGAGCCTCCAGCAGGAGAGGTGGACCCCAGTTCACTCGGCTCCTCAGCCAGCACTGTCTCTCAGCTGGTCTTTCAACACATCTTCCATAGGAGAGAATTTCAGGTTGTTCCCTTTGCTGAGGACCTGGAGTGGAAACGCCTTATTATTGGTACTTAAGGGCCATCGTGTTGTCTCGTAGCCAGTTAGAGGGTCAGATATCACCATCATCTGTGAAAATTAAGGCCAGGGAGCTTGAAGGGAGGGTCCCCAAAGAATGACAGAGTGAAAGTTCACACTCTCTCTTTGCAAGACGCAGGCTGCCTTTTGACTTAGTCTGTATGAAGATCCCTCCTAATTCATGGGTGATTTTCCTACTCATTGCTGCCAAATACAGGACCTGAGAGAGTGATCAAAGGATCAAAGGCCACACTACTCCTTGGCAACTAGTTTTCTTTGTCTTTGTCAAGTCCCCAAATACGGTTCTTGGTGCCCATCCTCAAGGGTGCTGGGTTCTCATACGTTTACTGCCATTTTAAAGATGGATAAACTGAGGCACTATTTGTTCTCCCTAAGATCACACAGCAAATTGTAGGTAGAGGCAACCCTACAAGGCTGCCTTTGCTCCTCACCCTCCAAGAGAGACCTCTGGCTTTCCCATTCCAGGCCTCCTGACCTCTAACACGCTGCATAGGAAATGCACACCATCCTCCCCGAGAGTCACCAGCTGGGCTTCTCCAGCCACGTGCTGCAGACCATGCCAAGGTCAGGGGGCTGCAGATGTTCGGTCCAGCCCTGACCTCTGCTTATGCTTCTCGTGAAAGTCCATGAGGCACGCACAAGCTGGTTTCTGGCTCCTGTTGACCCTTCCCTGGCCTTTGACTCCACGGTTAGGAATCGGTTATGGGCTAAGTTAGATGATCTCAGGGTAGACCCTGGTTATTGATGCTGCCACAGAGGCTGAACTTCAGGCTTCTGAGAGCCGCGGGGTCAGGAGGGCTGGGCTTTTCCCGCCTCCGAGGGAGTCTCCAGGAGGGTCAGGCAGGGGTGCGCTCACCACCACTCCCTCTTCCTTTTAATTTCTTCCTTAATAACTAGTCAGAGGTCGCAGACTGAAGGCCCACAGGGTGAGTCTACCCCACAGATGTGCTTTCTTTGGCCATCCAGTGTTTTGGAAAACTTTGACTTAGTTGCCAACATTTAAAACTTGGGAGATTTCACAAAGAGAACACCATTTCTGGCTTATCTTGGCGAATCAGAAGGTCTCAGTCCCAGCAGCAGTCAGCAGCAGCCCCTCGCTTTAGAAAAAGGGCCGGTGCCCCCGTTCTCCCAGTCCCTGCCCCTGATGCCTACAGCCTGTGGACTGGATCTCCCCCACCCTCACAGCACTTTCTTCCTTGGTTAGAGAGAAGGATACGCCTTCCCAGGCTGGCAGGTGATGTGGCTTCACCTGCACAAACCTGGGGGCTCTGTTATCTGATCGTTACCCCACCCCACCCTCCTCCCAGCCTAAGAACTATGAGTCAATCATCCTGCTTATCGTTAATGAGCCTTGCGGGGAGGCGTTCTTAACCCAGAGTTCACCTGCTCAGATCTGATTAATGCTGCTTTGGGGTATGTGAAGTCAGTGTAAGATTATGAAGGAGATATCACAAGTTTGAACAGACAGCACACACTCTGCAGGGGTCTCATTCAATGTCCAACTAAGAAAACAGGGCAGCCCAGGGCTTAGCCAAGCAGGACACCCCTCCACCTGGGCTGGGGGGACTAGGCAGCGAGCAGTGTCCCTGGAGCCCAGAGAGAGAGAGAGAGTTATGATGTTAGGATCTAGAAAATGTAACCACATCCCTCAAGAGTTGACAGAGATGCAGGCGGCTGATAAGCCTCTGCCAGAATGTTTTTCCTTTCTGACATCAGGAAAGAAAAAGGTGTTAAATGAATGACTATTAAGTGGTAAGTATCGAATGTCAGATCTTAGGGAAAATAAAGCCCATCACAAAAGCCAAGGCAGCCGAGTCTTCACCAGTATGTTCCAGGAGAGGCATCGTGGCCGTCAGGGAGTATCCCCAGGGAAGCTCACGGAGCCACAGAGGAGCTGAAGGCAGGGATTCCAGGCGAGTAGCTCAGCCTGGACCGGACAATCCAAGCTGATCAGGACTAAGACCAGATGTGCCCTGTTGAGCCCTGGTCATCTGCAGGAATCTGAGGAGGGATATGTAGGCTTTCAGAGCAAGGCACCTGAAGCAGGAGGCTGCCTGCATGAGGGGGTACAGCCAGACAAGGAGGAGTTTCAAGAACTAATGTGGGGAGATGGTGAGTATGATAGGAGTGGAGTAATAATAGTTCCTATAGTTATTTATTGAGCAATTACCATTGGCCAGGCACTGATCTAAGCACTTCACATTGAATTAAGCCATTTATTTATTAATGTAATTCATTAACAGAATGCTGCTATTATTGGCCCCATTTTACCAGTAGAGGGAAAGCACAGCATTGGCTCTTTGGAGCGCGCCAATTCCTTGTATTGGTACTGTTTTCTTTCATAGAGACCTGATGGTAGATTGTTCACTCTTTATTTTGCCAAGTAAGAAAGAGTAATTTCCAATGAGAGACTACATTTCTAATGTCCAAGAAAAGACACTGGGACATCTTCTCCTACTCTCACTGCATAAAGGACATTTTCATTTTCACACTAAAACAGTCAAGAGGATGTCATCTCAGAGAAGGAATGCAGTAACTTAACCAATGCTGTACAACTGGTGTGTGGTAGATCCTAGATTCGAATCCAAGCAATTTGGCTCCAAAAATGAGGGTGGTTGCTCAACCTCCACCCGAATGTAGTCTGTGGTTTCTCTGGAGGCTGAAAAGGATGAGGGACCTTCATGCAGGAAAGAGCTTGGTGGGTTACTAGTTCAGGAGGGCAGGAAGTTTGCATCTCAATAAAGGGTCAGGACTCAGTGGAGGTGGAGAACCTTCTCAAGCAGATTTTCCCAGGATGGCCAGCAGGAAGTGGGAAGATAAGGAGTACCTAAAGCTGGGGGTTGCGGAGGGGTCATCCTGGCCCACACACCAATCACGTCTGCCCTGGGCTGAGAACTTTCAGGGCCACCTCTGGAGTGGGCCTGGCCTTTTCCCTGGGTAGGCCTGAGCCATCAGATCTAGGTCCTAATACATGAGGATAGTTGTAAAAATTCAATGACATCTTGTATGCAATAAACCAGAAAAGGTACTTTCTTTTTAAGTCTGTCCAGAAGTTATATAGATCTTCACAAACCTTGCGGAAGATACTTGGGAGAGCTTCCTTTATTACCATTTCATGGATGGGGAAACTCAAGGACCTGTAGTCCTTTCCCGGATTCGCACAGTGAGCCTAGCTAGTTCTTCCATCTGATTTTCTTTCTGCCTAGAACTCTGTTCCAACAGATCCACTACAATAAATCTTCAGCAGACCTGAATCTTTCTATAGTGTATCCCCTCACCTAAAAATAAAAAATCGTGTGTTACAAGGTCATTGGCAGCTCCCAGAGAACACTTGCCATTCTTTCTGTCTCAGACTCTGGTGAGGGATCAGGTGATCAGGTCTCAGACTCTTTGGTGAGGGATCAGGTGATCACACGTTTACCTGGAAGAGATAAAGTAAGCCCCTTAAAAGGCTGAAAGGAGACAGGCAATGTGCCAGTGATTGAAGAAAGCTGATGAAATATGCTGCAGAATAAAATGAATATTACCTTAGTAATGTACTGCGTATTTACATTAGGCACTGAGTGAAGAATTGACTGACTTTGGTTAATCAGTGCCCTGCACTACCAACAAAAATAAACTTGCAGCTGGGTGTGGTGGCTCGCACCTGTGATCCCAGCACTTTGGGAGGCCAAGGCAGGAGGATCACTGGAGCCCAGGAATTTGAGACCAGCCTGGGTAACATAGGGAGACGCATCTCTACTAAAAACTTTTGTAAATTAGCCAGGCATAGTGGCGTGCACCTGTGGTCCCAGCTATTCGGGAGGCTGAGGCAGACCACTCGAACCCGGGAAGTTGAGGCTGTGGTGGGCAGTACCACTGCACTCCAGCCTGGGAGCGGGGACCTTGTCTCAAAAAATAAACGTAAAAATAAGTTTGTGTACTCAGTGACTGTGTCTATAGAAAACAATGTAAAGATATCCAAGACTCTTCCATCAAAGAACCAAGAAGGATCTAGTAAAGATTCTAAGACACACGGTTATATAAATAATGATCTGTGTGCTGTACAGTGGTAGAAGATGGGGCTGGAGAAGTGGGTTGAGGCTTCGGTTACCTCCTCTGTAAAAATGGGGATGATAATAGGCCCCAGCTCATAGGGTTGTGGTGAGGGTTCAGGCACAGTGTATAAAATGCCAGAACAACGCCTGGCCCAGAGTAAAGCCCAGCCAACCTGAGCTGCTCATGCAGGCATCCCTGCTGCCATGGCTGCAGCTGTCCTCACTGCAGCGGATGTTGTTGCAGCCGCATTCTCTAGAATAATCACCAAAGAGTACTGCTGGGTGGGAATTTCTAGCCCCATGCTTTACAGACGTTCAGATTTCTTGGAATTGACCTTTTTTGTTTTTTTTAAGCACAGGCCTATTGGAAGATTGTCCACTATTTATTTTGCCAAGTAAGAGAGAGTAATTTCCAAGGGAGAGTACATTTCCAATGTCCAAAGAAGGACACTGGGGAAAAACCCTGCCATCTACACTCGTCATCACTCCATAAAACAAGGGACATTTTGACACTGAAACAGTGGAAAGGGCATATTCTCAGAGAAAAGGGCAGCCTCGAAATTGAGTAATCTTGGGTTTAAGAAAAAAGCTTCCTTCTAATGTTACTCTTCTTTTCCCACTTCAGCCTTGGCCTGGAGTTGGGGGCCACTTTTCCCAGTCATCCCATGCCCCCTCTTCTTTTTATTTTATTTTATTTATTTTTTGAGATGGAGTTTCACTCTTGTCGCCCAGGCTGGAGTGCAATGGTTCAATCTCGGCTCACTACAACCTCTGCCTCCTAGGTTCAAGCGATTCTCCTGCCTCAGCCTCCCAAGTAGCTGGGGTTACAGGCATCTGCCACCACGCCCAGCTAATTTTGTATTTTTAGTAGAGATGGAGTTTCACCATGTTGGTCAGGCTGGTCTCAAACTCCTGATCTCAAGTGACCCACCCACCTTGGCCTCCCAAAGTGCTGAGATTACAGGCATGAGCCACCACGCCCAGCTTCCTTCTTCATTTTAGAGAGAAGTGGGTTTGGGTTGGGCTTATGAAGAGGTGGGGCCACTGATGGGTTTGAGTTGCTGTCACGTACAGACACCGTGAGAGGCAGTGACCACTTGAATGAGAAAGAGTGTGATAGTGAAACAAGAGTGGGCCTGGGGCCGGAAGACCTGGCTGTGCCCCAGGTAGCTGACCCTGGGCACATATCTTCCCCTCTCAGGACCTCAGTGTCCTCAACTCTAAAATGAAGAATCTAAGCCAGATGTGGTGATGTGCACCTGTGATCCCAGCTACTCAGGAGGCTGAGGTGGGAGGATCACTCGAGCCCAGGAGGTGAAGGCTGCAGTGAGCTGTGATTGTGCCACTGCACACCAGCCTGGGCAACAGAGTGAGACCCTGTCTCTAAAAAAATAAAACAAAATGAAGAATTTAGACTAGGGCGTGGAGGCCTTTTCCAGCTCTAGCCATCTACAGACATGTGAGGAGTTAAATATACCTTACATTTCTAGAACATCCTTATTTAATTCTCTTCAAGTTCTTTCCAAGCCCTTTGATTGAAGCGAGCTGCCTTGATCCTATCTGGGAGTCTGCAGCCAGCAAAGCCACTCTGCAGGCCCCCTGCCATTGTCAAGTCCATATTTAAGAATGGCAGTGGCCATGGTGCCCAGGCTGAAATTTGAGGTACACATTTGGCAACATAGAGTGCAATGTAACTACACATTACTGATCAAAACCCATCAGACTTATCAGTGGGCTCTGACAGGTACTTGTTGGCTGCCTTCCCAGGCTGGGAAGGTATCCCTGAGCCAGCCAATGCGATGCCCTCCCCTCCCTTTTGATGTTTGTGGGAGAGAAGGCTCGGCTGTGCTCGGGAGACTGTCAGCATGAGGCCCAGATGGATACCAGCCTGTGGGAACCAGAAGCCTGGAAGGCTTGGGAAGCAGCAGCTTCCTGGATTACTGCCTCCACCTTCCCATCCAGCCACTGGAAGTTTCCTAGGCAGCTTCTCCAGCCTCTGACAACCAGTGCCTCTCACCTTTCCTGAAATACCATCTCCTTTTACAGAATGATTTGCCAACTGCACACATGTAAAGAGCTTTTCAAAGTGCTTTACAATCTTTAATGAGCTAATCCTCTCCTTCCTCCCTGGGGTGGTTGGTGAGTTGGCTGATTTTGTTTGGGAAGAAACTGAAACCCAAATGTCATGGGGTGACTTGCTCTAGGTCACCCCAGGTAAATACTGGATTATGGGTACACAACACATTGTCCCGGCCCTGGCATTACTCTGATTGCGGCCTTTGTTGTGAGGCTTCTGTCATTCATTGATTGCTCATTGTGACACCATAAGTTCCCATAGGGCAGGGACTCTGTGTTTCCTTTGTTCTTCAGAGGGACTTCGGCCAGACCTGCCAGACCTGTCTGTGCAGCTCACGCCTTGTCCAAGACCACCACATTCTTCAACCAAGGAGGGCCACCCTAGGTAGATTTTAGATGTTGTTTTGTTTTTTTTTTTTTTTCTGAGACAGAGTCCTTCTCTGTCTCCCAGGCTGGAGTGCAGTCGTGCGATCACAGGTCACTGCAGCCTTGAACTCCTGGACTTAAGCAATCCTCCCACCTCAGCCTCCAGAGTAGCTGGGACTAAAGGTGTGCCCCACCACGCCCGGCTTTTTTTTTTTTTTTTTTTACTTTTTGTAGAGACTTGGGTCTCACCATGTTGCCCAGGCTGGTCTCAAATTCCTGCCCTCAAGTGATCCTGCCACCGTAGCTTCCCCAATGTGTGGAGATTTCAGTTGTGAGCCACTGTGCCCAGCCAGTAGCTTTTAGCTTTTAGATCATGAGTGGTCAAATCACAGACAGTGGGCCTTATCCAGCCTTCCTCCTGTTTTAGCCACAGGCTAATAGTAGTTTTACATTTTTAAATGGTTGAAAAAAATTCAAAAGAAGAATTTTTGACACGTGAAAATTATACAGATTCAGAATTATACAACTCAGATTCCAGTGTCTGTAAATAAAGACTTCATTGGAACACAGCCATGCTTATTCATTGACATACGTCACTGGCTCCGCTTTACACTACAAGAACAAAGCTGAGCAGTTGTGACAGACTGTGGAGTCCCCAAAGCCTAAAATGTTTAGTTATGGGTTAAATTGCAGCCCCTCACCTTAATTCATATGTCGAAGTACTAACCTCTAGTACCTCAGAATATGACTTTATTTGGAAATAATGTCTTTGCAAATGCAATTAGTTAAGACGAGGTACGGGAATAGGGTGGGCCCCTGAGCCAATGTGATCGGTGTCCTTATTAAAAGGAGAAACTTGAACACAGGCACTCACATAGAGATACCACCTTGTGAAAACAAAGGCAGAGATGAGGGAATGCATCAGACCCTTGCACTGCTCTCTCAGGGAACCAACCCTGCCGACACCTTGACCTTGCACTTCGGCCTCCAGAGCTGGGAGACAATCACTTTCTGTTGTTGAAGCCACCCAGTCTGTGCGACTTTGTTATGCCAGCCCTAGCACACTAATATACTGACTGTCTGGCCCTCTACAGACAGAGTTTGCTGATTCCTGTTAAGCTCTAAGTATTAACAAAAATTTAGAAACAGGGCAAAGCGACTCTAGTCCTCAGTCAGGACCTAATCTAGATATGCCAGGGCTCAGGGACTGGCTCTGGCTCCTTGGTTCCTTGCTGGAGAAAGTGCTCATCTCCCTGCCCATCAAAACTCGTCCCTCCTGTGTCCCAGTCCCTCAGGTCTCTCAGATGACTGACTACACCTAAATTGATGTTAGCCATTTGGGGCTACTAGTGGCTGATGATGGCTTGGTAGATTGGCCCAGAGACAGCATCTAGTTTTCTTCCTATTTTGATGATGATGATGATGATGATGATGATTATTATTATTATTATTATTATTATTTTGAGATGGAGTCTCACTCTGTCACCCAGGCTGGAGTACAGTGGCAAGATCTTGACTCACTGCAACTTCCACCTCCCGGGTTCAAGCAATTCTCCTGCCTCTGCCTCCTGAGGAGCTGGGACTACAGGCACTTGCCACCACACCTGGCTAATTTTTATATTTTTAGTACAGATGGGATTTTACCATGTTGGCCAGGCTGGTCTCAAACTCCTGACCTCAAGTGATCTGCCCACCTCCACCTCCCAAAGTGCTGGGATTGCAGGCGTGAGCCACCGTGCCCGGCCTTATTTTTTTTTATTTTTGAGATAGGGTCTCGCTCTGTCACCCAGGCTGGAATGCAGCGGTGCAATCATGGCTCATTGTGATTTCAACTTCAGGCTTAAGCAATTCTCCTACCTCAGCCTCCTTAGTAGCTGGGAGCACAAGTACATGCCACCACACCTGCCTTTTTTTTTTTTCCACAGGGATGGGGGATCTCTTTATGTTGCCCAGGCTAGTCTCAAACTCCTAAGCTCAAGCGATCCTCCTGCCTCAGCCTCCCAAAGTGCTGGGATTTCAGGCATGAGCCACTGCACCTAGCCTTCTTCCTGTTTTAAATGGCCTATTCCAGAGGCAGGAGTTTTGTGAAATGAGTGTTGTGGCACATGCCCCCTCAGTCCCCTTATCTCACATGACTTCAGGAAACTGCTCTGCTCATGAATGGAAATTCTTATTCTGAGATGTAAGAATCAACAGCTCCCAAAGACTGTGAGCCCCACAGCTGCATGCAAAGCTTCTGTGAACCCGGCTGGGACTGACCTGTCCTTTGGAGGAGGACTTAGTGTAGATCCACAGTAAACGTGCAGTGCAGCCATGGGGAAGAAGTTGGAGACATGGAAAACAGTCATCATGAAACCCAAGATAAGATCACCATTCTCCTGCCTCAGCCTCCCAAGTAGCTGGGACTATAGGCACCCGCCACCTCGCCCAGCTAGTTTTTTTTGTTTTTTTTTTTTTTTGTATTTTTTAGTAGAGACGGAGTTTCACCGTGTTAGCCAGGATGGTCTCGATCTCCTGACCTCGTGATCCGCTCATCTCAGCCTCCCAAAGTGCTAGGATTACAGGCTTGAGCCACCACGCCCGGCACAAAAAATTTAAAAATTAGCCAGGTGCAGTGGTGCATGCCTGTAGTCCTAGCTACCTGGGAGGCTGAGGCGGGAGGATCACTTGAGCCCAAGAGTTCAAGGCTGCAGTGAGCTATGATTGCACCAGTGCCCTCCAGCCTGGGCAATAGGCCAAGACTCTGTCCCTTAAAAATAAAAAATAAAAAGGACCCTATTTCCAAATAAGGTCACCTTCTGAGGTTCCAGGTGGACATGAATTTGCAGGGACACTGTTCAATCCAGTACAGTCCGTATGATTTAAAGTGAGAGGCCGGGCACAGTGCCTCATGTGTGTAATCCCAGCACTTTGGGAGGCTCAGGTGGGCAGATTACCTGAGGTCAGGAGTTCAAGACCAGCCTGGCCAACATGGCGAAACCTCATCTCTCCTAAAAATACAAAAATTAGCCTGGTTTGGTGGCAGCACCTGTAATCTCAGCTACTCAGGAGGCTGAGGCAGGAGAATCACTTGGACCCAGGAGGTGGAGGTTACAGTGAGCTGAGATTGCTCCTCTGCACTCCAGCCTGGTTGACAAAGCGAGACTGCGTCTCAAAAAAGAAAAAAAGAAAAAAAAGAACATGAGAGAATCCCCAACCATACTTGCTCCAGTCAATGGGGAATTGTTTGGCTCCTGTAGCTGGGAAGCTGAGTGTGACTCTTCAGGTTTCAGGCACACAGCAGGAAGAGGAAGCGGGGGTTCAAATATGTCTTCAGGAATCCGTCTCCTTTTCTTCATCTCTCGGCTCTGCATTCCTCTGGTGTCGGCTTCTTTCAGGCAGCCTCGTCCGGTACGGTAGTAAGAATGGTCCTTGGCAGCTCCAGGTTCTCACTGTCCTGACAGTCAATCTCAGTAAAAACAGTATCTTTTTCCTGATTTTCCAGTAAGAATCCCAAGAGGAACTCCATCTGGCTTGGGTGGCAGACCAGTCCTTGAGCCAAGGGTAGTGCAAGAGCTAGAAAGCTATAATTGGCTGGGCCTGCCTGGGTCCTATGCCCGCCTGTGGAATCAGAGTGGGGTCAGCCTCCCTGAATTCTTGGGATGGGGCTGAGGATTCCTCCTAGAGATGCAGGACATGGAAGACCCAAGATGGGCATTAGTAGGCAGCATGATAACCACACAGCTCTAGCTCAGAGGCAAACATGTCCCCAGCTCTGAAAATAACCCTTCCAATTAAAGTGAGTGTTTGAGGCAGATGACGATCAACTGTTTCTCCTACCCCTGTTTTCATTTCTTTCTGGTGAATACTAACGTTGAATTGGATATAGAATGTAAAGAGCTTTCCCTTGGCCCATGTTTTGGGAAGTGCCTCGAGAGAAGCAGATCCGGGCTCCTTTGCTCAGAATTTATCCCATGCTTTCACGGTTGCTAATTACTGTTCTGTCAGACCCCAAAGGTGGGGCATCGTTATTCAGGGCCAGTCAGCCAGGCAGGAAGGCAGGTACAGGATGCGGCTCTGAACCTGTAAAGTGTCTGCCACTCTCCAGCTAATGAATACAGGCTTGTAAAAGAGTTGGGACTCTGCTGGCATCCTGAATGGGACAGTGGCTAACAGCTAAGTCCTAAAGCTGTGCTTGTCTACAAGCAGCCCTTAGAAATCAGGAGAACAGTAACCACGTGACCCTGAGCACATGTAGGTAGAGTCTCTCATTTCTTCATCAGCAAGCATTTTTTGAGAACATTTATGCCAAGCTCTGTGTTAGGCATCAGGGATACAAAAGACAAAGGAAATTCGGTCTGTGGAAGGTCCACTTTTTACTGGGGACTGTAGTCAATGTACTGGAAAGAGAGATGCGTAGGGAGATGGGAGAATACAAGAGGGGCATAGCCAGGAAATGCCTCTTGGAAGAGGAGGGAAGAATGCACGTATGTCATAGATCAAGGACTTGGTTTGGAATCAGGGTGACTCAACCTAAAAATGCTTTTTGGTCATAAATAACAGAAGACCCAATTCAAACTGACTTTGGAAAATAAAGTCAGTTTATTTTCTCATATAAGTTAAAGTCCAAAGAAAGGGTGGTTTGATTAAAACAAAAAAAGGAAGTTCACTGTCGGCCTGGCATGGTGGCTCACACTTGTAATCCCAGCACTTTGGGAGGCTGAGGTGGGCAGATCACCTGAGGTCAGGAGTTTGGAACCAAGCTGGCCAACGTGGTGAAATCCCATCTCTACTAAAAATACAAAAATTAGCCAGACGTGGTGGCAGATGCCTGTAACCCCAGCTACTCTGGAGGCTGAGGCTATAATCCCAGCTACCTGGGAGGCGGAGGTTGCAGTGAGCTGAGATCGCACCACTGCACTCCAGCCTGAAGACAGAGCATGACTCCGTCTCAAAAACAAAAAAAAAAAAATTAAAAATTAAAGTTCTCTGTCTTCAGGACTGGGGTTCTATTTCTCTGCCCACTGTGGGTCAGCTTCTTTCTTGGGTTGGCTTCCCTCCATAATCAAAAGGGCTGCAGTGGATCCAGCCTGACATCCACACACCAAACTGTCCAGGTGACCTGGCATTTCAAGCAAAGTTGCTGAGATCCACTCTGTTGAATGGGCTTCAGTCACAAGCCTGCTCCTGGTCCAGTTACCATGGCCAGGGGCATGGAATGTACTGACCATGGCAGCCTCAGTCACAGCTGTACCCCTGGAGCTGGGGGAGCGTCAGCTGTGCGGAATAGGGAAACGAACGCAGCCACCGTGGATCTGCTACACACAGGAAGCAGACGCCTGGCTAGGCCTGGTGAGGCCTCGTGCATGGTATCATCACTCATCAATACACAGGGGCATTGGCTGGAAGAAGCTCCTGATTCCTCAGTGAAAAGTGTCGTGACCAAGAGGTCAGTTTCCCAGCTCTTGAAAACCTGTTCTTCAAGGAAAAAAAAAAAAAAATCTTATCAGTCCTCATCATACCTTGGCTTCTGAAATACATGAAACCAGAGCCTCTCTTGGCTTGGCCAGATGCCTCCTCTTGTCTGAGAGGCGGACAGTAGCGTATCACTCAGGGTAGCTTATGGTATTCGGCAGTGAAAAACAACCCCCAGTCCTCAGTGGCTCAACGCAAGTCCACCGGGAGTCCAGGTGTGTCTCCAGGACAGTGGCTCTTTACATGATGACTGCAGGATCCGGGCAGAAGATGTTACCACCGTCCTGTAACTTGCACTCTCTGGAACGATACAGTCCCCACCCCCCCAGTCAAAACCGCAGGAAGAGCCAGCTAGAGAGACAAACACTGGAAGTTAGATGCCTCCACCTGGGAGTGACACTGAGAACTTTTGCTCTCACTTCTTTAGCCAAAGCTAGTTCCAAGACCACGCCTAACATTAAGGTGAGTGCATCCATGCCTGGAAGTAGAGGAGAACCGGATATTGGAGAACACTCGTAATGCCTGCTCCAGTGGAATTCCTGGGCTCCTCGAGCAAGAGCAGAGAGCTGTGCCAGGTGCCGCGCCTGTCCCCTGCACTGGAACCAGCCTTCTGTGATTCCGGCTGCCACACGCAGGAGCTCATTTCCAGGCTGGGAGGAGACTGGCAATGGAAAGATTAACTGCTCCCTGGGTTCCACATGGGGATCAGTACTTTCAATAGTACTTTGTGAGTTCAGCCTCAAAGTAAATGGTTAATTCATCTTGTATCAACAGCACTGTGATTCATAATGTAAACTTGGAGAATCCTTGATGTTTCGGGCCCACATTCCTTTTATTTTGGCTCTGCATTCTTTTAAAGCCACAGTGTGCTCATTTAATAGAATGCAGCATGCAAATGCACAAGTTTTTGCCTGGAGGCAATTTAGCCTGGCTGTTTCAATGGATGTCTTCTTTCAAGTGTATATTCTTTCTTAAATTATTTACTGGGTAAACACACTTTGCATTTTCAAAAGGGAGATTAAGACGGCTTGCTGCAGACCTAGTTCAACAGAAAGCTCCCCGCTTGCCCAAAGTTAGGAGGAAGTTACTTTGGGCTTCTCCCCAAGTTCCTTCGCCACCATCTCACTAGCTGGGAACCCCTCGGCCTGGCTGGTTTTTCTAATTCTCTCCAAACTCTGCATTCCTTTCTGCTTTGCCTACAGCAATATGGGCCGGCAGCCCCTGGCTGCGATTGCAACTAGGCTTCCTCACAGATGGGGCCCACCAGTGCCAGCCTGTATTCCCCCCTTCCAAACTGGCTCAGTCCTATCCACCCAGATGCCCTGAGAGTTCACTTTTCTGGTCCTGAGGGAGACCACATTTGCACAACTCCTTTGAGGTCCAAAGCTGGGTGGACGGCCCAGCCAGTCGAGCTTACTTAGAGCTCTCTCTGTTCCAACTCTTTCCCCACCCCCATCTACTCTGCGTCCCAAATGTCTGCCGGCATTTGGTTTGAAAGCAAATGCCCTTTCCTGCTGACACCCCGCCCCCACCCAGCACACAGGGAGTTCCCTCTAGCTTGGGGAGAAGACCCAGTCATGCTCTGAGAAGGCGTGATGGTAGGAAGTTTCATCTTTGGTGGGGCTTGCTTCAACTTTGAACTTTAGCCTTTTCCATGCAGACTCCCTGAGATTTTCCTGCAAATTAATTGCACAGACTTCTTCTCCACCGTCCTTTGAATGGAAGATTACAGTTACCAGAGACTGCATTCTTTCATGATCACTCTTTGGGCAGTTCTCTTGAGTGCCTGTGTGCCAGCAACTGTGCCATGTGTGGGGTGGTAGAGGTGAATTCCACACGGCCCCAGTCCACACAGGTTGGGCCCTTGGAAGCGGGCGGTGGAGGGGAAGCCACCAGGCCCTGTGGGTGCACCAGGGAGGGGGTGAAGCCCAATTAGGAAGGCTAGGGAAGAGCTGAGGATTTAGGGATTCCTGTGTATTCATATTTCTTACCATGCCTCAGATTGAACAAGTAACACCCACAGCTAATCCTTTCTAAATTAGCATCATGGATGCCTTGGGGTCCTCAACCCACAAATAAAATGGTTGTCAACCAAGCTGTACAAGAGACACTACTGTAGATTACTGTAGGCAGAATTTTAAAGAGTTTTCATGCTTTTAATCTGTTTCACTGCTGAGTTTCAATTTTGCTGATTTCCTTTGCAAGTCTGATGAGGGTGACTGTGGTAAATAGAGATTTTGACAGTGACTTGGGCAAATGGGATGTGTAGGGGCTGTTCTGAAGACTTCTGTCCTTTCCAGAGAAAAGGGGGAAAGAAATCAGTTTGGGTTTTAAACAGAGCCACTAAGTAGCACCGATCAGTGTTCATAATTAGCCTCCCTATAATAAGCCATGAAGTCCTGTTTTTATTTATTTATTTATTTGGGGGACAGAGAATCTTCCTGCCTCTTGAGTAAGTATGGCCTGTTAAGTCTGAATTAGCTGTCATCACAGAAGAATGAATGTCGGAGTGCAGACTTTCTAGTGGGGAAGGGAAGAACTAAACAAGACAGATCTTAGCCGAGCCTTGCGTGATAAATGAGGACCAAGTGGGCCATTCATCTCCTGCGAGGAGAGTGGACAGAGGCACGAAGGCAGTTTTGCGGAAGACGTGTCAGCAAATGTGATCATTTTGTAACCTGTCAGGAGGAGAAGGAGCTCGTCCTTTTAGGGGGCCACAAGGGAGTGGGTTGGTCTGATATGACAGTTTCCATTCAACCGTTTAGGTTTGGAGAAGGAGGGGACGGGTGAGGAGGAATCCTACTAAAACTACAACCTGATGTCATCCTTCCGGGAAATAAACTCATCTAGGAACTAGAAAAGGCTGCAGAGACCCTGCAAATATTTGTGTGTGTGAAGATACAAAGTAGGGGTGTGGGGTCTCTGTTCCGTGGGGGGGCCCGGCTTCACCCCCCCAGCTCCTCCCCATGGAATACCCATGGCCAGTGTTTGGAGACTGGAGTAGGGCAGGAGGCCTTTTGCTGCTTGGAATTTGGAGGAGGGCTGGGTGGGGTTTGCCGTGGGGTTTTGAGCTGGACAGATAGCTGGCTAGACTGCCAGCCAGCCTATGTCTCTATTTCCGTGCAGCTCTGTGAGAGCGAGCGTGGGCACGGCTGTTTGACCTAGGTTCCCTTTGAAACTCTCAACAAAGCACTCTGATGTTCGACCTCTTTTCTCCGAATGAGGTAACAAATTATGAAACAACCTCATCAGAAGCTCTCTGCAGGCATCTGGGAGCGTGTGTCTCCACTCTGGTCCCCCTTCTGAGTTGCTGGTTCCCCATCAGCACGCAGCCCAGCCAGATCCCAGGGAGGGTGGAACCCCTGGAGGTGAGGGCCCAGCAACAGATGCACAACAGGCACCTTGAGTACATTGTATATTTCTCATTTCCATCTTTTTTGCTATGGAGCAAATGTAACGTTTCCTCCTGGCGTAACGGAGCGTGAGCCCCAGTGACAGATGACGGTTTCACAGCCTAAGCTGCACATTTGACACTTGCTTCTCAATTCCATCCTTTTCTTCCTTAGTCTCTCTTTTACTTTTCCCCAGGTATTTTTATGCAGGTAAGTACCTTACTGACATGTGTTTCCTCGGAGTCTTTTACTTTAACAGGAAACACTGCAAAAAAATGAGGCTTGTCTCACCTTTTAAATTAAAAAGAGAAGCTCGCAAAGGGCTCTTGATCGCTTAAAGAGACTACATGGTATTCTGAGCCCAGAGAGCCATTTGATTCGCCTTCGCTTTGCAGTAAGCATTTCTCGGAGGGCAGCGTGACAATCGTGTGGAGTCTTTCGTTTTCTCGTGGATCGTTTGTAGAACCAGAAAGCTGCGTGATCTCTCTTCACACACACACACACATGCACACGCACATGCATGCACACGCTCCCCACCCCCACCTGCGAAGCTGCCGTTTGATTAGCCACCCTGGCCTCGGACGGCATTTGTGGGAAGGCCCTCCACTTATCTGTGTGTGTTTTTTCTCCTTTGCTGTCTCCTAGAATCATCCAGAACCGCATCCTGCTCGTCATCCTAGGGATCGTCGTGGTCATCACCATCCTGATGGCGATCACTTTTTCTGTCAGAAGACACTGATGTATCTGCTCTCCCTTGATAAACAGCAACAACAGCTTGTTCTGAGTAATTAAGACAAAATGGTCACATGAATCATTCTGTTGCACTGACAGGCCCTGGGTGACCCTCTCTCTCCCTCACCGCCGTTGGGCTGAAGTGCAAAGAGTGTAAAAATATTTTCTATTCCTGTTTGCATGTGGGTTGGTTTCCTTTTCGAGGTTTGTCTTCACCCAGATTCGTTTTTTAGACGGGAAGGTGAATGTTTATTTGCCTTTTTGCTAATGTCATCAACTAGCCAAAATAGCCCGGTGACACTCCTCTTAGCCCTTTGGACGTGTCAAGGGCCGTGGTTTGGGAGAGGACATGATGAGTCAGTCACGAGAGCTTCTGTTTGTCACACGCCTCTTGTTGCTGAAAAGCTCTTCTGTGATGTCCGAGGATAAAAAGGCAGCAAAAAGCAGGGGATGGAGTCAGTGACCCAGTCCGGCAAGCCAGCCCTGTTCCTACCCAGGCCTCATGAATATGGTCATCAACCTGCTTGAGTGCTTTCATTGTAAAGGTCGGTATTTAATGTCAGTTGTACAGGAAATTGACTTAGCACTTTCCCTGTTTTTCTATTGCATAATTTTTTTTTTGAAAACCCAAGAATATTTTTGCTGAGCCTGCCCAATATTCACTGTTCACAACTTTGATTACTGGCTTCAGGAAATATTTCCTTGCCTTCCCCAAATCCCATACTCCCCAGAATCTGCTGGCAAAGTGAGCCCTGGCACGGGATTTAATTGTGACCTCGTCTTCCCTGACCTGTGTAAGCATCTCTGTATCCTTTCGGTTTTAATATCTGCACTGCCAAAAGCAGTCCTCATACATGCAAAAGGTCTGACAAGGTTCTCTCCACATCCATTCCAGTATGTAAAGAGACCATGAATATTTCAGTAAGAGCAAGAGCATGACTCCATCAGTGTGAAATTTCAAATGTGATTATAAATATGGGAGAGTCCTATAGGAGGGTCCGCCAGAGATAAACTTCCCGGAAAACGTTCCCTAACCTCCTTTAAAAGAATAGAGGATGGTGGATTGTTACAAAAGGAACGGCTTGGGTTTTTTAGCTAACAAATGTTAGCAAGCCTTTCCTGAATTCACTATGTATTCAAACTTCTAATATGCTCTGTGATTTTTTTCTTTTCATTTCTTTCTGTCTGAGGTAACCAGGCATTGCGTTCAAAATGAGCTCATTTGTGATCAGGCTTAAAAGTTGCCCAAGCTGAGGTCGCTTCCCCCCCCAGTCACAAAGCAGAATGTGTTTTTCTCAAGACTTCATAGGCACTTACTGGTCCGTACTATCTTTGGAATATAATTAGAAGCTTTGAATCCTTGAAAAGCAAACCTGTTCTCTTCATCAAAAATGCTAACCACCTGTGCCCATGGATCAAGATCACCTGGATGTAGTGCTTGATATTTTTCCCAACTCAGAAGAAAACCATTATGGTTTAGAGAGGAAATGCAGAATGGCAGAATCCACCAGAGAAATTGCACTTATCGAAACAGGCCAAGGCCTGCATGTGTTCAGATAAATCATTTAGTATTGTGTAAATAAAGCTGCAGCCTTTACTTCGGAGGGATGGTGTGGGATTTTGGCCGAGGGAAGCAGGACAGAGAAGGAGCAGGAAGCTATGCTAATTTTCCTGTCGGCTTAAGGGATCCGTCTCAGCAAGAATCTTGTATTCTGATAACGGAATGCTGTACATGCTAACCACATCTAAGAACCATTAAAAAGCAAGGAAACAAACAAACAACCCTTTTCTCATTCCGACACACGAATAGTCGTCGAGTATTACACCAGCCCCTCCGGTGGCTTCCTTCGAAACTGTTGATATTAGCTGAAGTGTATAACCAGTTACCAGCTGCACTTCGCACGGCCATCCCGTCTACAATGCAGCAGACTCTTCCCAAGGCCACCTAGCAAGCAAGGTTGATCGGATCATCTAAACTTGCCGCCTCCTAAATATTTCACTGAATCCTGGCGTTCGTGTTGAAGTAGACAAAATGAGAAAGGAGGAGTGCATTGCTCACCTCTCGATAGCTTTTTTCGTTCAAGTTCTATGTCTTTATCTGCTCTTGACTGTGATTTTACCCCAGTTCAACCTTGGGAGTGGGAAGAATATGAACAGATAACCCTTGGCCTAACAGCTCCATCAAACCTCCTTGAGAGCAACCACCTAGGCCAGGCTAGTGAGTGCTTTGTGAGGAAACTGGTCAGAAGGTTCCCTCAACTCCTTCCTGGTCCTCCTGGAGGCTGCAGAAAAGATTTAGGGGATCCCCAGCAGAGGCCAATTGCTCTCCCTCCTTCCCTGCCCCACCGGGAAAGGAATAACGTCCACAAACTTGAAGCAGATAGAGAATTCGATCTGTGAAAGGTCCTAGGTACTTAGTGTGTGGACTTTGACAAATATTTCTCAAGTTGGGAGCCCTTGTTAAAAATGATGTTTAAGGGAGTGGTTTGGGGGGAAGATGAAGACGTGGAGGAGGAAGAAGAGAAGGAAGCCCTTGCCATATAAAATTCATGCGGACTAAACAGTTTCCCTGACAGAATAAATAAAGTGGATGCTACCCCACTCCAGAATCAAAAGCAATTTAATTAAAGTCTCTTAAGTTGTAAAGAGTTTTAAATGATCCATGTTGAAGGCAAATGCCTGCAAATGCAGTGGGGCCTGACGTCAGCTGCGGGGCCTGGGCTGGGAGGCCATTTGCTATTCTGTTTAAGGCAGGCTGGATTGTCTTATTTTGGAACCAGCTTGGTGGGGGGTTTGCTTTGCTACTGCTTCTGAGCCCTGAGCTTCAAAGGCTGAAATTAATGGTGAACAAAATTGTGCGGCTCTGGCCATCCCATGCGGGGCAAGCCCATTGAGGGTTATCATTAAGTAAAGAAATAAAGAGGGGGAAGAAAGCCTGCCTGTTCCAAAAACCTCATCAGATAATGACCTCAGTGATTGGGTTTTCATTACCAAACAGCATCCAGAGATTATCAACCCATAGAAGAAGGGAGGGGGAAAAAAAAGAAAGAAAGGAAAAGCAACTGTCTTTCTCTCCCTCTCTTTCTCCTTTTTTTTTTTTTTTTTTGCACATCTTTTCTTTAAAACTGTCAGATCATTTCAGTATTTCAAATCCGAGGAAAACAGCCTGCCTGCTGCTGTATTTGAAGTTGTAATGGTGTCAAAAAGTCACGACTGACTGACAGCCGTCAGTCCCAGAGGGGCTCATTAAATCATAAAAACTTGACAAGGAAATAATTGCGCATTGCCAGCAACTTGGCGCCTGTTTAGACGCTTTTATTTTCTTTCATTATTAGTCCCCACCATTACGTTCATTAACAAATTGCATTAAACAACTGTTAAGGGCTAATGATTTGTTTATCGCTTTTTTTTATTATTATTATTTAAACATTAGCTGTGTCATGTGGTACCCCAGCAGCCTCTTGCCATCATCTGACTGAATATTTTTCCACTCCGAGCTCTGGGTACTGTTGGAATATGAAATAGATTATTCATTACTCTCCTCTTTGCCACTGATTTGGTTTCATGTAGCGTCTTCCACAGAGAAAGATGAAAACTTGTCAAAAATAGGTTATATCTTATTCGAAGGGGTAACAATAGCAGCAGGTACAGGCACACTTTAATATTTAATTAAGGTTGATGTTAACCCCTTTAAATGACTTTAGCTGTAAGTTATATTCAAATGCAGAAGAGAAAAATAATTGTTCTTAATTTGCAACCTGTTCAGCAGGCGTTCTTCATGGAGTGAGCTGGAAATTTAGAGCAGAATTTTTAAATAATGAAATTTCCCATCATAAATATTTATAGCAGTTTGTCTACGTAGTGGAGAATTGACTAGAAGTGATGATCTCCTCATCCCTTTGGTTTGAACTGCTCGCCTAGTGAGGCACTTCATGCTTGGGAGTGGAGGTGGCTTTTCCTGGGAGAAACGTGTGTGTGGAGGGGAAGTTCAGAGCCAAGTTCTGTTGGTTGGTTGGTTGTAGTCAGCGCTGGTTTCAAAGGAACCACTGTGAGTCCGTAGTCTCCAGGCCACTTGCCTTCCCCTTTGGCTGAGTGTGTGGTTGCAGGGATGTGGGCAGGCGGGAGAGCCAGTAGAGAGGTCTTAAAGGAAGATGTGTGTCCGGTCAGCTGGTTTGGGAAGGGTCTGATTCGGAGTATGTCTTGGTCATCTCCGTGCAGTCAACTGGAGCTCGTTCCCTAATACTCTACGGGGAGACACTTGGCTGGGGTGGGCCTTCTGTCCTGTGACTTGCTCTTCTTTTCCATGGGCCATGAGCTTGAAGGGCCAGGGAGGAGAGAGCCCCATCATCCTCATCCTAAATCAGAAGCCAGTGGCCTTCTCCATGCTATGGCTGCTGTCTGCATGTCTGTATGTCTGTATGTCTGCTTAGCCTGTTTGTTTGATGAGTTTATATAACTGTGGAAGCCACCCTCAGAGGCCTGGTTCATTGACACTTCAGGGCAGGGGTGTTGGGTCAATATCAGGGAATGGGAAGTTCCTTTCTCCCACCCCCGAGGGACCAGGCCCCTTATGTAGCTCCGCCATGGGTGTGAGGGGAAGAGATGGTGCGTGTTCCTTGCTCAGTGTAGCATCTCTCAGCGTCGCCCACCCAAGGACAGATAGTCCTGCAGGACCCGTGGCGTGGGAGGTACCTGCCTGGCAGACATGAACCAGGTGAGACCTGGCCTCAAGCCTCTTTCGTTACTATGGGCATAGGAACAGCAGACATGCTAGGCTTTGGAGGGTCTCAAGCCTCCCTTTCAATCCAGGATAAATTAGCCACATGACAATCTGTCCCCCTTGAGATGGACTTCACACCTCAACAGAAAAGGTACCCAGAGCCATTTTTCCAAGAAGGAAGGAAAGAAGGAAGGAAGGAGGGAGGGAGGGAGGGAGGGAGGGAGGGAGGGAGGGAGGGAGGGAGGAAGGAAGGAAGGAAGGAAGGAAGGAAGGAAGGAAGGAAGGAAGGCAGGCAGGCTCTGTGATGAGCCATCCCCAGTCCAACTCCCAGTGACCCTGGTTGAGGGCCTGCCTGAGACTAGCTCAAACTCGACCTCACCCTATGCTGTAACTCTCTAACTCTACACTAGCCTCCGAGAAATACTCTGGTGGCTTCACTTTGCCTGCGACCCATCAGACTCAGACCAGTGGCAGCTGCCAGAAGCTGGCCACATAATGTCAGCAGTCAGGTGGCTCTCAGACCAGATGCCAGTCTTTGTTAAGTAGGGCAGGTGACTACGTGGACAGCTCAGAAAAGCTCCTGAAGCCACAAGTATTGCACCCAAGATGGATGAGAGCAGCCAGGCCCAGGCAGGAAGAGTGTGTCACCGGAGCCAAGACTTCCTGAAATGGGTGACTGAGCCAGGGTTAGTGTCCTGTTGTGGATGAGGGCAGACGCAGGGAGTGCCGAGTGAGGTCCCGTCTCCATTGGGATTCCAGCACAGTAAGAAGGAGCCAGCTTACCAGAGGTGAGCCGGGCAAAAGCAAGATGGCAGGACGGGTCACGATGTGTTGGGGGTTGGGTAGCAGAGGGTGGACAAGTGAGGGATGGACGGATTTCCCAGCACCAGGGGATAGCAAGGGCAAGTAGGCCCCCCTGAGCTCATCACTACCCTTCTTCAGGAGGAGCTAAAGATGGGGAAAGGCAGAGTGCATCTCTCCAGGACCCCCTGCCCCAGTCACACACCCCTGTGGCCGTGGCTCCTGGGCTTCCAGCGTGCCGTGGGGAAAGCAATTCCTCATCCCGAATCGCTCGTTACTCATGCTACATGAAGAACACAGGCATCACAGAGGGGGGGATCGCCAGGAAGCAGAGCTCTGGACTGTTATTCCATGAACTCGCGCACCCCCTCCTTCCCTTCATCCAAACAAGGCCCTTTGGCGTGAATAATAGCTCAGCGGCTCCGAAGCCGTATTGATTGGCTGCACACGCGGCTCCGCCGAGAACGGCCAGGGCTTTTCCTGGGGGCAGGACCAGCACCGCTCAGCGCAGCCGCCTCTCCCCCTCCCACTTCCCCGGCCTCCCCCAGGTGTGTTCAGGAGGGGACAATACCTGGGGGAGCCCAGGCCCTCTCCAGCTCAGTGCCACTTCGTTGCTGCAACTTTTCTGTTTTTCACTTATTTTGCCAGGGAAAGCACCTAAGTTAGAGAGAAATGTTTTTTCGTGACAAGGCCCCACAGAGCTGAGAATGAACACATCCTCCCGCTCCAGCTTCTCCCCAGAAGGTTCTGCCAAAGACCCAGGTCATAGAGGCATCCTGGACTGACACCTGTGGGGGCCCTGTTATACCCCCAGCGCCAACAAGCACTTCAGCATCCCGTGCCACACTTTCCCGTTACTCTCCCCTGTCTTATGCCATCGGAAAAGAGGAGCCGAGAACATGGCTAGGACTTACCACCTCCCTGGGGAATGGGGACTGTTGCAAAATTCAACAGAGGTGCATCAGTCACAGGTTGGGAGACCAGCAGAGACCAAAGCCTGCCAGCCCCTCTCCCTGAGCCTCTGACCAGACTGTCCCTTCCCGTGTTTGCACCTCTTCTGGACACAGGAAGTGGCCAAGGCCTTGACCCTTTGAGGGACGCCAGGCCCCTGCGCAGTGACACCCTGCGTGCCGGTGGATGCCTGAAACCCCACCCCTAGAGTTGCAGTACTGTGATTTCTGCCCTGGAACACTGGAAAAATGCAGATTCATTTTTCCCTAGACAGCTTCAGTCCCACCAGCCACAGATCCCTCTGAGTGAGTTGTCTGACCATTTCCTGGGGGCAGATTTTGGGTTTGGGGGAGGACAGATCCACTACGTGAGGGAGCCTGATGGTCTTTGGGAGAAGGGTTAGAAGGAAAGAGGGGCTTGGTTCCCTGGGAGCAGCTCCCTGGAGGTTGCCCCGTATCAGCTGCCTTCAGCCTTGCCCTCAAGCCCACTGCCTGGCCAGGCCCCTGTTGTTCTAAGGATTGTGTTCTGGCTCAGGGCTGCATGCAGGCAAACACGGGAGCCTGAGAATGGGCTCTGCCAAGGAGCAGATAATGGGTCGAGGGTCCCCTGGCAGGTCCCACGGCCATGCCCTGGCTGAGAAGGATTGAGAAAGAACAGGGAGGCTGGGTTGGAGTTTGGACAGCTAACCCTGGGGGCAGGCAAATTGTGTCCCTCCTCTGGCCCTGCTGAGGCTGAAAGAAGTCCAAATCCAATGTAGCGTACAATTTGGCATTTGGGGGAGGACCCAAAATGGATTCTTCCTGCCCTGAGCAGACCTTCCCCACACTGCCACATCCAGGGGTCTTGGCACAGAGGGGACACTGGCCGTCAGAGACTCTCCGCTCAATTCCATCTTCTCTCATTCATCCACACCCACCCCTGCAGAGCTCTACACTGCATTTCTAAAGAAAGGGAGAAACTCGAGTGAGAACTAGAGGGCTTCAATGACTTCATTATTGTCCCCGACAAGACTTCTAAATAATCCAGCCTTTCCCTGTTTGAAGCATGAGAGGTGTAAGCAGATTTATTCATTCATTCAATCAATATTTATTGAGTATCTACTATGTTCCAGGCCCCAAAGACACATGGTGAAGAAGACAGATAAGAAAACAAGGAAGATAGTCTCACTGCACTGCAAGTCAGAAAACTATTTTCATTTCCAGAATCCTGACTCCAATCTCGGGCAAGGTCACTCTCGGGGTCTCAAAATCACATTGCGATGCCTGTGCCTCTGCCCCCTTCCACGCTACCCCCTGAGATGAATGCCCCATCACTGTGAATTGTCAGGCAAAATCCTCTCCAAGTAGACAATGCTGTGTGCTCATTCCTCCTTGCAGTCCCCATGACTGCATTAGCAAAGGAGCCCCGCTGAGGCTGAGTAGGGCTGACACTTGCCTGCAGGTGGGCAGGTCCCCATCAGCACTGGTCCTACGTCCAGGACTGGCCTAGGAGAGGCCAGGGATAGGAATGGGGACCGTTTAGATCGGGGCTGACTTGAAGAATTTTTTTCCCCCTGCTTATTAAATGTTAAAGGTTTGACTTGGCAGGCAATCAGGAGCCCAAAATATCATAAAAGGGAAAAAAGTTGCCGAGTGGCTAAGAGGTGCACCACGGGAGTGTCACTGGGCCCGCCGGCGAGGTGAATTGCTAAGCAGAGAGCAGTGAACAGGGAGGAAATGGAGCAGCAGACATTTTCAAAGGCTTCTCTCCCCTTCTTCTCCTCTCTCTGTCCCCCATGCGGAAAGGGGAAAATAGAAGTAGAATCCAGATTGGGGCGCGTGGCTGATTTGGTCCTCCTCCCGCACCATCCTCCCCCAGACAGCAGAGAAACTTTGATGTCTGGGTGCATGGCATTCAGGGACAGAGGAGCCCAGGCATCCCAGCAAATGCAACCGCATGTTCCGCCTCTGGATGGCCTCTCTGAACTCCTTTGTGGGGTAGATGAAGCCCACAGAGCTGGAAAGAGCAGCATTTTGAAATGAGGAAGCGTGGATCGGCATTCCTTGAGCTCAGTGCTAGCCACCTTGGCGGTGGGGTGGGCCAACCAGGAGCTCAGATTTATAAAACGTTTGAGCTTTGCGGGCCCTAGGGGGCCACTGTGGCCTACCTGTTGATTTTCAGATGGGGAAATGGGAGCTCAGAGAGGGGACAAGATTTGCTGAAGGTCACCTAGCAGATTGGTTCCAGGTACAGGAGTAGATTCCATGCCTTCAGCCTCTAGTAAGACACCTTTCCTCTGTACCAGGAAGTGGAGCTTCAAACAGCACCAGGGTTTGGAACTTTTGTCTCGAATCCTCTCCGCCTCATCCCCACCCACTGCCCAGCAGCTCCAGGCTGGGTCTTTCGTCCCGTCAGGCTCAAAAGGGCTGTGGCCCAGCCAGAGCCGGGGGTCTCCTCAGTAGTGTTGGCCTTCACACTCTTGGTGCTAAAGTTCTCCAGTTACTTTTTTATTAAACCGACACGTACAGAAAAACTCAATTTTCGGCTGGGCACAGTGGCTCACACCTGTAATCCCAGCACTTTGAGAGGCCGAAGCAGGCGGATCACTTGAGGTCAGGAGTTCGAGACCAGCCTGGCCAACATGGTGAAATCCTGTCTCTACAAAAATACAAAAATTAGCTGGGCATGGAGGCGCATGCCTGTAGTCTCTGCTAGTCGAGAGGGTGAGGCAGGAGAATCGCTTGAACCTGGGAGGCCGAAGTTGCAGTGAGCCGAGATCGCGCCACCGCACTCCAGCCTGGGCAACAGAGCAAGACTCTGTCACAAACAAAAAAACCCTCAGTTTTATCCCTGTGGGCTATGATAGCCCCACCATGACACTGAGCGTCGGCTACTGATGCTAAGGGGATGCAACTTAGAACTGGAGGGGAACTCGGACACCACTCCTGGGTCCAGATGGCTGTGGCTGGAGTACAGTCACAGCAAGGAACAGTGTGGCAGGGATACCAGTGGGGCTCTGGTCTCTTCCCAGAGTCTGGCATCTTTCATGCCAAGTTGGGCCTCAGGTCTCGGGGCTCTAGACCTTACTGTGCCAGTGGCCAGATGTGTGGCCTTATATGCCAGTCATACCCTGCTCCAGGCCCAAGTTTCCTCATCCACAAAATGGGAAAGCTGGGCTAGAAAATCTCTCAGGAAGGTAGGTCTCTGCTAGCTCCCAGCCTTCCATGGCAGTGCAGAGGGAACCTTCCCAACAAAGTAAGAGCCAAAGGCTAAGATGGCAGCCGGTGGTTTGTAGAACCTTCTAGAAGACCAGGAGACTTGGTAAGCTGAGCTTGTAAGTGGTCCAGGATGCAGGGCTGGTGTCACAGGTGTGTGACCGGTACAGGTACACAGGGCTTTGTGCCCAGAAGGGCCCCACGCTTGGGAAATAAGGCTCTGCAGTCACTGTCTTCAAATTCTTAATAATTTTATCTTTGTCACTGGGTTTTGTAAGTGAAGTCCAATGGGACAGTGGACTGTGAACTGGGGAGGTGGAGCCTCCCATCTCCCTGTGTCCAGGATCTGCTTCTCAGCTGCTTGCCCGTCTGCCCCCCCAGCTCCAGCTCCACTCAGCTTCTACCTCCCTGCCTCCCACCCAGCAACCACTGCCAACCTGCCCCCAACCTGGCACAGGCACACCCTGTGGGGGAGGGGAGCAAGCACACCCCACAGCATCTCAGAGTGGGGCATGGTGGCAGCAGTCCCCATCCTGCGCTGGCAGCCTGGGGCACATTCAGTGCAGGACTCTGCGGGGGTGAGCCCCTAGCATCCCCAGATCCAGCACCTCGTGTGTCCTGGTACGAAATTTGTAGTGACTCTGGGGGCTGCCCGTCTGCTGTGGGTTGGGGCAGGAGCCTGTGGGAGGATGCCTGGCTCAACCTCCTGCCCTAGGCCTGGGGCACAACATGTGGGCCCAGCAGCTCACAGGAAAGGGAGCCAGAAGATGGGTTCAAGTGTTCGTGTGTTCCCCAAGTCACCAGGGTGCCTTTGGGGGTCTGCACTCCCCCGGGAGAACCCTCATGTCTAGGGAGCACCCCATGGGGTCATCTCCATGCCTGAGAGGACCCTCCCTTCTTTCAACCTTCTGGAGTCATTTGTCTCTTCTGGCCAGGTCAAGGCATCCTCCTGAGAGAACCGTGAAATACAGTGTGCCGCTTTGCTAATTCCACATGCAATATTCGGATATTTGCATTTGAAACTGGCATTGCACAATGTAAAGAGGAATGGTAAAAGTCATGCTAATAATTTAAAATTTTGACTTTACTTAGAATGGCATTAACTAGCAAATTTAAAACACCATGACAAGTTGAAAATGAGACTGGGGAAGAAAGCAAAAAGCATGTTTTCTTACTATTTGAACAAGGGGCCCCACATTTTCATTTTGTAGTGGGTCCTGAAAATTATGTAGCCAGTCCTGCCTGTGAGCCACCTACCCTCTTGGGCATTTAGTTCTCTATCGGTAAACTAGATCATGAACACTGCGCCTGCCCCTCCTGCTCACGGGCACGTTAGGAACATGCACTTGGATAAAATCCAGGACAGAGATTTAGAAACCAGTGTGTGGTGCCAGCTCTCAGCCTTGGAACCACAAGCCCATTTTTCTTAAAAAGGGAGCTGGACTGGCATCCAAAGTGATTTCAGTCCCCTCATGTAGGTTTAGCCACCATGGGCAAGGCAGTCTCTCTCCCATGTATTCCTCTCCCTAGGTGCTCTGCCCTAGAAATGAAGCCCCAGTCTAAAAGCAGCCCCATCAATACAGAACAGAGGTATAAGCACCCAGAGAGATTTAATTTGGAATCCAAGCAAGGTGTGAAATGGAAAGACTAGTCGGCCAGAGAGCTGAGGTCTTACGGTGTGCAAAGACCAGTCCTCAATACCTGCACCCATCCATTTGAGTTTCAGGTGAGGTTTAGGATTTGGGAGCTCAGTACAAAGGTGCCAGTACCAAGGAGGGTGGGTGCCAACTACGTTTGGGTTTAGAGACATCATCCTCTTGGGAAAGGTAAAAATCCTGATCCACTGAGGTTTCCAGGAACAAGGCATCCCCATTTCAGAACTGTTTTCTAAGCCACCCTCACGGAGGTTCCACCTGCAGCCTTCGATCTGCTTTGTCTGATGTCTGAGGATGCAACTGCCCCAAAATGGGTCTAAAGTAACATCCCATCACGTTCTGTGAAAAGTAATACTGCACTTTAAGGTAACACTTATGGAATGTATGAATGAATGAGTCAGTTTGGATCAAGCTGCCTCAAATAGAGTCTAAATATAAGATTTCATACTTAATAGTGTCATTTCAGGATCAGGAAAAATTAGGTGACTCCCGTTTGGTTTCTACAGCTTTTTCCCAATATCATGTTAAAGTTTCGGCTTTTTATCTTATTTCATTTTGAGTGATGTCTTCTGGCTCCAGCTCAGCTTCCTAGAGATAATTCATTAGGCCCGAGAGCTGCTCCAGAGTGGGATTAGAACTCGTGTAGTACATAGTCACATTAAACTGAGATCGGCTAATTAATCGCTCTTCTCCGTGTAACTGAGCGATCGCACTCCTTCCCCGAGGAATTGCAATTTCATGGTTCCTAATGATGGTGCGATTACATTATGTGGATCACTTAGGCTGTGGGTGTCAGGAGCAGTACTTGGAGCCTCTCTCGGCGGGGATGGGAGAAGTCACTCCTAAAACCGGGGAGATGGAGAAAAGCAGTTAGAATGTCTGTTACTAATTTTTGTTGACGTGCTGCTGTTTCCTACATCTCATTCAGGCATTAGCTTCAAGTTCCATTTTCCCCCAGCACCGCGTGGCACCTTCCCCAGAACCCTCACATGTTTTTTCTAATATTCACAGGGTTATTGTTTGTAAAAAAAAAAAAAAAAAAAAAAAAAAAAAAAAAAAAATCTATTTATTTGCTGTATTCCACCAAGTAATTTATTTTCATTAGATTTCTTGGAAATGTGGCTCTACATATCGTTAGTACAAGTAATACATTTTGATTGTTGTTTCCTGGAATAACTTGTATTATTTGATGAGTTAAATAAAATACCTAATTCCAAAGTCGGCTATTCCCATCTTTTCCATTTGAATTCTTTCTCTTACTTCCATTTCCTTTCTAATTGGCGGTTAGTTCAAAATCTTCAGTTCAGTGCTCTGCTACAGTTTTTGGACTGTGAATTAGATGCTGTCATTTTTTTAAATGATGAAACTTGGAAAGATAATATTCAAGGTTGTTTTTGAATGCAGGTTTTGTTTTTCTTTAATTTCCCAGAAATATGGCATTACAGAGCAATCACAGACTTGGGTCTGAGCTCTCATTCTCTCACTGGTGAGCCTGGATAACCTACTGATCTCCTCACTGAGCCTCAGTTTCCTCGACTGTAAAGCAGAGAAAATAGCACTCCACCCAAGGGCTGATATGAAGATTCCATTAGGTGGCCGTGGAAATCACCCCCAGGCACGGGGCAAACCATCACACTCATCATGATTAAATGTGTTGCTCAGTAACAGGGCAGACAAATATTGCTTGGGGGGGTTGTTGGTGTTTTGGGGTTTTTTGTGTATGTACGGATTCCTCATGATTCTGGGCTTCAGATGCCTAAAGAATGCCTTAATTCCATACCGTAGCTCCAGTGGCACAGTCAGTTAGCACACGGTATGTGGAAGAACACTTTAATGGTAGAAAGATATTTATTTCTTCATTATTTAAAAAATTCATTTTTAAAATGTTTTAAAATTATTTTTTAACAATAAATAGCGCTGGGCATGGTATCTCATGCCTGTAATCCCAGCACTTTGGGAGGCTGAAGTGGGAGGATTGCTTGAGCCCCGGAGTTCAAGATCAGCCTGGGCAACATAGTGAGACCCGGTCTCAAAAAAAAAAAAAACAATAAATATTAGACATGGCACAGGATCATGAAGGTAACATTTGAACCACAAAACTGAGTCTCTGCTTTCCCCAAAGCTCAAGGGTACTAAGGGACACCCAGCAGTTCCCTGGCAATTAACTGCTATAGGAACTCAGTCACAGAGAGACCTGGAAGGTAAGGCAGACAGTCTTGGTCGGTTATGCTGGTTTGAGCCTACCTAATGTCCAGGACACGGCATCCTGAAGGAAATTTGAGGACACATTTGAAACATTGATTTTTAAAAATCTATTCATTGGCTGGGCACCGTGGCTCACGCCTATAATCCCAGCCATTTGGGAGGCCCAGGCAGGTGGATTGCTTGAGATCAGGAGTTCAAGACCAGCCTAGCCAACATGGTGAAATCCCATCTCTACTAAAACTACAAAAAGAATTAGCGGGGCATGGTGGCAGGCACCTGTAGTCCTAGCTACTCAGGAGGCTGAGGCAGGAGAACCAGTTCAACCCCGGAGGCAGAGGTTGCAGTGAGCTGACATTGGGCCACTGCATGCCAGCCTGGGCAACAGAGCAAGACTCTGTTTCAAAAAAATAAAAATAAATAATCTATTGATTGAGAAAAGGGAGACTATGAGAAATGATAAATGCTGTGATGAGATGCTTTTCAGTGAACTCATAACAGCATCTGTGGGAATGTGAAAAGTGAGGGATGCAGAATGTAGTTAGTTATTCAGTCTGTGCACAACGCTTGACTCCTAATGAAATCCTGGACCCCTGGATCACTAGTGGTTCTTGAATAATCCACTGCTGAGGGGCAATTAAAAGGGAAGTAGAGAAGAAATAACTCACCTGTGCTCTCCCAGGAACACTGGTAGAATCCTAGTCCATTCTCCTCCACCCTGGTCAAGCTGCCACCTCTCACCTGCCGTAGCCTCCAAGCTGTTCTCCCCACTTCTAGTAGGTAGGTTGTCCAAGCTCACAATAGCCAGGGTGAGAATTTGACAATGAAAATCAGATCATAGAGCCTTCTGGTTCAAAAGCCTCTGACTTGGCATAGCCTTTCAAATCAGAATTCCTTCCCATGGCCCGTCCAGCCTTGCTTGACCTGACGCCTGCCCCTGGTCAGGCATTTTATCTCTCCCCGCCTCCTGTCTCCACTCCACTTCCCTCACTCCTTTCTCCCTCCAACACTGCAAACTCTTTCTCCCCTCAGAGCCTCTGCCTGGAACGTTCTCCTCCCCTTCCCTCTTCTCCTTGACTAGCTCTTGCTACCTGCCCTGTCTCAGGTTACATACACCATCGCAGAAGCCTTCCCTGAACCCTCCTCCAATCTCAAGAAGGTCCCCCTGATTCTTCCTCAACCTACCTTTTTCCTTATCATAATACATACTCCAGTATTTATTCCTGTGTTTATTCTTTCATGTCCATCATCCACATTATGTGGATCACTTAGGCTGTGGGGACCGGGAGAAATCACTCCTAAAACCGAGGAGATGGAGAAAGCGGTTGGAATGTCTGTTACTAATTTTCATTAACATACTGCTGTTTCCTCCATCTCACTCAGGCATTAGCTTCAACTTTCACATTTTTCCCCAGCTCCACGTGGCACCATCCCTAAAACCCTCATTCATATATATATATATATATTTTTTTTTTCCTTGTAGACAGGGTCTCACTCAGTCACCCAAGCTGGGGTACAGTGGCACGATCATGGCTATATATATATATATATTTTTTTTTTCTTGTAGTTAGGGTCTCTGTCACCCAAGCTGGAGTACAGTGGCACGATCACGGCTCACAGCAGCCTCGACCCCCCCAGGCTCAGGTGATCCTCCCACCTCAACCTCCCGAGAAGCTGGGACCACAGGCGCGGGCCACCATGCCCGGCTAAGTTTTGTATTTTTTTGTAGAGAATTTTTTTTTTCTAATATGCACTCCCCAGTTAGTCTGCATGCTCGGTGAAGGCTGGTACAAAACCTGTTTTATTTCTCCATCGTTTGGTGCCAGAAGAGAGTGGCACATAGTGGGTTCTCAGTAGATTATTGAATGAATGAATGGGAGAGAACTTCTATTATTTCAGACAACCTGCTCAGCCAAAACTTCACCACCAGCAAGTTCTCTGTTAATTATCGTTTGTCCCCATCCAAAAGCCTGAGCACTGTGCATGGTGTGGGAGAGAAGACATGTGGGATCCACTTTCCTCCCGGACAAGAGGTGGGGCTGGGAAGAGGCGCTGGGCCGCCAGCCACACCTGAGCTAATATTCCTGGCACATCAGGTGCTTCTCAAGTGTTTGTGGGCAGACTGCTGCCTTGGAGGAAATGGTATTCACCAGGCGTGTCCTTTTACTGTCTAATTTGGTCACCAAGATTCTCCCCCATTTTAAGAGGGAGCTGAGCAGCTTCACAAGGCTAATCTTGTTTGGATGCATAGCACAATGAATTGGTACCCGCCGAGCCTCCAGCGCTGACATTTCAAAACCTACAGTACACTAAACGTAAAACTTTTGTTCAAATTTCAAGGATTTTGATAGCCCAAGTGAATAGACACTGCCTATTGATTTTTCCCTTACAATGACTCTTGGATAACCTATTTTCTCATTTATTTTTAAAGACAGCTCATGAGATTTCATAGCAATTCTGCCCAACCTCCTAATATCAAAATCCCTCCTTGACCCTGAAAATTGTAATTCTGCTATAGATCACAGCTGCTGAATATTACCTTTTACTAAGCTGGTTAAATAAAATATGTCCAAATCACTAGATCCCACAAGCCGTGGGCTGCAAGTCTAATGATCCAGAGGCAGAGGTTTCAGCCGCTGCACACTCAACAGCCCCGCGCTCTTGCCGGCCGACACCAGAGTGTGGGAATCGAGAATATCGGCTTGGGTTTGGAATCTAAGGAGGAGGAGAGAAAAAGGATAGCTCGGCTGGTCTTCAATGATTTTCTTGTAAAACTTTTACAAGGGAGACTTAGGCTGTTTGATGTGTTCTAGACAATCAAATGCCCGCCGAGTCTGAGGCAGAGAGTGGCTGGTCTTCTCCCTAGTGGAGGAGGGGGTGTATTTGATGTAGGGCAAGTTCAAAACCCCCAAAGCCTTACACGCTGGTAGGTCAGATTACACTCACAAGCTGGGGGAAAATACAACACGTAAAATGTGAAGAAGACCTCTGACCCTGAAAGTCTCATTCTGCCCAGGCCAGGGCTGTTGGTGGGCTCTTAGTTTGGATGGAGAGGGCCCGCGTATCATTTATCCCATGGAGGCTTCTACCCTGCCTGCACCCCGTTGGGCCTCTACGCATTCCTGCTCTCTCCTGCACTTCATCCATTTTAGCCAAAGGGGCCCTGCCCACCACGCTGTCCAGCAGCGCATCCACATCAGACTTACTTTTTCTCTTTCTCAGAAGAATGAAGGGCGGCACTGACCCAAGTTGGTTCCAGGGGAGTTGTGAATATTTCAAAGCTGAGACTTAGATCAAAAGTCATAACCTCTGGCTTTCAGACTGTCCTCTTCCCTTATCTGGGTGGCCCCTGCATCCAATATGGAAATGTTTCCTGAAGAATCTCACTCATTACAGGTGAGCAGAGCCTGAACTGACTCTCACTCAGCAGAAATGTGGCCTCTCTCAGCAATGGCCATGGGAGCCCATTTGAAATGCAAGAGACTCTTCCGTGGGCCTGTGGAGCTCTGTAGCTCAGCTGCCTCCCAGCCCTGGCCCTGCAGTAATTCTGCTAGACCTGGTGCCTCCCCTTGCAGGGCGGGCAGTGGGGCTTTGGCAGGTGATGGGTCCATGGAATAGATGCAGAGATCTGCTGATAACAGCACCAGGTGAGTCTGAGTGAGCAAGAAACTGTCCATGAAAAACAAATTAATCGATAACAGAGTCGTCCCCCAGCCCTGGTCAAGACCTGTCAGTGGATCAGAAGAGTTCACATGTTACTGCACTTTAAGCATGCCTTATGCCAGGGAGGACAGGCATGTGGCAAGAGGTCCTCTCCTTCCCCTCCCCATGCTCCTGACAGACATTGCTAATCGATCCTGGCTCTTTCGACTTCAGAATCCTCTTCCTCTCAGCATCTCCTGCAGCCTCTACTCATCAGAAAGAGTGGAGTTAGTAGGTGCAATCCATCTAACCCCTAGCCTCCCATGTCCCACATCCCACATCACCTGCATACCTCTTCCCCTACCTAGAGCATCCTCATACCCCTCTCCAGTACCCTGCATACTCCTTCAAGGTTCCACCCAGTCCCTGTTTTCCTGACCATCATTCTCCCCACCGCCTCGCTGACTACTAAGGAACCAAGCAGAGGAGTGAATCGGAGAGTAGGGGTGTGAAGACTCCTAAGTTCTGGCCCTGGTTTTGCCTCTGAATTAGCTGGATAACCTTGGACAAGTCACTTTCCTTCTTTATACCCTTACTTTCCCATCTGTAGATTAACGATAAAGACTCTGTGATCTCTAAGGTGAGTCTCAGCTCCTCTTTGTTACGATGCAAATTCCTTTGCAGCTATCCCACTCTTTGAGCCATTTAATATGGCCCTTAGTCATTTCTTTCTCCACCCATGACTGCTCTTGGAGGGCAGGAATCATGTCTGGGGCTGATGCTGTATTTCTCCTTGGGGCATCAAAGTGCTGGGAGGCAGAGTACTCAGGGCCTACTGGTGCCATGTTCAATCCCTGTAACACTGATCTTCAGCTCCCAAAGAAGGAGTATTCTTGGGAAAATGCAGTAACTTCAAATTAAGCATTGTTCAAAGGGATGGACTCCATCTTCTATCCCTCCAAGGGGCTTCTGAGCCACTTCGGAGCTCAGGACTGTGAGCCAATGAGAGATAAGAGAGGTGGTGGAGGCTCAGGGCCACAAGCCAGACTGCTGCTTGCTCTCTGGCTGGGTGAGCCTAAGCAAGTTAATGCACCTCCCTGAACCTCGTTCCCTTCCCTGCAAGTTTGTCATAGTAACATTACCAAGTTACGGAGGTGGCGTGAGGATCAGATGACAGAATCCATGTGGCACATGCAGCTCAGAACCTGGACAGCAGTGAGTGCTCAGTGAATGGACGCCCATCACAGCCCTCACAAAGGCCACCAGCCTCGGCCAGGCCACACCCCTGCCCCAGTCTCTGGTCTGTTCATGAGACATTACCCACGGGAGCTTGTTCTCTTAGTTCAAGTGAGCTGATGCCTGCTCTGTGCCAGCCACTAGTCTAGGAATACGGATGGGAATAAGCAATTCTTGGCTAGAAAGACGAGTTGAGAACATCCAGAGCACAAACCAGATGAGGCCAAACAAGGTCACAATTCTGACAGTCAGATGGGATGCTTCCCAGAGAGACACCATCCCTAGCCCCCGACCAACCTGTGATTGATTCCATGCAAAGAACCCTCTCATGGTACCGCAGACCCCCTGCCCAGTGGACAGTGCCACCTGCGCCTGGGGAGAATATAAGCCACCAGGCAATAAATTTCAGCTCTTGTTACCACCTCTCCATTCTCCTCCATCGCTCCCTCTTGATCTCCTCTCTCTGCTGACAACAAGATATGGCTGGCATTTAGTTGAGGATTTAAAATCAGGAAAGCTTCTCCCTCCCTTCAGGCTGGAAGCTCGCTCCCCGGGCTCTCTGAGGCCTCTTGAAGCTGGGCGTTTGCTGAGTGCCAGGAGACCAGCTCCTGAAACCGGAAGGGGCCTGCATTGTTGGACTAAAATAGCAAATGTGCAACATGAGTCTCTTCAGGGGCCTTCAGCGGGCTGGCAGCTTCCGGTGGGTGCTCTACACGGGCCACAGGGAAGCAAACTGGAGTGGCCCTCCCTGCCACTTGAGAGAGCCCTTCTATGTACATGACTGTTCTGTCCCTTAGCTAGATTAATTTATCCAACTGAAAATGGACTTTAGCTGTGCCCAGCAAAAAAGAAAACAAAAATGGCATGTCTGAGTCAAATAAACCATGCTTAGACACAGGGCCTGTGCGCTTCCCGACTGACATAAATCTCATCTGGGGCTTGCTGCCCTGGATCTCCCAAGACAAAAGAGACCTCCCAAAGCCAAAAGGAGCCCTCTCACATGGATGGCAGCCACAGCCCGACCCATGAGGCCAGAACACGGAGCTCCAGAATGTCGCTTCTCTTCCCCGGTGGCAGCCAATTGATTACTTGTCAGTTTCCAAAATGGTCTCATCTCCAGAAGAAACAATGCACGAAAAAGCAGTTCTGAAAAAGAGAATTAAGAGCTTGTTAGACACGGGCCTCAGGTCAGGGTAGGTGGCCTATCTGGGGGGCCTTTGAGGAGGCATGCTGCGATTGTTTTAAGCCAGCCCTCTCCCCCGCAGTTCTCGCTTAATGAAGCTGCTGTACAAGCCCCTTGGAGGGCCCACGTACTGCAAAGTAGTACCAAGTGTCCCGTTACTGTAAACGGCCTTTTATTTTTAAACTAATGCTATATTTGGAAAGCAGTAATCCTGGGGAAATGATACTGGGACTAATGGGGAACATATTACCTTTCATGTGTTTTTTTCATGTTTAACGTTTCTTTGTTATTATCTGAGTAGCAAGGCTCTGCACAGACTCTTGGGCAAAAAATCAAAATAAGCCTTAAAGCAATAATATTTTAATAAGCATCAAATGTCTTCAATGAGATAAAAGTATTATATGGTGTTTTGATATTAGGCTTTAGTTAAAACCTCATTAAAAAAAGAAAATTTCTCAGATGTATTCGGGTAGGGGGGCAGTAATGTATTTTTAAATTCAGGTGGAGGAAAAGTTCCAGTTCAGGTCAATTATGCTAACTAAATGCCACAAATGACTGAAATCGCCCACAAATGGACATTATTATTTGTTGCTTTCACTATTTCCCATTGATCAAAAACAGCAGCTAATGACACTTGAGCCTGCAAAGGCCAAAGCTCCAGTCTGAATAAACATCGGCTGCCTGGACACCAATCACAGCCCTTGGGGTGGGAGAACTAAGCTCTTGTCCAGCTTGCGTCCGGCACTGCCCTCTTCCTGGGTGAGGTTTCCAACAGCCGAGGCTGCAGTCACCTCCCTGAAACTCAGATTAGTTTCGTCAGTGAATGCCTGGTCCTGTTCCCAGCCCCATCTGGGAAGTGCTGAGGGGCGCAAGTTATGAAATGAAACTAAGTCTTTGATTTCTTCACCCATAGCCAGAGACCCAGCTAGAATCATGAACTCTTTAGAACTGAAAGGAAGAACCTTGAAGATCCTTCATTTGGTTATATAAAATGAGGAAACTGAGGCTCAGAGAGGGGAAGTGACCTGCCCGAGGGCACACAGCAAGCTACTTGCAGAGCCAAGAATAGAACAGCTGTTTCCTGATTCTCAGTCCATGCCCCTTCACATGCTGTCCTCTCCAATATTATAGTATAAAAGAGAACTTCACCTTTCCTCTCCGCTACCTCATAGCAAATTTCCCTCCGTTTTCTCTTGTAACTGTATGTCAAAGCTTAGTTGGGGGCTTCAGCATAAACTAACCTGACTCCAAGACTGGAATCAGGCCACTTATAGTAGGACGTGAATCTGTCTTCTCCTCTGGTTGACCTAAAAGGGGAGTCTAATTTCAGCTACAAAATGAAAGGCAGTGACTGTGTATGGATGGGACGTTGGAGCATGATGTGGGGAGAGCAGGGGTATGGAATCCATGGTTTCAGGCCCATCTGTGGACTCCATGATCCTGACTTTATCTCCTGAGCTAATGTAGAAACCATACTCCAAGCTGCTACCAGTCGTTTCTACCTCAAGGTAAATAAACCGTCTCGGAAGAATGCAGTGGCTTCAAGTTAAACATTGTTCAAAGGAATTGACTCCATCTTCTATCCCTCCAAGGAGCTTCAGAGCTACTTCGGAGCTCAGGACTGGGAGCCAATACTGCAGGAGAAGGAGTCAAAGGAGATCAAAATCCTGGGAAGGGGCCGGGAGTGGTGGCCTACGCCTGTAATCCCAGCACTTTGGGAGGCCAAGGCAGGCGGATCACAAGGTCATGAGTTTGAGACCAGCCTGGCCAACATGGTGAAACCCCATCTCTACTAAAAATACAAAAATCAGCTATGCGTGGTGGTGCGTCCCTGATAATCCTGGCTACTTGGGAGGCTGAGGCAGAAGAATTGTTTGAACCCAGGAAGCGGAGGTTGCAGTGAGCCAAGATTGTGCCACTGCACTCCAGCCTGGGTGACAGTGCGAGACTACATCTCAAAAAAAAAAAAAAAATCCTGGGAAGGGGAGGGGATGGAAGACGTAGGGTGGGTGGTTAAGGATGTCACAATGACCCACCTATTCGTTTCTTGTCCTGCTGATGTGGATCCTGAAGGCCATGACCCCTGCTGCTCCTCAGCCTGCCTGATTTCCAGGCGTGGTTGCGTGAGAACCCTCCTCCACAGCTCAATCAGAGCTGCAGCTGACATGAAGACAGCCCTGCCCTCCTAAGGGCCTCAGGAATCCTTGGTTCTGCTCCAGGCTCTATCCCAGACATGTGACCCTGAGCAAGTCAGTGGCCCACTGGGCCTCAATTTGCTGATGTGCAAGATGGGAGGGCTTGGTCTGGAAGGCTTGGGGTTGAATGGCTCCCCAGGAACAGTTCCTGGGTCTTGGGAACATAGGGCAGGCAGCCGTGTCCCTAGAGACATACAGGTAATTCCTAGCCACAGGCAATCCTGAAGTCCTATTTGGGCTTTATAGGGAGACTTCGGTGATGTCTTTGAAGCGCCAGGGTCAGATCAGCCATCTGAATTTGGTTTGCCTCACAGTCACGAAATGAAACCACTTTTGGGTGACAGTAAAAAAGGGGAAGGAGGGAGTACCCAGCCCAATCCAGGCCTGGGCCAAGGGTTTGACCTGTATCATCCGATTAATCCTCAAAATGGCCCTCCTAGGAGGCAGGAACCTTCATGTTCTCCATTTTCGGATGGGGAAACGAAGGTCAGGATGCCGAAGTCATGCTGCTATTCAGGACCGAGGCCAGTGCGAAGGCCCAGGCACACAGCTCAATGTCCTGGCCTGGTACTGAGTGCGTCTCCCTCTGCCCACGTGACTTGGGAGGAAAAGACCCCAAGAGGGCTGGGCCAAGCCCACAAGGCAGGTGCTCCCCCGGCTCTGTGCATTCTACTCCCAAGACAGCCCCAGGTAGGTGGGGCCAAGCCCCAGGAAGGGCCAGGGACAGGCCTCGGGTCCTCCTGGGGCCAGAGCCAGAGTTGACTGCAGGTGGCTACTAGGGGGTCCCAGGGACCTGGGAGCAGAGCCTTCTGCACAGACTGGGCAAACACCAGTGCATGTGCCTGTTAGGAAGCAAATTTGAGTTACTGAAAAGTAAAAAGTGCTTATGCGCTGCACATTATGTCATATATGGTGTAGATTACAACTGGGAATGATCCTGTATCCGATTTTTTCCCCTAGACTAATTTGTATTTCGTGTGTCCAATATTTTGTTGAAAGCATCAGGACACCCCCTCTTCTTAGTAACATAGGGCAGGAAGGGAGTAGGCAGGATGGGAAGGAACTCAGAGACCCTTCGCTGCCCCTGCCTGTGGGTACCAGGTGACTTGAAGGGCAAGAACAGGGGCACAGAAGACGCTGGAGGAGCAGGGGATGCAGAGAAGGAGCAGGCCTCGGTCACGGGCCAGCTCACTGCGCTTCCAGGCATCTGGTGCCGTGGAAGTGCACCGCTCTAAAGGTTGTCAGATCTGGGTGAAATCACGATCCTGCATCTCCTAGCTGGGGGCTTCAGACAAGTTCCTTAACCTCCCTGAGCCTCGCTTGGTCACCAGCAACGTGGATGATGGTGATACTGACTTTGGAGGGTTGCCACCAGCATTTGACCAGATCCAGTCAGTCCCGCAGCCTGCAGAGTTTGCAGCTGATGCAAGAACCCCACTTTCTCCCCTGAGGGCTGCTGGCTGGGTCATCTCGCAGCTCAGCCCAAGGAGGGGCCACAGGCAGCCACTGAGGCTGGTTCTGCTGGTTGCCCCTCCCTTGCTCACGGGTCAGGGATGGAGCTGGAGCCTCGTCTCAAGAGCAGGAAGAGCAGACACTGGGGAAGGAGTCGAAACTCACTCATTCATCCATTCACAGGGTATTTCCTGAGCCCTGGCAGGGCAAGCACATTTCGGTCCTCAGAGGCTCTGACAACCCACAAACCATCGTGAGCCTTTGTCATTTCCCATTGTGAGAAGCACCGTGACAGTGATGGGGGTGGGGTCCTGGCCTGCAGGGGCAGCTGCTGAGCTGGAGGAGGTGACACCTGAGCTGAGTCCTGAAAAAAGCTGAGGAACCCAGTGGGGAGTTCCAGGCAGAGGGAAAGGCCAGGGCAAAGGGCTGAAGGCAGGAACGAAGCTACTTGGGGAGGTGGCCCGGGAAGGTGTGAGTGATGCCATCTGAGCTTTTCAAGGACCACTGGCTGGTTGGGAGGGTTGGAGGGAGCATAGATGAAAAGGGAGACAAACATGGAATCAGAGAGACAAGGGTGGGCTCTCAGGGATGATCCAAAGTGCTCCCTGCTGCCCCGAAGGGTTATTCTGAGATAGAGGCACTGCTGCTGGGGGGCAGCCCAGGAGTCTCTCCTTCTCACTGCACCCCTACTCCTACCTCCACTCCCCCTCCCCCATCATAATTTGCCAGACCTAGTACCCTAAGGCAAAGCAGGGTCACCTTCCTCTCAGGAGGGAGGAACACCTACCATCCTGCTGTCAGTGGGACCATCTCAATGGGGTGGGGCTTGCAGGGGATAAAGGATGAGTGGTGACAGGCAGCTTGGTGTAGATCAGAACGGCCCAACTCCACATACCCAGTACAGCTGAGGGGCTTCAGGCACACTCCTGGACTTCTTTGGGACTCAGTTTCCTCATCTGTAAGTTGGACTGCTGTGAGGATAAAGAGCTGAGAGACTGGATACACAAGTGGAGGAGGGCCAGGCTGTATATCAAAACAGGACTCTGCCTCACGGTCTGCAGCAACCTGGCCAGGAAACCAACCTCTTAGCTACATAAACAACCCAGGAAGCCAGGCTGCTATCTCTGGTGAAATCCAGAAACTAAACAATAACCCCTGCCACATTCTGCCCTAAATGGCCAGGACTTGATTAACAGCTGACAGCTTCCCTCATTTTCGTCTCCATTTCCTACTTAGGACCAACCAGAGAAAGCCAAATGTGCACCCCAACCAATTAGATAGGATGCCCCCTTCTAGTTATCCCAGCCACGACTCCCCCAACCCAACAGCCTCGGCTCAGGGCACACTGAAGCCTTCCCACTCCTGGTGGCTAGGCTAACTCCTTTGCTACAGCAAAGTCAGAACAAATAGCCTTCGATTGTTCTCATTGGTTGGTATCATTTATTTCCACAGTGCCAAGGCATGAAAAGCTCCTACTGCCTCCCTAGCACTTAACAGGTGCTTAGTGAGGTTCTGTCCCTACCCATTGAGGCCCCCTGAGCAGCTGCCCCACTGCCTGCTGGCCCAAGAGCGTCTAAACCCTGAGCTGTGAGGTAGGCACATGTGCCCTAAGAATTGGCTAGTTCCCAGAACAACTGGACCCCTGGGGGGAAACTGAGCCTAATGAAATTCTGTATTTCCTTATGTATGGTATTGAGGGGGTGGGATTAGGGAGAGGCTATATTTTTGGGAAAGAGGCCACTAGTATAATGGGAAGAGAGTGGGTTTTGCCTAGGTTCAAATCCCAAGCCCGTGCTAGCTCTGTGGCCTTGGGTGACAGTTGTCTTAGTTGTTAAGTGGAGAAGATTAAATGAGCTAATTGGGGTTAGATGCTTAGCACAGCACCTGGCATCTAGGACATGTGCCTTCAACAGAAACTAGCAGCCAGAAGTGGTGGTGACAATGTGTGGCCATCTCAGCCAGCACCAAAGCGAGTGGCCAAAGGTTCAGAAAACTGTTCAGGAGGACGCATGTAGGCACACCCCCCAGAATGAACCACTCTCTGGAGTCCTCAGCACACTAGCTTCATCCCAGGGCTTTCCTAGGGGATAGTAAAGAGACTGCAGGACTCCTGGGATCTGCAACTGTGACCCTCTCCCCAACTAGGCCCCCACCTCAGTGGAAGCAAAGGTAGTTTCCCAAAGGGCTAACAGGGTAAGTGACATTCTATCAAGAGGTGTGGGTCCCAAAAATATTAGTGCACCATCCCACGTAAGAAGGCTAGACGAGGGTGTTCTGGAAAACAACCGAATTGCTGTTCATCCATTCTTAGTCTTTATATTTTAATAGGAGGCAAAGCCCTGAGTCCAGAGAAACTCCATTTATTGTAGGCTTTCAGGCAGTTTGGATAAAAAGAAATAACCCTTGATGGAGAGAAGAGGGGCGTTGGGAGCCACACCACCAAGATGGTGCAAGGGGCATTGGTCATGCAGCTGGCCAATATCAAAGCCCACCAGAGGACCCTCTTGCTGCCAAGGACCAGGGAAAGTGGGCGTCTGCATCTGGAGCTGTTATCACAAAATAGAAAGGTGGTGAAGAATTCATTCCAGCCCTGCCCATGGCAGTCACAGCCACTTTCAGAGGAGCAGCACCAGAAGAGGGTGTGGCACTCTGTGGTGGGGGCAGTAGGAGCTCAGGCCCCAGGGTTTGGCAGCATCCCCGGTGGCATCTGCTGAGCAGGGGATAGTTTCCAGGTACAGGTCTCCTGCCCTCTTGATAATTCTATCGCTCCACAATAGTCTTCCAATAAATCCCGTCTCTACTAAATCAGTGGCTTGCCACTAGGAATCTGCTCTGATGCAGCCCACAAGCCCAAGGCCGGTGGAGGCAAGAGAATGATTACAAAAAGCAAGCGACACTGTTGATTTTAATTTCACGACATGGTTTCCAACAACTGGATACAGAAACAAGGAGTTTTTAAAATAAGTTGCCTGTTACCAGATGGAAAAGTGATAGGGTTTCCATAGTTGGGTTAGGATTAGGGAAATGTGGCTTACATATTCTCATGCTTTCATGAGACCTGCCACACCCTGCTTCCCCCATCCTGGGGAGGCTGCAGAACTCATCTCTGATCACTCACCTTCCCATTACAGCCAGGTGTTTACCAGCTCACAGACCAGCCTGCCATGGGACACATTTCAGCTTGGCTGTGCCTTACTTACAAGCTCACGTGAATCTCCTTATTTGAGATCCTGAGGTCCAAGGATGAGAACTGGTCCAGGTCAGCAGGCCTGGCTTCCAGCCACAGCTCTGGGACTAACTGGCATTACTTTCCTCTCCGGGCCTCAGTTTTTCCCATCAACAAAATGAAAAGAACTCAGCTGTCTCTGTATAAAGGTCCTCTGGCTGCAAATTCTATGATGCTATTATTTTGATCATTTGGCAGTGTCCCTGTCATTGCTTCCTTTTCTGCACTCTGTGTAGGTGGGCCACAGACGTAACAGAAAACAGGGGGAGCAAATGCAGCAAGCATCCATCTTTCATCTTGCAACCAAGTTCTGTTCCCTGCCCTTAAGGTGTGGATGAAACTGTAGCTGTCAGGGGGTTTGGTCATGAAAACAGAAGCCACTCTGGGTATTCCAAGTAGGAAGGGTTCCAATACAGGGAATTGGATACTTGCACAATCACTGGAAAGGCTGGGGAAACAAAGGTCAGGCCAGCAGCTGCCAGAGACTGGTGATTTACAGGAGCTCACCCGGAAGCTGCAAAGAACCCAGCAGTCTCAGCGGTGGCTGCAGCCACCAACCTCAACAGCCAGAAGCACCAGAGCATGCGATTCTCAAGGCTTTGAGTTTTACCCGTGGGTCAAGCTGCAGCTGCCCCCAGAGAATGACAGTGATTCTCCTTCTTCGCCTCCCAATTCTCCCAGCAGTGCCTCTCATTGGCTGACTGTAATGTGGAGCTGTACAGGGAAAGGGATTCTGGGAAATGCAGTTCTAGGCTTCTCCCCTGAGATGCAGACTTTAGAAGTGTGTGGCCATGATGCCAAGGACAACATTCAGCAAAGCCACAAACCAGGAAGAGCAGAGAGATTTTATCTGAAGGGCCAGCTCCTGGTTCATTGGTAATGGCTGACCAGAGCACTGTATGGAAAATAATTTTCAGGCTGTATCTAGGAGGAGCAGGAAAAGGTGGTACGACTCACTAGCAGTGCCTGTCATGGGTGTGGAATTAATGTGAGGAATCGTATGCAACACACTTGCACTCATGCTCTAAACTGATGATTGGAAAGTTCTCTAAAGTGACTGCTAACAGCATTTGTCTCCTTTGTCCCTGAGTCAAACATACATGTTGTAACCATCTATGTGTGAAGTTAACACCCATAAACCTGGAGCTCGAGAGGGATCTCAGAATTAGAGCAGCTAATGAAAAACAGGGCGGGAACATTGAGGAAGCTGTGGGGGTCTCCAGCCTCCTGGAACTCTGCTCTTCACAGTCCACACAGTCACGTTCCTCAAGGTCATAGTGTGGTCAGCTCTTTCAAAACCAGCCCCAATCCCCTGTCCTCATCTCATTTCACTTCTAAGCTTTCAGGCCCCGCTTCGCCAGGCCTATCACATGATGTTGGAGAAACGTTTCCCCACCCCATCTCCAGTTAATTACTTCCCCTCTCTGTACCTCAGTTTCCTCATGGGCATATTTACGAGTTGAGTTAGATCCATGGTTTGCAGACTGTGTGCCAGGAGCCCTGGGGTGTTCAGGAGGAGGCAGGTTAGAGGAATGCCAAGGCATAGGGCTTTGAGAGGCATTATTTTATCTGTTTAAAGGCTCAAGAACCTCTGGATAAACAAAAGGTCCCCCTGGAGTCCTTCTAGATGTACCATTCTCTGGTGCTGCTTAGTTTGTCTCCCTCTCTTCTTCTCTCTCCACTTCCTTTCCTCATTTCTTTCCCATCCCCCTGTCTTCCAAAGAAATGAGTTGCAAATCTCCATCTTAACTTCCAAAGTTGAGTTGAGAACCAAACATGAAGCCTGGATCTTGTCATTATGAGAGGCTCTGAGGTCATGGAAAGGAGAAGGGGACAATAAAGCCAAGACAGAGTCTTGCTCTGTTGTCCAGGCTGGAGTCAGTGGTTCGATCTTGGCTCACTGCAGTCTCCACTTCCAGGGTTGAAGCGATTCTTCTGCCTCAGCCTCCCAAGTAGTTGGGATTACAGGCACCCACCACCACGCCCAGCTAAGTTTTGTATTTTTAGTAGAGACGGAGTTTCGCCATGTTGGTCTGGCTGGTCTCGAACTCCTGACCTCAGGCGATCCGCCCATCTCGGTCTCCCAAAGTGCTGGGATTACAGGCGTGAGCCACCGCGCCTGGCGTGTTATCCTTTTTTGTAATTGAAAATCACACTGAACCATGGAAAATGTAGTTTGACATCCTGGAGTTAAGAGATATTCACCCTTTCCCGTCCTCTTACTGAGCAGCGCAAAAGTTCGAGAAATGGGAACATGCTGCTTTGAGTTGTTGTTTTTAATGTCACTGCGATGACTGGACAGTTTTTATCATTGGCAAGAAAAGGCAGGAGGAACCATTCACATAGGGTTTTCTGCTCAAAATGTACTTTGGAGTTCCAACTTGGGGAATAGGAACCCCTCTGTTCCTCTTCCCGCTGAAGTTTCACCGAGGTTCCACTGGTGTCAACTCCAGAGGACTCTGACCGCGTCAGCCGTAAAATATGTCCGTTCAGGAAGAGGACAAGTTCATTTTCATTATTCCCTGGCAGAGAGAAAGGGCAGAGTCGTTGAGAGGCCTGGGACGTCGTGTTTGAAGAATGATGGCCCGAGTCTACCATTCCACACCAGCTCTGCGTGGTCCTCTGGCCAGGGTCTTGGCTGGAGAAGAACGTGGCGGGAACCCGCACCCGACAGCCTTTGTCTGCACAAGTTGGAGCAGGACGGCCAGGTAGACGCAGATCATGCACAGACCGCGCCTGCTGATTGGCTGAATCCTGGGGGTTCAGAAGGCAGCGCCTTCTCCCATTGGCTGTTCCGGGTGGGCACAGGTCGCTGGAGAGGGTGGGGCTTGTGTTCCGCAACTCCACCTGTCTCACCTGTTCTCTGGTTCCCGAATTCCCCCACTAAGAAAGAGGGGCTGCCTGGAGTTCACTAATGCCTGGCTCTAGAGAAATGCTTTCAGAAGTAACTTGTGCAGCAGCGGCCCTCTCCCCAGGAGGAACAGTAACCCACATACAGGAGAAGGGGTAGCTTTGTCTTTCCTGAGAGCTCCTTGGAGACAGAGGTCAGGGCACGGAGGGTCGAGCTGGAGGAAAAGCCTCCGCGGGAGGAGGAGGAAAGTCAAGGCTGTTTCACTCAGGACCAGCCCCGGGTTCTCCCAAGGTGGAGCTGATGAACAAAAGACCGGTGGGGGGCTGGACTTGGTGGCTCACGCCTGTAATCTCAGCACTTTGGGAGGCCAAAGCGGGCAGATAATTTGAGGTCGGGAATTCGAGACCAGCCTGGCCAACGTGGTGAAACCCCATCTCTACTAAAAATACAAAAATTAGCCAGGTGTGGTGGCGTGCACCTGTAATCCCAGCTACTCGGGAGGCTGAGGCAGGAGAATCACTTGAAACCGGGAGTTGGAGGTTGCAGTGAGCCACGATTGCACCACCATACTCCAGCCTGGGTGACAGAGCGAGGCTCTGTCTGAAAAGAAAAGAAAAGAAGACAGAGGTGGGAATCTTGATGTCCTTTCTGGAGAAGAGAAGAGGGCTCGAGGCAGAGCCTGGCAGAATGGGAACTTGCGTTACAGATAGGAGAGTTTACCCCCAAAATAAGCGAGTCATCTTCCATTCGCATTTCTTTTGGGAGGTCTTTCCCCAGGCACTAAAGCCTGAATCCTATTATCAGAACTTTCATATTCTGTTGGATCTCCTCTTGAACTGTGTTTCCCTTAAAAGGGCCATAGGAAGTCCCATCTTACAGAAAGGGATACCTCATGGCCTTGGGAGTGGCTGATGTGTGCACAAGCTAGACAGGTGGGAGACTGGCACAAGCATGCACTGTTGATACTGGAACAGCACTGGCCAACAAAACTCTGTGATGATGTTCAATAGAACTAACTTGCGCTGCGTAACAGTGTATGGCAACTGAGCACTTGAAATATGGCCAGTGGAACCAAGGAACCGGGTGTTTAATTTTAATAGCCAAACTGTCTACTGGCTATCATATTGAACAGTGGCAGTTCTAGAAAGTCTAACTTGGAAGAGACCCAAGATATACTTTGGTTCAGGAAGTCTCACCAGGTGAAGACTCCAGGAGGAACGCAGCCCTGCCAATGCCTTGATTTAGACTTCTGACCTCCAGAACCGTAAGATAATAAGCCTGTATTGTATTAAGCCACTAGTTTTGGTAATTTGTTATGGTGGCAATGGATAGCTAACACAGCTACTGTTGGAGGGGTTGGCTCCTGCTGTCACCAGGATCTACAGAATTGAGAGAAATGCATGACAGGAGCTTATTTCCTTCAAATTATGTTTGTTTCTTCTATTGAACAGTGTCCTCCAGCTGCGGGGTCTCTCCTCCTTCAGTAAGTTTTTGACTGTTGTGTGGAATTCCTCTTTGGTAGTTGGAGCAGCCGCCAATCTCCCTTGGTGCTCTAGAGAGCTGATCATCTCCCTTGATTTCCCTTTACCTTTTCCCCAAGAGGCCTCAGGCACTTCAAGCGGATCGAATCTCCTAGGATTTGTCTTAATACTCCGGAGTTCTTTTTTAACACCTAACTTTCCTACTCTCTTCTATGTCACCTCTTCCCTCTATCCCCTCAAAAGTCCAATGAGCAAAGCCAGAAACTCAAGCAAGAATGGGAATCAAATTTCTATTTCCCATCCGGAGCAAGGAGGGTTGCCCTCTGATTCCCAGGATGACAAGAGCCACTGGATCACTCAACCTTTCCCTGTTTCTACAATTTGAGCAGGCCCTAAAGGCTACATTCTACATGCAGCTCCTTCTTTCTGCCAAGAAAGAAGACCAGGCCCTGACTTCATCTGGAGATCCTCAGGGAACATTCTTTCCTACTCGTCCTGAGAATCTTTCTGACCATCACAGCACCCACCATTCAGCATGCCAAATGAGATAACTTAGTTATTCTCTCTTACAAACCCCACGCCTTTTGTGTGCCCTTATTTATTCATTCTACCATTGAACATTTCCCTAGAATCTCCTGGGTGCCAGACACTGTGCCTAGTTACTGAAGAAACATATCTCCCATCTGCGGCACCAGGCATATGAGCAAAGAAGAAACCATCTTGGACAGTCCAGCACACACCACATAGAGCAGAAGAACCACCCAGCTAAGCCCAATCCAAAGCATGAGAAAAAAAAATAAACTGTTGTTTTAGGCAACTAAGATTTGGGGGTAGTTTTTTACACAACAATAGCTAATTGAAACATTCCCAGACACAACCCCCATCATCAGACTTTAGGTCTTGTCTTTTTCTTTCAGCAGGCTCTCCCCAGCTTCTTGGCCAGCTCTCCCAATCCCCTCCCTGTCAGCTGCTTGTAGTTCTGTAACTGGCAGCAGTGCTGGGAGCACCTGCCCAACCAGTTCTTTGTGTGGCCAGGTGTAATTAATTAACTAGCCATTTGTGGGCCCCAGACAGGAGGTGCCATTTGTCTTCGATCTCCTCCTTTGATGAGTAGCCCTTGAGCTGGAGCCATTAAGGTATAGGCAAGGATGACTCGGGCAATTTCAGACACAGAACCCCACCCCTGCTGTCAGTTACAGATGACCTGATGACACGGTCCCTGGCAAATGACCCTGGTCAGACCCTGGAGAGCAAAGAAACCTCAAGAGAGACTTCCAGCAAATGAGGAGTCTCATGAGAAACAACAGAAGTGATCATATTTAATATCGCAGGTTGGAGACACAGATCATGGCAGTTACAGGAAACCATGCGTTTTCTGTGGATAAGGTCTCCTGGCCTGTTACCTTATTCAATAAACAATTCAATTATTCAGTCCAGCAAACATTTGCTAGTTCCAGATGATCACAACCAAAAAGGGAAGCCAGAGAAGCAAAAAAGTGATTATGATGCCTTTTGATAGTGTAGAAACAGAAGCACATACAAAACCCAGAGACTGCCCTGAGGAGGAAGGGAATGATAATTTGTGGGGGTATTCAGGAAGGCCCCTGGGAGGAGGTGACCAATGAGATGGATCTTGAAGGGCAAATAGGAGTTCACTAGCCATACAGGGTAGGAGGTTATCTTTAATGGTTGGTAGCCATGATTTGTGGGTGGGTCTACCTGGTTTAAAGACAAAGAAGCAAAGCCAACTTTCCACATGCAATTCCCAATATGCATACATATTGATCTGATGGTGGGGTGAGGCCAGCTTCTGGACCCATGACCAACTTTGGAGATCATGACACCCGCTGAGATCTTGGCAGGGAGCAGCCTTAGAAGGCACAAGCACTGGTGGAATCCACCACTCACAAAGGTTATTAACATTATATGAGTTTTTGTGCATGGTATAGCAAGACAGAAGGAACCAAGGAAGAACAAATGGAAAACAACACATGCTAAGCTGTTCATCTGCAACTGTTAAGACTCCAAGTGGTGACAGTGCCAGCTCAGAGCCCTCCACCTGCTGGAGATGTTTCTATTGTCTTCACACATGGGCATTCATCCCGCAGTGGGGTGGGATGAGCCCTGAGGTAAGGTTACAACTCCTGAGACCCCATTTGTGGAGACGACCCGTCTAAGGAACTGGGACCTGGGGCAACCTCACTCCTTCCTCCACAGTGAAATAGACTGAACCTCCAGCACACTGACCAGCACAGGTCTTGAATGGTGACTCCTGGTCTAGGGCTGGTCCCCTCTTAGAAAACCTGCCTTCCAATGATGGAGGGCTCTGCCTGGGTATCCATTGGAGGGGGCAGCCCTGAGGTAGGAATTACCCCTTTGAAAAGAGCTAATGTCATTCTTGTCACTTTAAATTAACTTTAGCCAAGAGGGACTGACAGAAACATGGATCTGGGTGAACTATATTTGACTGATATTCTGTCAAATATTGCGTGGGGTTGTGATCCGCAACTTTTCCCATCTGCTGCTCCAGTCTGAGTCGCTGAATGCACAATGGCATCATTACCATATTTTGTTCAGATTTCCCTCTATCGGATCAGAGCCTGTGAATGTGAAATGTGCCCACAGAAAAAGGCAGCCCTGGCGAGGTGGGTGCTGCAAGGGCGAGGGTGTCCCTTAGTTCTTCCTAAGGGGAGAGCTGGGAAGGGGGAGGGCTCCTCCGGAAGGCGTCCCAGCCCTCGCCCAGGAAGGTGCACATCCTGGAAACAAAAGAGGAAGGTGGCGGATCAGGAGTAAGGAGTGGGATTAAGATCACACAAACCTGCAGCCTTTAGAAACTAGCTTAATCCATTTTATAAAGAGTTGGGAGGGTTTTTCTCTCCGTGAATATAATACCTTGCACATCTGATCAGCGTTTTTCCCAGAACATTTCAAAGCTCTCTGCAAATACAGCAGAGTCTCCTTAGATTAGAGCACGGCCTATTATTACCTGGCTTTGGAGACATCCCAGGTCAGCGGGTCACCTGGGGCCTTCTGAAATAAGACAGTTCCCTACAACAAAAAGCCTGGTGTGATGTGGTTTGTCTAACTAGTGGTTTTCAAACTATGTGAGTCATAGGACCCTTGAAGAAAAAAAAAAGAAACAGCCTGAAGCTCAATTTCTAATTCAGAACAAAATGAAATTAGGTTAAGGTAGAGAGTAAAGGAAGAGGGTGAGGGGGAGCAAAGAAAGGTCCACCTGACACCCCATTCACTAAACCCCCAGGACTCCCAAGACCACAATTTGAAGACTACTGTGGAGGTCACCCCCTCCCCAACCGGAAGCAGGTTTTCTGTGAAGTTAATGAAACCTAAGTTTCTGCAGCGCACCTTCTCTTCCTAGGTACCTCTTCCAAGACTTAGAACTTAATTTTATTTCTCTTATTTTGTGTTGTTTTTAAAATGAGGGCCCCCCCAAATTATATAAGTGTCACAAAAGACCAGCTACATAATTTGGGCAGCCAAGTGCAAAATAAAAATGTGGGGCCCTTTGTTCAAAAACAACTAAAACTTTGAAGATGGCAACACCAGCGCCTTCTTGGCACTGGGCCCTGCGCAACTGTGCAGATGCATGTCCACGAAGCCAACCCTGATTTCATGCCCTGCGAAACCTGGATCTGCCCCTTTCCCCAACTTTCCAAAGAAATGCCAGTCGATTCAAATAAACCTCAGCCTCTCCCGAGAATTGTCTTACGTCCCAGTGTGTCAGATTAGTTCACCTTGCAGCACCTGAGACTGCAGCTCCTCCCAAGACAGAAGCACAGGCTTCCTTCCGAACTCTGCTTTCACATAGAAGATTGGCTTTAAGATGAAGGCCTGCATTTGCTAACAGAAACTATAGCAGACACACAAAATCCATTGTATTTTCAGGCATTCCGATTGGAGCAGAACTTAAGAGAATTGGTGGGGTGATCCTGAAAGTCTCAGAGCATTTGACTGAATCATTTCAAGGTGCTCCTTGAGGGCCAGGGCCACATGCATTCCTTTTCTGGGTCGCCTGTGATACTAGGCCATCGTAATGGTTGAAAACATGTCTATTGAGTAAACACAGCCTCTCTACCAACTAGACTATGTGCTCATGGCTCTCTGACTGTGCCATACTCATGGCAATTGACAAACCTTCATATGCTTCTTCCCCTGCCCAGAAAGATCTTTCTAGTACCTCCTTCAATCGAGATTCTGTCTACACGCTGAACCCTTATGGAAGTGGCACTCTCAGGCAGCCCTGCCTTTGAGATGAAATAGGCTGCTCTGTTTTGGAAGTAAGGGGTGCCCCGTCCTCAGGGGTGTTTGGGTTAAGGCTGGACATCAATTAGTGAACACACCCAGCAAAGTCCCACCCAGGAAAAAGAAACCAGAAAGTATTGAAAACAGAGGGATGTGAGTGCAGGAATTGGTTTTTGTAGGAGATGGAAGAGCTCAGAAGCCATACAGGGGCTTCTGAACTTCTGAAGCTTCTGAAGTAGGGAGAGGCATTTGAACTTGAGAACTTTAGGGAACCTTTCCAGCCCTGGGAGGGGCACTTGACAGGAACACTCTTTACTTTCCACTACTACACTTCACATGATAATGGCCATAGGAAGACTGTTTCTCAACCTCAGTGAAATTATACTGAAAAATCTTTCCACTGAATATTTAATATCCCACCAGATTAACTTTTCTTTATAACTAAAGAGAATGTTGTTTTCTGACTTGCAGATTCACTTCCTTTTATGAGACAAAAGAAAAAAAATAAAATGAAAATGAGAATTATATAACCAATCATATTTCCTTTTTTGCATTAGCTACCAGGAAGCTCTAAGCTAAATTTGAAACTTCCTAAATACAGATTTTTAATTATATACCATCCCATTTTATATTTCTTTAAATTCACAATTTTTAATTTAATACTCTCATGGATTAAATATGTTGTAATATAAGACACCCCAAATACTTCTGAGTAGATAAAGTATACTGTGGCTTCTTTTAAATTTTAGATGATTCCAACAATTCCTACATCTCTAATTCTTTCCCACATTTGGTCCCTACCTGTTCCCTTTCCCCCACAAAACTTCCTAGTGATTTGTCATTTTCCCACGTTGAGAAAGCCACAGGCCCTCCCCACTTCTCCATGGCACTGTCTTGCTCTTAAATTATTGCTGTATCTCTTTCACTTCTCATTTCTCTGCCCTCTTTGGAGATTTCCTCTCCAGCAGGGCATGAACCCTTTCTAAGCAGTGCCAGCATCACGGGGCCCACTAAAGAGGAAGCCGCAAGTCTGGACAGAGAAGTGAAGGCTCCTGAGGTGGGGGGGTTGGCACGTGGCATTATTGGCAGCATGGGCTTTGGGTCACTGACCTGTGCCATTCACCTTTTGTGACCAATGGACGTCTATGGTGTATACCTGCTTCACAGTGCAGTGTCCCCTCCTTCATTCTTGGTAACAGCACCCGGTTTTCCTCTGGGGATTGCTCCTCTCCCATTGCATTCAGTCTGGATAGGACTGTCTTTCTTGGTTTTGTTTTGTGTTGTTTTGTTTTGTTTTTTGAGACGGAGTCTCGCTCTGTCGCCAGGCTGGAGTGCAGTGGCATAATCTCAGGTCACTGCAACCTCCACCTCCCAGGTTCAAGCAATTCCTCTGCCTCAGCCTCCCGACTAAGTGGCACAAGGCGCGCACCACCACAGCTGGCTAATTTTTTTTTTTTTTTGTATTTTAGTAGAGATGGGGTTTCACCATGTTGGCCAGGCTGGTCTCGAACTCCTGACCTCATGATCCACCCACCTTGGCTTCCCAAAGTGCTGGGATTACAGGCATGAGCCACCGGGCCCGGCCAGGACTGTCCTTCAAAGTGCCATGTTCTCCTTGTCTAAGGTACAGCCAGGCAACCTGGCCAAATCCATAAGACTCATTCTTCCAAGGGGGTAAATTTTGAGTGGGGTGACAAGTTAAAGCTCAGTATTTTGCCTGCAATCTCCAATTACCGTGTCTGTGAGCTCCTACTACCTCCAACCCTAGAACTGCCCACATCCTTGTCCTTGCAATACCTGCTTGCTCAGCTTTTTCTTAAGTCTTTAAGAATGAGTCTCTGTTGCTTGCAACCATCAAACTCCAAGTGATTCAGGGTCTGATAGTGGGCAAGGTGTGTAGCCTCTTTGAGCCCTGGATTCTGCATTTATATAATGGAGATACCTCATGAGGCGAGGGGCAAGGTGCTTAGTCCATCATATGTGTTTCACAAATATTTCACCCTTTCTTCCTTGCCCTGCTGAACTAGTGACCTTCAAAAGGTAATGGAATGTACCCACATTCCACAGGTAGCCAGTGGCAAACATCAATGGTCAAGCCTCCTGAGACCTCATGTTGTTCTTTAAGACCTTGAGATCACACAGATGGGTGAGCAGTGGTTTACCCATTTCAATGGAGGAAAAGTGAAATTTCTTTAAAAAAAAAAAAAAAAAAACACGCGCCAAAAACTCATCATAAGGAACAAAAGCAACAGATTCTCCAGCTGTGGCCCTTTCCCAAAAGCGCTGGCCCAAGCTTCTACACAGCAAAGCTGCTACACTCCATGGATTCCTCTCTCCATCAAACTGCCACTGATTTTGTTTCAGAAGGATATGCGGGAAGAGCCTTGGCTTTGAGGGACCTGCCGCCTCCTCCATGACTCTGTATTGGTGAGCACAGAAGATCCTCAGATCCTCTAAGAAGTCCTCAGCAGACATCCTCAGCCTCCCTTCTTCTTTACCCTGCTCACATGAACCTAGAGCTGGAGGCAGCTGGCCATGTCTGGCTGCCTCCCTGGGTCCTCCTATGACACTGAGCCAGGTCTCCAGGGAACACTGTTCAAATGGACAGAGTCAGAATTCAGTAGCGATGCTCCTGAGCCCACAGTGGGCTCCACGGGAAACACACCGGCTATTCTGCTGGCCACAAAGCCTTCTAACAGTAATAAGTACTAGGAGTATCATTGCTATTTATTGCTTCCTGTCAGGTGGGAACTAAGTCCATTAGCCCAAGTTCAGTAGCCCTATTTTACAAATGCAGAAACAGGCTTAAACAATTAAGAAACTTGATCAAGACCATCACAGTTATTAAGGGATAGTCAAGAATTTCACCCAGGTCTCCCTGACTCCAAAGCCTCTGCTCTTAACTACTATAGATGTCTCTAATGCTTTGGAGGGGAGGCTACCATGACCCCCACTTACAGTCACCAGCTGGGCCCCAGCCGCCCGGAGATCAAGCAGAGTGAAGAGAACTGATTTCCAGCACTGCTGCTCCATGGCTGTGTGACTTCCGACAGTCTCATTTCCCCTCTCTTTCTCGGTTCCCTCTTATGAAAGATGGAGGACACTATACCTGCCATGCCTCAGTGGAGCAAGATCATCTATAATGTTCTATAATGTTCATCTATAATGTTCTGCATGGAAGCACCATGAAGGGCATTGGGAGCTTGAAGAAAACCAGTGTCTGGAATGAGGCGACACCAGTACGTAGGGAGAGCAATCGGGAAGCGATGAGAAGGAGATTCACTAGGGGTCTGCTGGGCCGCCTGCTGCAGAGAATGGCTCTAGAATCCTGCACTCCCATCTTCCCTTCTGCAGGTCAAAGCTGGCCCACCCTGGGGATGGTACTAGCTGGGGCACTCCTTCCAGGCCTCCGGGAGGGAGGGGAAGGAGCCAAGAATGGGTCAGTAACCACAGGATTCTTTTGAGTTCACAGAGAGCCTGCCTGCTGTGGGCCTCCAAAGAGTCCTGCCGGTTCTTCCCAAGTCAGTTTGGGCTTACAGTCCTTTCTGCACCAACTGGGAAGGAGCTGGAGACGCTCGACCTGGGATGGGAAGCTCGACCCAGGATGGGAAGCCTACTTTGTGTTGAACTTCCTATTTTGTCACTCTCTGCAGGCCCAATGACCAGAGAATTTTCTTTGCCCTTTCTGGCAAGATTAGTGGCTTCCCCTCACCCACTCTACCCCCACCTCCTCATTACAGAACAAAGGAACCTGGCTCCTTCCCGCCAGTCCAGAGAGGGTTCCTAATTGGCTTTCCATTAAAGAGAAAATAGACTACTGTTTCCACCTCATTATTTATGAGCCTTTCTGGAAGTGCATTTCCATGCACTCTGGGATTACTCACGCCCATTTTGCTTGGCCATATTTTATGATCTGTTTTATTTATTCAGGGCCTCTATTGGGTACTCACATCTGAAACCAATTAAAAACCAAGAAATAGGAAAAATCAAATAAACACCTGGAGATGTCCAAACGCAGTCTTCCTGAAGCCTGCTTTTGGTGGGACTGGCATGGCCATGCCAACAATATAGGCCATTGGAAGTGGAGATTGCTCTCCTAGAGATATCAGGTAACATGGCCACACAAAATGGCAGCCCACAGATGCACAGACTTCCTGTCCACAGAACTTGGGCTGAAGTTGCCTGGTTTGTTGGTTCCCCTGAGGTCTCCCTGTGCAGGGCAAGGGTACTGCTTATTCATTTTTGTATCCTCCTTTCAGCCTGGCACATAGTAGGAACTCAATAACTCTTTGCTCAGCCTTGTTCTCATAGACACCATGCTTGCTGTGAGTGCATCTGTGGACACACTGTCTCAAGAGTTTAAAAGGACAACATGGAGAACCATCTCTATGAATTCTGGAATAGTTTGCCTTTTATAAACAGTGATTCCAGCTCACCCTGGATGGATTCCTAGCGCTAAACACACTCCCTTTCAATCTGAGGAAAGCAGCTACCAAGCCTGGTTTTCCTAGAATCAGACAGTCTCACCTTCTGAAGCCCTGCACTCAGCCAGGTACAGATGGGGGTGCCACAGAGAAGAAAGCAGGCACTCCCATCTTTTTCAGGGGAGCCTGAGACCATTCACACATCTGCATAGGGTTTGCTTTGGAGTCTGTGTGCATGGATGGCCCATCCTGCCTCTTGCTTTTCCACATAAAATGTGCAGAAGTCCCCCCTTTTATCCCACCTGCCCTCGCCCATCTCCAACTTCAATCTCTGCCAGAATTAAAGGCTCCTCTCTGTCCATTTCCCACCTCCACCCTGGAGAGGCAGCACGTTGCTTGGTGGTCTCTGTCCTGAAGCCAAATGCCACACCCCTCCCATTCCTCTCCTTAGGCTGAGCTGGGTGTGTGGACAGTGTGGACAAGTACAGGAGCAAGTGGGAGTGGGAGCACCTGCGGGACAGGCAGATGGGTGGGGAGGTGAAAGGCAGCACATGGCAGGACTTTGCAGGGCTTCTGTTGGGATTGAAGAAAATAAAAATACACACCACATATTTTACTTTTTTTCTCTATAGGATATTTATGATGCTTATTGTAATCAGATTTTAGACACATACACACACACATACACGCACACATTTGGGGATGGAGCTGGGCCCCTGAATTCTTAGGGATCACGCTGTTTATAGACTTATCTCTCCCAATCTCCAGCCTTCCCTAGTAATTTATGTAAGTCCTCTGTATTAGTCAGTGTTCTCCAGAGAAATAGAACCAATAGGATCTATTTATCTATCTATCTATATATACATAGACAGAGAGAAAGGAAGAGAGAGACAGAGACAGTATGGGAATTGGCTCACAAAATTATGCATGCAAAGAAGTTCCATGATCTGCTTGTCTGCAACCTGGAGAACAAAAGAAGCTGGTGGTATCATTCAGTTCAAGTCGAAAGACCAAGTCTGAAGGCCTGAGGACAGGGGAGCAGATAGTATAAGTCCTGATCTAAGTCCAAAGGCCCAGCAACTAGGAGTACCAATGTCCAAGGGCAGGAAGAGATGGATGTCCCAGCTCAAATAGAGAGAGCGAATTCACTCTTCCTCTGCCTTTTTGTTCTACCTGGGCCATCACTGGCTTAGATGATGCCTACCCACATTGGTGAGGGCAATCTTCTTTAGTGGGTCTACTGATTCAAATGCTAATCTCTTCCACTCCCTTACAGACATGACCAGAAACAGTATTACCAGCTATCTGGGCATCCCTTAGTCCAGGCAAGTTGACACATAAAATTAACGACCATATCTTTCCTTCCCTTCCTTCCTTCCTTCCTTGTTCATCAATCAGCCAACCATGTGTTGAGTGCCTCTATTGGAAGGCACTGGCTGCACATCTGATATAAGCTACCCCTCCGTTAGCTGCCAGCCTGTGCCTTCTCTTGGGATAGTGCATTTCACAGGCTTACTCTTCACTTTGAATATAAGAACTATGAAAGTCATCATCTCTTGAGACAGGAAGGGAACTAGGAACCTGACACACTCTATTTGTCCACAAACCACTGCTTCCAAATTTGAGGTCTGTTCTCCTATCTCTTGGTCACATTCTGGCAAACATGATCATTTCTTACTGCCACAAATGTCTGGCCTGATGCTTCCAAATATGCAACGCAAAGTTACCCAATCTCCCTGTCCCCTACTTTCTTCATCAGCACATGGGGACTGATAGTATGGTGAAGATCCAGGCAGCAAATAGGCAGGTGACTGGGGGAGTGGGGAGGAGAATGCCCGCACAGCCACAGACGGCTTCCCACTCAGAGAAAGGTCCAGAGTTTGGCAATGTCAAGGTGGGTTAAGTGAAGCTGAATTACTCTGTGTGCCCATATTGGCCCCCTAGGGAAGGCTAAGGATCCCTTCTCAGATTAATGTTTTTAAACGGATAAAACAAAATACTAAGATAAGTAAGCCAACTCTATTAGAATACAGTTATCAAAATATTTTTAAAACTGTAATAGAGTAATTTATGTGCTTTTTTTTTTTTTTTAGATGGAGTCGCGCGCTGTTGCCCAGGCTGGAGTGCAATGGCACAATCTCAGCTCACTGCAACCTCTGCCTCCCAGGTTCAAGCGATTTTCCTGCCTCAGCCTCCTGAATAGCTGGGATTACAGGCATGCACCACCATGCTCGGCTAATGTTTGTATTTTTAGTAGAGACGGGGTTTTTCCACATTGGCCAGGATGATCTCAAACTCCTAACCTCAGGTAATCCCCCCACCTCGGCCTCCCAAAGTGCTGGGATTACATGAACCATTGCACCCAGCTTTTTTTTTTTTTTTTTCGTACCAGACAGAGTCTCACTGTGCTACCTGTCGCCCAGGCTGGAGAGCAGTGGAGCAATCTCAGCTCACTGCAACCTGTGCCTCCCAGGTTGAAGAGATTCTCATGCCTCAGCCTTCCAAGTACTTGGCACTACAGGCACCCACTACCATGCTTGGCTAAGGTGAGCAGATCACTTGAGGACAGGAGTTCCAGACCAGCCTGGCCAACATGGTGAAACCCCATCTCTACTAAAAATACAAACATTAGCTGGCCGTGGTGGCGGGTGCCAGTAATCCCAGCTCCTTGGGAGGCTGAGGTAGAAGAATGGCTTGAACCCAGAAGGCAGAGGTTGCAGTGAGTTGAGATCGCACCACTGTACTCCAGCCTGGGCTACAGAGTGAGACTGTGTCTCAAAAAAAAAAAAAAAAAAAAAAAAAAGAGGAGGGGGCTTTGGATATCCACAGGTCATGGAGTACAGGGGTCCGGAGATGATCTCATCTAGATCTCAGGGTCCTGGGACCCCTGCACATTGGGTGGCATCTAGAAGGGTCACAGGGCCTTTGGCAGAGGAGAAAGTAAGTCATTCATGGCTCTGATGTTCAGGGGGCTGCAGAATGGTCATTCTGGTAACCCCCTGACTTCTCACTGGCTTTTTCCACAACACACAACCCTTCCCTGGGGCTCAGGCATCCAGAAAACAGGTGTGACCTTCCCGGGGTGTGGGGTGCTCCCATCATCATATCTAAGGGTTTGGCCCTTTCAGAAATCTGAGTGAGAGACTGGCCCCTGGCAGTTGCCAGCCCAGGCGCTGGTTGCAGAGGAAGTTCTAATGAGAATCCAACAAATGAACCCCCTTTGCCCTGCCCTGCCTCCAGCAAGCCCACGCTTCCTCACACTGTCTTCCCCATGCTGTTTTGTAAGTTTTCTTCCTAATCTCAACTTCAATTCCTTTTTCTCATTCTTCTGAATGTTAAAGTCATGACCTTTGCGGTTTATGGGCCACCGGAGACTGAACTAAATGTGTTAGCTCAGAGTCCAAACAAGTAATAGCCAGCCAATTAAATTAATAATCCATACTGTTACAATGTTTAACTACGGCTGTTTCCTCAGCGGTCTGTTTAAATCACAGCCAAGGCCTGACCTATTAAAATGAATAACTGGAATTATGAGAAACTCCATTTAATAAACACAGCGAGGAACGCAGCACAATTGGGCATGAAATATTTATTACCACTTGAAGCAGAGAGCTGTTTGGGACTTTCAGATGGGATTAATGAATGCGTTTTAATTTCTGACTCACAAGGTGGGAGGTGGGGCTGGAACCAGGAGCCCTTTGGTAGATTCCTGGAAAAATCATCTCACCTTATATTATCACACTGTGATGGGGCTACTTGTTTATGTGTGGGCCTCCTTCAATCCACTGTAATCATGGCCCTACAGGGACCTAGTACTTGCTTAGCAAATGTTAGTGGATGGATGGATGGATGGATGGATGGATGGATGGATGGATGATCAGATAGGTGGGTGGTAGGATTATCAGACAGATGGGTGGATGGATGATCCGATGGATGGATGAATGGATAGATGGATGGATGGATAGATGGATGCATAATCAGACGGATGGATGGATGGATGGATGGATGGATGGATGGATGGATGGACACATGGATAGATGGATGGATGGGTGGATGGATGGATGGATGGATGGATGGATGGATGGATGGACACATGGATGGATGGATGGATGGATGGATAGATGGATGGATGGATAGATGGATGCATAATCAGACGGATGGATGGATGAATGGATGGATGGACACATGGATAGATGGATGGATGGGTGGATGTATGTATGTATGGATGGATGGATGGATGGATGCATGGATGGATGGATGGATGGATGATCAGATGGATGGATGGATGGATGGATGGATGGATGGATGGATGGACAAATGGATAGATAGATGGATGAATGGACTAATTATAATAAAATGGTTTTGACATCTTAGTGTCTACACTTCAGTGATACAGAACATATAAAACACAGCTCAGTGCCTGACACGTTCAAGTCTTGCAGTCAATAATAACTGTCATTACAGTTAGGAGAGTAAGGTCTCATTAATTTACTAAAAAATCAATTCTTACATTTGGCAACTCTTTGGGAGTTTCAGAGCTGCCCCAGGACCCAAGTTCCCGCCTGACTGGCCCATTTATCTTTATGTGCACTTGGGAGCCTGATTTGCATTGGAGGTTTTTATTTTACTGTTTTTGGCTTTTTTCAGAGTTGCTCCCTTCTCTGTTTTCCCAAAGCTCAATGTCTTATGCTTGCATTTGCCCCAGCATGTCCCTGTTCTCCCCGGTATGGCTACATTTCACAGGGTCTGTTTCCTTTTCCCAGACAACGTCAGCTCTGAAGTTTTGATAACGGGTTTAGAAAATGTGGTTGCTGTAATGATAGCCCTTAGCAAGTTTTGTAAGCGCAGTGATTATTGGGGATCTCTGAACAAGATAACTGAGCCTTTTCTGCAGGAGAGCCCCAAATGGGAACAAGATGGCTTAACTCTGCCAAAACTTGCTTTCTGGAGAAAGGGGAAAGCAGGCAGCTCAAGCCGTGTGCTGATGGAGCACCTTTGACATTGTAAGGTCTGGTGTGGGGGAGGGGAGGACAAGAGGGGAAAGAGCCACAGGAAGGCTTAGCTTTGGTTTCCTCTTTTGAGAACCAGAGGGCATCTCCTGGAGATCACAAAAATTCCGCGCAGGTTCAGTCATCACATTTGCAGGTCCAGAATTCAGCATATTAGTAAATCCAAGGCAGGCAAAGGGCAGTCTCATTTTGGATAGAGAGACACTTGAAACTAAAACCAGAAAGAGGAATGCACTTTGTAAAGGTGGGTAGGTCTCTGTGTTTGGAGGTGATGTTGGAGACTTTTTTCCTTTCATTGAGGAAAAGATGGATCTAACTACATGGAGACTGATGGGATCTTGCCACCTCCCTACTAAATTCAAAAGCCCACCGTGGTCCCAAAGAGGAGGAGTGTCACCAGGGGCCTACATGGCCTCACGGGATGTGGCATGGGGAGCTTGCCCGGTCCTGAGAGACCTTCAAGAGATTGGAACTTCAAAGGGCTCTGTCTATCTGGCAGTCTGCAGATATGATAACAGTGTTAGTATCTGTTACTTCTATCTCTTTAATCCTTAAGGGTGGATTCGACACATGGCTGCGTTGGAATCATGTGTTTTCCTATATGGTGAAGGAGCCTTATATGGAATAAGAGAGCTCCAGCCTTCCTGATAGAAGGCTTCAGAATTACATAAAGCCATAAGGTAGAGCTGCTTGTGTATTACCCATCCCTGCCCTACTAGATTGTACGTTCCTACAGGGTAAGACTGTATCTTATTCATGTTTGTATCCCCCACTGTGACTTGCACAGTAGCTGATGTCCTGTAGGTTCTCAGCAAATGTTTGTGGAAAGTAAAAGCCCCCATTCGTGGGGCTGTGTGCTATCCTGAGCTCCGTGCTAAGTTCTTTGCATGTTCCCTCTCATGTACTGTTTCCAACCACACTAAAGCTCTCTGTTATCCCCCAAGTTATGGATGAGGCCACTGAAACAAAAGAGATTCAGCCCTTGTCCAAGATCATCTAGATAACAGGGAATTTGATACTAAGGAATTTGAACCCTCATCAGTAATATTCCTAAGCCTTTGCTTTCATTGCTGTGCCATTTGGTCTGCAAGAGTTGAACTCACACACAACTTAACCAAGCACAGAAACAGACAGAGTCTGAGCAACGCTGCGAGGGTGAGGCTGCAGAGACAGGAGGTGGAAGAGATTCTGGCAGCATAGACTTGCCTCTCTCTTATGGCTTTCTCTTTCGCCTCTCTTACCCAAAGCATAGTTGAGTTTTCTCCTGTGCTTTGTGCCCACCAAGCACCTTGTTACTAACAGGTCATTCCATCCCTCAAACCTCTTAATGCATCCACGAGGTATGGCAAGAAGGCCAAGAGTAGAAAGCAAGAGGTGTGGGTTCTTGGCGTGGCTCTGCCACTGATGTGTGGTATAAACTTGAGCAAGCCACCCGGGGCCCAGCTTACCTGACAGTACCCTGAGGGAGTTGGATTAGCTTATCTTCATCCCTCTTCTATAATTCCTCAGATAGGCCATCATCAGATTAAATGCCTTCTCCTAGCCAATCTGGGTTATTCTTTGGGGGTCTTATGACAGTTTCCATCCCTGTCTAAAGGATCCAGTAGCCCAGGTCTGGCTGTGTAAGTAAGAGATCAGTCAATGGTACATGAACACCAAGTGAACACTGAGTGTGAGGTCAGGCCACTCTGGGACTTTTCCTTGTGGCCCTGACCAATAGCCACCAAGTTCCTATGTGCTTTAGCACTCTGGGCTTTGGTTTCACCTGTGTATTGAGGATGATAAAGCCTGTGCTACTTTCTTCCAGGACTATAAGAGGGACTAAATAATATCACAGATGCTTTGAAAGGTTGGAATGTGCCAGGCACAGTGGCTCATGCCTGTAATCCCAGCACTTTGGGAGGCCAAGGTGGGTGGATCACCTGAGGTCAGGAGTTCAAGACTAGCCTGGCCAATATGGCAAAACCCTGTCTTTATGAAAAGTACAAAAATTAGTCGGGTGTGGTGGTGGGCACCTGTAATCCCAGCTACTCAGGAGACTGAGGCAGGAAAACTGCTTGAACCCAGGAGGGGGAGGCTGCAGTGAGCTGAGATCACGCTATTGCACTCCAGCCTAGGTGACAAGAGTGAGACTCTGTCTAAAAAAAAAAAAGAAAGTAAAAGAAAGGTTGGAATGTACTAAACAAATGTGAACAATTAAATTATGATTTACTTGATTCCTCTCTGGGAAAGGTGAAATACCTCGATTAAATCAACTATACCAAGCCCCTTTTAGAAACATAGATGATGATTTTGGTCACATAATATATCAATCATTGGATTTTCTATTTTGGATCTAATCAGAGCCGAGAGCTCATCAATTCAGCTTAGATATTTATCCAAACAAAGGTCAACTTTAAACCACAGTAGTTTTCTAAAAAGTCCATCAATGAAGAATGTGCTTAAATGATTTAAGGTCCATTCATATCATGGAATAATACTAAGTACTAAATAATACTAAAGTGAAAAGTCAAATTGTTTTGTATATATGTATTTTTTATATATACATATATATATGTATCAGTCTGTTCTCACACTGCCAATAAAGACATATCTAAGACTGGGTCATTTATAAGGGAAAGAAGTTTAATTGACTCACAGTTCCACGTTGCTGAAAAGGCCTCACAATCATGGCGGAAGGCAAATGAGGAGCAAAGTCATGTTTTACATGGCAGCAGGCAAAGAGAGCATGGGCAGGGGAACTGCACTTTATAAAACCATCAGATCTCATGAGACTTATTCACTATCATGAGAACAGCACAGAAAATATCCACCCCCATGATTCAATTATCTCCCACCAGATCCCTCTTATGACACATGGGAATTATGGGAGCTGTAATTCAATATGAGATTTGGGTGGAGACACAACTATATCAATATCTATTATACAATCCCATTTGAAAAATATATAAATATATATAAATATACATCTATGAGGAAGTGTGTGTGTGTGTGTGTGTGTGTGTGCTCATGAAAACATAATAAAAAGTCTGGAAAAAACTGTTAACTGTGGTTACCTCTGGAGATGAGTGTAGGACGGTGGTGATAAAGAGTTTTCTTTTTCTACATTGTACTTTGTATACTTCTAAAACTCTAGTTTTTTTTTTTTAACAATAAAGATATATTAATTTTATAACTAAAATGTTTTTTAAATGACCTGGAAAGGGAGGAGATGAAACTCAGAGTGAGTCCTGACAGAATTGTTTAGGTCCTAAGGGACTTTGGCAGGGAATGCTGGTTAACCCTTGACACCCTTCTCCCCACCTCCCCACCGTCTTCCACGGAACCTCAATTTTACATTTCCCAGACTCCCTTGCAGCTAGATGTGGTCATGTGATAAGTTCTGGCCAAAGGGAAGTGAGCAGAAATGATTTGCTAACAGCCAGTCCATGGCCTTAAAGGGAAGGGGCTCTGGCCCAATTCAGCCTCCACATGTAACCTTGAAATCTTTAGGCCAAGATGACTACATCAGAGAGAAACACACTTCTATCTTAAGTCTCTGTTATTTTAGATCCTTGTTTCAACAGCTGAAACTTTATACAATCCAATACAGAAACCTAGAAATTAATTAGTAAATATTAAGGAGTGTGCCCAGCCTCTGCCACTCCTTAAAGGGAGGAAAAGAAACATGAGAGTCACTTCTTCTGCCCAAGGGGCTCAAAACCTAGCAGATAAGGCAAGTCTGATTCACTTTTTCTAATTGTGCAGGAGAGTTTATCAGAGGCTAACCTGTGTGCCACACACAGGAAGGTCTTCATTTCAGTGCAGTGCATTACATGAGTCCTGCCCTGTTTTATCAAAGGATGAGAAGTTGGTCAAACAAAATATAACGTGAAAAAAAGAGACCATCCAAACAGAAGAAAGAGATAGACAATAGGAAAAGACTTTTGGGTCCAATACCTTGGCAGGATGAGTTTTGTTGGTAAAAATAAACAAATAAATAAATAATGTCAGGGCCTAATGACCAAGGAGTAGGAGGAGGCAGTCCCTCTAGCTGTTGCTGAGTCCTTCCTTGTGCCTTCTGTAGCCACTGCAAGTTAAATATCAAGCTGCATATACTTACAAATGCACCCAAATGTCCATCAAAAACATATGTGAATTGCTTGCTCTAGACCTAGCATCAATCTTTATCCGAGGAGCCCTACCTTCATTGAGAAATAGAATTAAAAGATCATAATCTGGGCTCTCTTTGTTGCTGAATTGGTTGCTGTTTCTAAATGTTTAAGTGAAAAGTGCTGAAAAATATTTTTTTTAAGGGAAACTACATCATGAGTTTAAACAAACAATCCAATTCTAATTCTATTGGGTTTTCACTTATTTGATTTTATATACGTATTTCTTTTATGATGAAAATCTTGATTCCTAAAGAACACCAATGTAATTACTTATTTCAAACATGTAAAATAGTTTCAAATTAACATCGATATTAATGCTAACAATATGATTTTAAAGATACAAAATGAGAGTGGATCATCGTCATATCAGAAAGCAAACAGCTATCAAAGACTTCTGTAATTGTGTCAAAGGACGTAGAACTAACCCAAAGTGGCTCCCCACTCGCCAAAGGTGGAGAAATCTGCACAGTAAAATAATAACTGCTTTAAATCAAAGCACATCAAATATGTTCCAATCCATGAGTTCACAATGATACTTTTCTTTAAAACTCTCAAAGTTAATTATTAGAGATGGCTAGGGACCTAATTTCATTTTCTGAAGACTGGCAAGTAAGGAAAGAATCAAGTATTTACCTGCCCTGCTGGCATGAACTATGTTTCCAAAAAATCAAATAGTTGATGTAGGAAAGTTCTTTTTTATACAAGACTCTCAGCTAATCAGTGTGAAAGAATGACAAAATTAGAATATCACCATTTTACAACCTCTAATGAAATAATGAATCCAGGGCTGGGCGCGGTGGCTCACGCCTGTAATCCCAGAACTTTGGGAGGCCAAGGTGGGTGGATCCCTTGAGGTCAGGAGTTCGAGACTGGCCTGACCAACATGCTGAAACCCCATCTCTACTAAAAATACAAAATTAGCTGAGCATGGTGGCGCATATCTGTAATCCCAGCTACTTGGGAGGCTGAGGCAGGAGAATTGCTTGAACCCAGGGAGGCGGAGGTTGCAGTGAGCCGAGATCGTGCCACTGCACTCCAGCCTGGGCGACAAGAGCAAAACTCCATCTCAAAAAAAAAAAAAAAAAGAAAGAAACAATGAATCCAGGCAATGATCAGCTATGGCTCCTGAAGCCATCTAGTGAGAAGCTAATGGGGAACTGGATAGTGAACAGACCAGGCTGATGATATCTGAGCCCACTGATCAATCTTATAACAAATAACATTACATACCCTCTCACATAAAGTAATACAAAATACACAGGACTCTTTATGAAGGATTCTTGCCAGAAAATCAAACCTAAATCTGATCTTGCTGCTAGCTCTAATTACAATTGACAGAAGGTACAGGGGAGAGAGGAACAGGTTACACAACACCCACATGATACAGTCAGCAAAAAACAGATTGTGGGACTCTCTATCAGATGATGAACCAGTTCGTCTGAAGAAAAAAAAAAAGGTCGAGAAAGAGAAGAGAGAGAGGAGGAAACTGTACACTAAGGGAGTCTTAAGATCAGACACAAAAGCCATGTATTTTATGATTTTTTTAATATTAAGCATCTGGAAATGGACAAATCCATAGAGACGGGAAGTAGATTAGGGGTTGTCTCGGGCTAGGAGAGAGGGGAACAGGGAATAATTACTTAAAGGGTATTTTTCTAAGATGATGAAAAAAAGAAATTTTTTTTTTTTTTTTTTTTTTTTTGAGACTGAGTCTTGCTCTTATTGCCCAGGCTGGAGTGCAGTGGCGTGATCTTGGCTCATTGCAACCTCCGCCTCCTGGGTTCAAGTGATTCTCCTGCCTCAGTCTCCCACATAGCTGGGATTATGGGTGCCCGCCACCATGCCTGGCTAATTTTTGTATTTTTTAATAGAGGCAGGGTTTAGCCATCTTGGCCAGGCTGGTCTTGAACTCCTGACCTCAGATGATCCACTCACCTTGGCCTCCCAAAATGCTGGGATTACAGGCATGAGCTACCATGCTCAGCCTGATGAAAATGTTTTGAAAATAAAAGAGTGAATGCACTAAAGGCCACTAAATTGTGCCCTTTAAAATGGTAATTACATGTTATGTGAATTTCACCTCAATAAAAGAGAAAGAGAGAAAGACTTAAGAGACATATCAACCATATGTAAATGTGTGGTATGGATGTTGATTCCAACAAACCAATTGTGAAAAAAGAAAATAAAAACTGGCCAGGTGCAGTGGCTCACGCCTGTACTCCCAGCACTTTGGGAGGCTAAGGCAGGCAGATCACGAGGTCAAGAGATCGAGATCATCCTGGCCAACCTGGTGAAACCCCATCTCTACTAAAAATACAAAAATCAGCTTGGCGTGGTGGCACACACCTGTAGTCTCAGCTACTCAGGAGGAGAGAATCACTTGAACCTGGGAGGCGGAGGTTGCCGTGATCCGAGATGACGCCACTGCACTCCAGCCTGGGACAAAGCGAGACTCCATCTCAAAAAAAAAAAAAAAAAATGAGACAATCAGAGACTTATGAATATTGACTGGATACTTGCTGGTATTTTAATAAATTATTGTTTTTTAAGTTTGATAATGATATTTTGGTTATATTATCACCAACAAAAATCATTTTATGTTTAAAATATATACTGAAAATGTACAATTTATATGATTCCTGGAATTTGTTATAAAATAATCTGGTATGTTTGTGTATGTGAGGAAGGAGAAGTAGGAAGATATGTAAATGTTGAAACTGGGTGATAGCTACATAGGAGTATCCTTACTCTCTATTATGGAAAATTTTTGAAACTTTCCAAAATAGATTCTAAAAATAAATTTGCAAAGTTGGTCATCCAACACTTTAAATATCGTTAACCTCCCTAGTGATCAAAGAAATGCAAATTAAAATTACGAGATGCAATTACCCACTTGTCAGATTGGCAAAGGTTATGAGAATGATAATATGCAATATTGGTAAAGATTAGGGTAATGGGCACTCTTTTGCTTTCCCAGTTCACTTGGTATGGCCTTAGTATCACCTTACTACAAAGCATCTTGGCAGTATGACTGAAAAGCCTTAAATATGTAGGTACCCTTTGCCCCAGAAATTCTGCTTAGATTAATTTATCCAAAGGAAATGATTAAACAAGGGCGCAAGATTGCTCAAGGATGTTTATTACAGTTTAATTATAATAACAAAAGATTTAAATAACCAAAATACATACCAATAAGAAAATGGTTTTAAGATGAAGGTATATCTACATAATGGATGTAGATATACAGAGCCATTAAGAGCTGTGATAAAGATGCATATATTCATTTGTTTATTTATTTATTTATTTGAGACAGAGTCTCACTCCATTGCCCAGGCTAGAGTGCAACGGTGCATTCTTGACTCGCTGCAGCCTCAACCTCCCTGACTCAGATTATCCTCCCATCTCAGCCTCCCAAGTAGCTGGGACTACAGGCATGCGCCACCATGCCCCACTAATGTTTTGTATTTTTAGTAGAGATGGGGTTTCACCATTTTGCCCAGACTGGTCTCGAACTCCTCAGCTCAAGTAATCTCCCCACCTCAGCCTCCCAAAGTACTGGGATTACAGGGTTGAGCCACTGTGCCTGGCGAAGACGTATCTTTTGTTAGCATAAGAGATGTGTCATAGATACTTTAATAAGGGGGCAAAAATCAAGCTCCAAAGGTTTTATATGGTAAGATAATTTGTGTGTGTGTGTGTGTGTGTTTTAATGTGGGAAGAATTTGAAACAATGACAATCTCTTGGTGATGAGAACATGGATTATTTTTATTACTTTCCTTTTGCTTAACTTTATTTTTTTATGTTTATGCTTGCGGTCTTTTCACCTAGGGAGGGAAAGGAGAGGGAGGAGAGGGGACGGGGGCACACCTTCTGCACACGTGGGCTTGGGTTTCTTTTTTCTCTTGTTCCCAAGGATGTAAACAGGGTGGAAAAAATAAGAAATTTTAAAGGGGAGGTTGAAATAAAACCACCACCACCAATAAGAACTCAGACGTAAACAGCAAAGTGGAGGAGACCGAAGGCACGGGGAGTCCATGCCGCTTCAGTGTTTCATTTTCCTTTTTTTGGAGATGGAGTCTCGCTCTGCCACCCAGGCTGGAGTGCAGCAGCGCAATCTCAGGTGCAGCAGCGCAATCTCAGCTCACTGCAACCTCTGCCTCTCAGGTTCAAGCGATTCTCCTGTCTCAGCCTCCCAAGTAGCTGGGATTATAGGCACCTGCCACCATGCCTGGCTAATTTTTGTATGTTTAGTAGAGACGGGGTTTCAGCATGTTGTCCAGACCAGTCTCAAATTCCTGACCTCAGGTGATCCACCCTCCTGAGCCCCGCAAAGTGCTGGGATTACAGGTGTGGGCCATCGCACCTGGCCTAGTTTTTCATCTTTCTTAGTGGATTTTGAGTAGTTTTGGAACTCCAAATAATGAATTCCTATATAATTAAAATCACCTTTGTCAAGAGAGTAGCTCTTAAATGTACTCACCTCAAAAAATAAGCATGTGAGGTGATGGATATGTCAATTAGCTTGATTTAGTCCTTTCACAATGTGTGCACATATAAAAATATCACATTGTACTCTGTAAACATATTCAATTTTTGTTAGCCAATTATACCTTAGTAAAACTGAAGGGAAAATTAAATTTTTTTATTTAAATAAATAAAATGTCCTTTGCTTCCTAAAATGACTTGAGATCTGGAATTTATTCCAGAGTTACCTAGGGTCGCACTATGGAGAAAACAATTTGGGCTGTGGGTTGACAGCTCTTGAACCTGGGTAACCAGGTACCTAGGGCTTTGCTTTGATTTGTTCTCTACTTCTGTGTTTAGAATTTTTCTTCTTCTTTTTTTTTTTTTTTTTTTTTTTAGAGACAGAGTCTCACTTTGTCACCCAGGCTGGAGTGCAGTGGTGTGATCTTAGCTCACTGCAACCTCAACCTCTGCCTCCTTGGGTTTAAGCGATTCTCCTGCCTCAGCCTCCTGAGTAGCTGGAACTACAGGCACCCACCACCATGACCAGCTAATTTTTGTATTTTTAGTAGAGATGGGTTTCACCATGTTGGTCAGGCTGGTCTCTAACTCCTGACCTCAGGTGATCCACCCACCTCAGCCTCCCAAAGTGGTGAGATTACAGGTGTAAGCCACCATGCCCAGCCTTGTTTGGAATTTTTCATACTAAAGGTTCTCAAATAAATAAATAAATAAATAAGCCAAGCATGGTGGCTCATGCCTGTAATCCCAGCATTTTGGGAGGCCGAGGCGGGTGGATTACCTGAGGTCAGAAGGTCGAGACCAACCTGGCTGATGTGGCAAAACCCCATTTCTACTAAAAATACAAAAATTAGCCAGGTATGGTAGTGGGTGCCTGTAATCCCAGCTACTCGGGAGGCTGAGGCAGGAGAATCACTTGAATTTGGGAGGTGGAGGTTTTAGTGAGCTGAGATTATGCTACTGCACTCCAGCCCGGGCGACAGAGCGAGACTCCATCTCAAAAACAATAAATAAATAAATAAATAAATAAATAAATAAATAAATAAAAATAATCTTTGCCAGTACAAAATGACACTTTGTGATCTTTGGTGTCTACTCCTTCCACAACACACCCCCCAGAGATCACAAAGGGTCAGCGTCATGCTGTGAAGCAGGATCACTGTCTGATATTTTGGTTGTAAAAATGGCTCACCCCTCCTGTGTTCAGAAAGGGACTGGGTTTGAACTGGCCCTCTTCTAAAAGTTCCTCCCTTTCTGACCTTTCCTACCTACACAAGATAGTTCTGATGGCTATTCTATGTGTCAACTTGACTGGGCTCGGGATGCCCAGATATCTGGTTAAACATTACCTTTGGATGTGCCTGCAAGGGTGTTTGCAGAAGAGATGAGCATTTGAACTAGTGGACCCAGGAAAGCAGATTCCCCTCCCCAATGTGGGTGGACCTCATCCAATACATTGAGGACGTGACCAGAACAAAACTGAGCAAGAAGTTGAATTCACTCTCTGTCTGACTCTTTTAGCTGAGACATCAGTCTTCCTGGTCTGGGACTCAAACCATTGGCTCTCCTAATTCTCAGACCTTCAGACTTGGACTGAAACTATAGCACTGGCTTTCCTAGGTCTTCAGCCTGCAGGCATAAATAGCAGGACTTCCTTTTTTTTTTTTTTTTTTTTGAGACAGAGTCTTGCTCTTATTGCCCAGGCTGGAGTACAGTGGCACAAAATTAACTCACTGCAACCTCTGCCTCCCAAGTTCAAGTGATTCTCTTGCCTTAGCCTCCCACATAGCTGGGATTATAGGCATGTGCCACCATGTCTGGCTAATTTTAGTATTTTTAGAGGAGATAAGGTTTCACCATGTTGGCCAGGCTGGTCTTGAACTCCTGACCTCAAATGATCCACCTGCCTTAGCCTCCCTAAGTGTTGGGATTACAGGTGTGAGCCATGGAGCCCGACTAAATTGCAGGACTTTTCAGCCTCCATAACCACATGAGCCAGTTCCATATATATATTTATATATGTATATAAATATATATATATTCCATAAATATATGTATATACACACACATATATACACAATATGAATATATATGGAACTGGCTCATTGCTTATATACATATAAATACACATATATTATGGTTTGTGTGTGTGTGTGTTTGCTCTGTTTCTCTGGAGAATCCTGACTAATATAATACCTGTCTGGGGCCAGGGGCACAGACTTCAGCCAAGAGATTCAGAAGAGGCAGTTTGTTCATTTAAGAAACAGACTCATAGCCTTTCCCTTTTTAGCACCTTTGTCAACCTGATTCCTGTGTCACCCTACTTTTGACAGCCTGCCATGCTCCCTCCTACATGGGCCATCTCCTTCTCAAAGGAAGGAAGCATGAAGAGGTTAGTAGATTTGGCATTCCCAGCCTGAAGATTTGTTCTTTTCATTTGGCCACTGCTTCACACTGTCTCATCCATGCATGTTGCCTACAAAAGTGCCTGGAATGCAGAAATTACTATGAATATTCATGAAGTTATATTATGAATGATACTTTGTAAAAATGAATAGTCTTCACCCTGGGAAATGGAATTCTTTGTCCACACATTGGGTCACTTGGAGATTGTCAATAGCAGTGTTCAGCAAACTATAGCCCATTGGCCAAAGGTGCTCCACCATCTACTGTCATATGGCCTGCAAGCCAAGACTGGTTTTCACATCTGTAAATGTTTGAAAAAAAAATCAAAAGAAGAAAACTATTTTGTGATATATAAAATTATATTAAATTCACATTTCAGTGTCTATACCGTTTTATTGAAACACAGCCACATTCATTTGCTTATATTTTGCCAAAGTCTGTTTTCATGCTACAAGGACAGTGTCAAGCAATTGTGATGGACATATGACCCACACAGCCTAAAATATTTAGTATCTAGCCCTTTACGGAAAAAGTTTGTTGACCAATGGTCTATAGGCTTGAGGTTCTCCTAAATGCATTCTTGGTGGTTCCAAACTCTTGTCTCATAGAGCTGAACTGCAGTGCCATACATTGCCAGTAGGTGAGGCTATGCACTACACACCAGCCTAAAACCACCAGGAGTTGAAGCTTTGGAATTTAGAACGTTCATTCATTCATTTATTCATTCATCAAATATTTAATGAAGGCCAACTTTGTGCCACACACCCTTTTAAGTTCTAGATTTATAGAAGCCTACAAAACAAGCAGAAATGTCTGCTTTCTTGGAAATGAGGTTTTAATGAGAGGAGATGACCACAAACAAGATGGATAATACTACACAGTACACTAAGTGGAAATGAGTGTGATGAAGAAAAATAAAGCAAGGCAGCAGGTAGAAAGGGTCAGAAATGGGGAGAGTAGCAACTTTAAATCAGGTTAGGTGGCCAGCGCAATGGCTCATGCCTGTAATCCCAGCACTTTGGGAGGCCGAGGCAGACAGATCACTTGACGCCAGGAGTTTGAGACCAGCCTGGCCAACATGGTGAAACCCTGTCTCTACTAAAAATACACACACAAAAAAAATTAGCCCAGGGTTGTGGTGCACACCTGTAGTCCCAGCTACTCGGGAGGCTAAGACATGAGAATTGCTTGAACCCAGGAGGTGGAGGTTACAGTGAGCTGAGATCATATCACTGCACTTCAGCCTGGGTAACAGAGGGAAACTCTGTCTCAAAAATAAAATAAATAAATAAATCAGGTTAGGTATCAATTTTTACCTTGTCAGTGAAGTCCTGAAGGAGATGAGAGGGCAGGTAGTCCATGAATATGTCTGTGATAAGAACATTCCAGCCACAAGGAACAGCAAATGCAAAGGTCCTGGGGTAGACTGCACCTATCACATTCAAGGAAGATCAAAGGCAATGAGTAGTAGAAATTGAGGTCAGGAAGGCAAGGAGTAGAGGACAACTCATATGGGGCCTTGATGATGTGGCTTTTATTCTGAGTGATGGATGAAGCCAGCAAAACAATAGGAGCAGATAAGTAATATAATCTGATTTCCAATTCCTGAATTAATATCTGTCTGAAATATTCTACCACTACTTTACATAAATGAGGCATATTTTGCCTTTTATTTTGATATATTATATTTAAAGAAAGTTGAAATGTGTGAGGGTAAGTATAAAAAGTTGAGTAACAGGAAGAAAGTATGTCCATGATCACTTCAGTTATCCATTGCTGCATAACCAATCAACCCAAAGCTTAGCAGTTTAAATGAACAATGATTTGTCATTTGTCATGATGCTGTGGCTTTAGTAGGATCAGTCAGGCCATTCTACTCTCTTGGCATCAGCTGAGGTCACTCATGTGGCTGAATTCTACTGGCGAGTGAGCTGGACTGGCAGGTCTAAGGTTTCACCCCACACATCTGGAACTTTGTTGTCCTCTATGGGCTTCTCCCCTCAGTTATCTTGGGCTTCCTCACAATATGGCAGCCTCAGAGTCTCAGGGTTTCCAGGATTTCTGCAAAAGCTGGCTTCAAGAGGGAAACAAGAAGCTGTCAGAACTCTCAGAGGCTAGACCTATAACTGGCACAGCATCACTTCTGCCACATTGTATTGGTCAAAGTAAGTCAAAAGTGCAGCCCAAATTCAAGGCTAGGAGAGATTCCATCTAGTGATAGTTGGTTGATGGGTTGAGCAGCGCACATGTACTTGGAGAGAAGAAATTGATGGTGGCCATCTTTGGAGACTGTCAGAATGGGCAAGAAACAATGATTTCCCCCCCACCACCACCATGGCATCTTGGGATGTCCTTCTCTCCTTTTGGCCATTGTGTGTGCATAATATTGATCAATTTGACTGGTGGATGGAAATTGATTAACTTTATATTCTTGAATCATGCGTTTCCCTGAGGCCTGGAAATTATTCTGAGAAGGCCCCTGACCCCTGTACACGAGCCCCTTATAGCCTGTGTTGATTTTCCTCCCTGGCTCTGCAGGCCCACCATCCCATTCCTGGGCATTGTCACACTCTGACAGGCAGCTGGGCTAATGTCAGAAAATGGGACAGGTGGTACGGTATTCTGCAGAATTTGGGGGATGTGGTACAGCTTTTTCTCTGGAAGAAGCCAGAGCTGGCCAGACTGGCCAAATGTGTCCCCCAGCCCTGATGATAGTCCACCTTCCCAAAAGGAAAGCAAGTGAAAGATCATGCATTTAAATTACCTCTGGGCTTCATAAACAAAACCAAAACCTTTTTTCTGGAAATAATTTTAGATTTATAAAAGAGTTATAAAGATAGTACAGAGAGGTTCTCATACCCTCCACCCAGCTTTCCCTAATGTTAACTACTTACATAACCATGATCCATTTGTCAAAATGAAGACATTAACATTGACACCCGGGTGTGGTGGTGCATGCCTGTAGTCCCAGCTACTCGGGAGGCTGAGGTGGGAGGATCCCCTGAGCCTGGGAGGCGGAGATTGCCGTGAGCCACTGCACTCCAGCCTGGACAACAGAGTGAGACCCTGTCTCAAAAAAGCAAACCAATAGCAACAAAAACATTGGCACAATACTATTAGCCAAACTACAGACTTATTTAGGTTTCCCCAGTTTTCAATATTGCCCTTCTTTCGTCCCAAGAGCCCATCTTGGATTCCACATAACATTTAGCCTTTGCCATCATGTCTCATTAGTCTCCTTCATGACAGTTTCGCAGTCGTTTCTTGTCTTTCATGACCTGGAGAGCTTTTGAAGATTAGCACTCAGGTGTTTTGTAGAATGTTCCTCAATTTGGGGTTGACTCATGTTTTCTCATAAGTCAACTGAGGTCATGAGGTTTGGGAAGACGTGCCATGCCATTCACATTGTATCATGTCAGGGGCACATGCCATCAACCTGCAATATTACTGGTGATGTTAACCTTGACATTAACCTTACCTAAGGTGGTATTTGTGAGGTTTCTCCACTATGAATTCACTGTATTTTCCTTTCCATTCTCTATTCGTTAGAAGTAAGTCACGAAGTCCAACTCACACTCAAGGAGATGGGAATTTAACTTCTGGAGGGAGGAACCTCTGGGCTTTTAAAAATACACAGCACACTAGGCTGGGCTGCCAGGAGCAGGGAGGGTCCCAGGCCTGCCCACTGACTTGCTGTTGACCTTGGGTGAGTCACTCTGTTTCTCAGAGCTGGGATTTCCCTCCCTCTTATGAAATCCATCACGGTATCGCGGCCCCACAGCTGTCTCTAGGAGCCTCAGAAGGATTTAGCTGGTAACATTTTGAGCTGCTGGAGTACGGACCTGATGGGGGACACAGGATCCTTGTTAGTGACACTGGGGTCCTGTTCCTGGTCTGTAAGCAGTTTCCAATCCTGATGCTCATCACCCCCGTAACAGGGGTGTCCCTTCAAAGTGGTGAGGCCGTCACTATTTTTACAAAATAGTCTCATGTTATAAACATGCTAACGAGGACTTCGTGTAGTAGGAAATACCACAGGGAAATATTTTCGTAAAGTGAAGCATTATTTTGCAAAGTGAATAATTCCCCTGAATTAGCCTTTTTGTCTAAAGTCAGCTTTTCACTTATTGGATTTGCTTAAACTAAGGGGCTCTAGGAATTCCTTCCAAAGTACACACTGTCTTTGTGCAAATGCTTCTGAACACACAGAATGTTTTCTATGTTGATGGTGATGAATTACTTGAGAATCATAACTTATAGTAATTATTTTACAGCCTTGTTGGTTGACTCTTTACTAGTGGAGAATCCTGGCCAACTTGTATTCTGTCAATTGACACTAACAAGAACTAAACCCCAAAAAGATTGCTGTTTGGTGACTTTAGCAAAGATAATGAATGGTGAGCTATGTTTTTCTAATCTGCTGGGATTAGACATTTTCCCCATTTCTTTTGACATCACACCACTCTCCATGGGCCACCATGTCTGGGCACACAGGCTTTGCGTCCTGCACAACTCCAGGGCATCACTCCCAGGGATTCTGATGTGGATGGTGCTCCCTAGAGTTCAGCAACATGGCAGGCCTGTCTCCCACCCTGTGGAACCACTGCTGAACTTGCCCAGTTACTCACCCCACATCAGTTCTCTGAGAAGCCTGGAGCAGGGCTGACATAGAGCAGAATGCCACTGGTCCAAGACTTCAGTGTCCTCTCCAAATTCGTCTCCACAGACAGTCAATAAAGGCTTCTGACAAGGTGGAAAAAAATGTTCATTCTACACTTTTCATTTGTGGCCACGGCTAGCCCACCCCACCTGGACAATGTGTAATAACATCCTTTAGCGATCCTCTAATTTTCTTGAGAATAGCACAATTACCTGGGTTGTGTTGGGGGAAGGATGATTGAGTGTTTCTTTGTTGAACATAAAGAGTTAAAATAGACAAGAATGTTTAGTACTCTCTTGATATGTCTTCATTTTGCAACATAGAAAGAATCTCAAAAATGGAAGTTACCCATAACATCCCTCATCCTGAGAAAGGCTCAGGCCAAGAAACACCCCCCTCATTGTTTCAGTTTTCCACTCCGTTTCTGTTTTTTGTTTTTTGTTTTTTTTGAGACAGAGTCTCACTCTGTCACCCAGGCTGGAGTACAGTGGTACGATCTCAGCTCACTGCAACCTCCATCTCCTGGGTTCAAGCGATTCTTCCACCTCAGCCTCCCAAGTAGCTGGGACAACAGGTGTGCACCACCACACCCGGCTAATTTTTTTGTAATTTTAGCAGAGATGGGATTTTACCAAGTTGGCCAGGTTGGTCTCAAACTCCTGACCTCAAGTGATCCACCCACCTTGGCCTCCCAAAGTGCTGAGATTAAATAGCTAACTCTGCTTTACTCTCTCTGTTCCTAAGCACCTCCAATCCTTTGCCTCTATTGTGCCTCCTACCTAGAAGGTTCTCCCTCTTTCTTCCCTGATGATCCAAGTCTTCTGTTTTTCAAGACTCAGTTCAGTCATGCAGTCTTTAAGAGGTCCTTTCTATAATTGCCTTCACCCCCAAATGCCATCCTCATCTACTACTCCGGAACTGCCTCTTTGAAGAGGAGGACACATCATCCCTATAATAGGAGTGCCACCTCATCATGACGCATTCCCTTACCATGCCCTTTCTTGTTAAATAAGTATAATGATGGGCAACATTATTTTTGCCAGACTAGTATTCACTCCTTTTTTTGATAAAGGATCTGATCTTCCTTTAGGGCTCCGCTGCTCCCTCATCTTCTCTCTCCTGCCTTCCCACGCCCTAGCTGGCTCAGAAGAGCACGTGTGCCTAACCAACGTCTGCATTCAATCCCCTTGGTCTGATGTTTGGTTCTGGATCTATCAGGGCCACTGTCTGGAAATGACCTACCCAGGAGTGGAGCCACATCAGAGGAAAGAACAGAAATGGATGATGATGATGATGACGATGATGATGATGATGGTTTGCTTTTTGTTTTTTGAGACGGAGTTTCACTCTTATTGCCCAGGCTGGAGTGCAATGGCATGATCTCAGTTCACTACAACCTCTGCCTCCCGGGTTCAGGCGATTCATTTTCCTGCCTCAGTCTCCTGAGCAGCTGGGATTACAGGCGCCTGCCACCACACCCTAGTTTTCACATTTTTAGTTTTCACATTTTTAGTAGAGACGGGGTTTCACCATGTTGGTCAGGCTGGTCTTGAACTCCTGACCTCAGGTGATCCACCCGCCTTGGCCTCCCAAAGTGCTGAGATTACAGGCATGAGCCACCATGACTGGCGATGATGATGTTTAAGCCCCTGGATTCAGCTGTACCTGAAGTTAGAATTCTCCCTTAGACTTTTCTGGTACTTAAGCCTATAAATTCCTCTTTTGCTCTAGCTAGTTTGGTTTCTGCCACTTGCAAGTTCTTTGTGGATAAGGATCATGCCTGATTTACCTTGATATTCCCCTGTGGCAAGCACAGTGCTTGGCATATATATAGTAAGTGTTTCATAAATAGTTATTGCTGATATAGGGGAAAATATACTAAACCAGCCAGTTCAAAGGGAGAAAATTGTTTTTTTTTTTTTTTTTTTTTTTTTTTTTTTGAGATGGAGTCCCACTCTGTCACCCCCAGGCTGGAGTACAGTGGCACAATCTCACCTCACTGCAACCTCCATCTCCTGAGTTCAAGTGATTCTCCTGCCTCAACCTCCTTAGTAGCTGGGATTACAGGTGTGTGCCACCACGCCCAGCTAACTTTTTTTCTATTTTTAGTAGAGATAGAGTTTCACCATGTTGGCCAGGCTGGTCTCGAACTCCTGACCTCAAATGATCTGCCCCCCTCAGCCTCTCAAAGTGTTGGGATTACAGGCGTGAGCCGCTGCACCCAGCCTAACGGAGAAAAATTCTCATTTTATGAAAACCAAATAAACCACAGTGGTTTTTCACCTCTCACCGAGCGAGACAAGGTCCAGGTGGTAGCCTATGGCCCCGGGTGCTTGTCTTTATTCTCTCCCCTCACTCCTTAGTCTCTGAACTATGGCTTCTTAAGACCATGAACTCTAAGGTCAGGCTGCCTGGCTTCAAATCAACATTTTGCTGCTTATAAGTCTGTGTCCTTAGACAAAGTATTTAGTCTTTCTAATCCTCAGTTTTTTCAAATGTAAAATGGGGAAAATAGTAATATCTATGGCTTGGGTTGCTATGAAGATTAAATGAGCTGTTATTATAATTTTTTTCTTTTTCACTCTGTCACCGAGGCTGGAGTGAAGTGGTACAATTAGCCTCTACCTCCTGAGCTCAAGTGATCCTCCTATCTCAGCCTCCTAAGTAGCTGAGACCACAAGTGTGTGCCATCATGGCCAACTAATTTTCAGAAATTTTTCTGTAGAGATGAAGTTGTTGCCCAGGCTGGTCTCAAACTCCTGGGCTCAAGTGATACTTCTGCCTCAGCCTCCCAAAGTACTGAGATTACAGGTGTGAGCCACCACACCACCACACCCGCTTATTATAGCCTGTTATAATTCTTTTTTTCTTTTTTCTTTTCTTTTTTTTTTTTTTTTTTGAGACAGAGTCTCACTCCGTTGCGCAGGCTGGAGTGCAACACACAGCTCACTGCAGCCTTGACCTCATGGACTCAGGTGATCCTCCTACTCCAGCCTTCTGGGTAGCTGGGACTACAGGTGTGCACCATCATGCCCAGCTAATTTTTCATATTTTTTGTAGAAACAAGGTTTCACCATGTTGTTCAGGCTCATCTCAAACTCCAGGGCTCAAGTGATCCCCCTCTCTCAGCCTCCCAAAGTGCTAGGATTACAATTATGCAGTTATGAGCCACCATACCCAGCCCACAATTCTTAAAATACCAACATATCCTCCCTGAAGTCTGTACCATTTAGCTGTTTCCTGTTGGATCCTAGGCAGGACTTTGGGACCAGGCCATGCTGTGCGAAAAGGTGCAGGAACAGTGTCAGAGTTGGGATAGTGTCAGCCAGAGGAAAAGCAGGTGATCTCTCAAGTAATAGATAAAGAAGACCTCAGATTTCTGTTAACTGCAGCCAACCTCTACCAAGAATAAGGGCACCGCATCCTCAGACTTTACAGATGTAATTTTTCTCCTTCATGGCTGGAGGAATAACAGAAAGAAAAACATGAGTTTTGGTGTGAGACTGATGGTTCAAAGTCCAATTCTGATCCTTCATAACACTTGGACCTCTCAGAACCTTAGTTTCCTCATGTGTAAAATGGGGATGACATTACCGACTTCAGTAAGAAAAATCACTTAGAATAGTAATTACTCAGGCCATCATTCAACACAGATATTTTGAGCTTAGTCTGTTACAAGCCTTCTGACACATGACAGGGTGAACAGTATACTCATGCACTCTACCCTCATGGACCTTAGACTAATGAGGAAGAGAGTTATAAGTCAACAGATTCTAACAAAACATGGTGAGTAATTTGATAGCAGTAGTAAAAGGAACTCAAGATCTTATAATGGGAGGTTTAAAACGTAAGTTAAGCATTTAGAAGATGAGTAAATAAAGAGGAGGAGTTGAAGGACCGATAAGGAGCCCAGAGTGAAATTGAGGAAAGCAAGCCTTCTGTCTCAGCCTTGTGATTTGCGTGGGATCCCTCTCATCTCTAGCTCCAGGAGTAATTTCAGCCTTTTATCATAGCAACTGATGGAGGTGGCTCAGTCTTAAGCCAAACAGCACATGGCATTTCCACAGCAATTGTTTTGGGATGATCCAATTAGAGCAAAGATAAAAACCCTTTGTTCCCATGGATATGACTTAAAAAGCTGTGTTGGCAGCCATCTTACAACTATGTGGGAAATTTGACTGAGGACAAAGCCAATACCTCAGAAGGGGGCAAAGACTGAAGAACTGCAGAGCCTGAGCCCTGATCAAACTATACCTGAAGCTTACTAACCACTGGTCTTTTGATGATGCATGAGCTGATAAATCTTTGTTTAAGCCAGCTTGTGCTGAACTTTTTGTTATTTTTATTTTTATTTACTTATTTATTTATTTTTGAGATGGAGTCTTGCTCTGTCACCCAGGCTGGAGTGCAGTGGCGCAATCTTGGCTCACTGCAAACTCCACTTCCCGGGTTCAAGCAATTCTCCTGCCTCAGCCTCCCGAGTAGCTGGGATTACAGGCACCCAGCATCATGCCTGGCTAATTTTTGTACTTTTAGTGGGTTTCACCATATTGGCCCAGCTGGTCTCAGACTCTTGACCTCGTGATCCACCAACCTCGGCCTCCCAAACTGCTGGGATTACAGGCGTGAGCCACCGTGCCCAGCCCATTTTGTTATTTTTAAATGGAATTATTCTAACCAATAGATAAGAGAAGAATAGTTTGAGAAATAGGAAGCAAGTACATTAGTATCTGATGATATCAACATGTCAAACAAAACAAGAACAAGAAGTTTCCTTTGGATTTGGCAACATGAAGATCACTTGTGACCTGGGCAAGATAAGTTTCAGTAGTAGGGAGTGGGGTGACAAGGAGAACTCTACGCAAGCTTGTACAGTGCAAGTAAGCAGAGGACCCCCTTGATTGTGTTTGAGGGATGCAAGCAATTCATAGTCTCTGTCATCACAGTGGGATTGTATTTTGTAAGATCTTAAACATTCTGTCTTATTGTCCCACTATCCATCAAAACACTTCCCCCAGATCCTTTAACTGTTTGGGTTCTGGGCTGTCCTGTAGGTTTAACTATAGAAAGTACAGTGTTTCAAGTAAACTGTGTAAGAAGCTTCCATCACAGTTGACCAATTGGATTAAATTTTGGCCTTTTCCCAACTAATAGTTATTGCTTCCTAACATTCTGGGGACAGGGAGTCACATAGCCCTTAGAGAATTAGATTAAAACCATGAACCCTCTCCCTTGGAGAGAAAATGCCCCCAAATTCTGTGTACATTTCTGAGGCTTCATGATCACTATGCAGCTGGCCTCACAAATTACCTGGGACACTGCCCAAGCTTGCCATCATTTATAAGCTCTAGGGAATCAAAGTTTCCTTAACTGGGGTCTTGTTCCAATGAATGAAGGATTCCAACTTATCAAACTAGCTCTTTCTTCCTGCCAGTAGCTCCTGGAATTCCAGCTTTCTCCTTCAGCCTTCAGGGGTTGATCAAGGTGGAGTTTGTAGCTATCTCACCCTGTCAAAACACCCACACCAGCCTCACCTCTCTCTCCTTCCCTTCCCAATTTCTCCTCCACCAAGCACAAATCTCCAGCTCTGGCCCTAGTAAAAGCCATGAATTTAAAAGGTGTGTATGGTCATACTCTCACTCACTCATCTCTTCATTCTTGGGATTCTGCCTGCAGAGTGAGCCACAGTTCTCAGACACCTGTCCCATACAGCCCTGAAAACCATACACAGGAATCGGGAGGTGAAGACATACAAGCCCAGGATGTGACCTGCCACTAACACATTCCCTACCTGTGGCCTGAATGTTTCCCATCATGCTGCTCCTTCAGTATAAAATAATTCACTTGTCCCAAACTGCTTGTTTCAGCCCAGCTAAGAGATTTGCTGGAGAGGAAGGGTGTGGTGTGTGATCTGGGGGCAGCTCTGGCTCTCCCATCTGGAATAAACAGCTTTGCCCTAATGGTATGCCTCCCACCTGAGCTGAAGAAAAGGGTCTAAAGTACTTCGTTTTGACCTCTGTTAACACTTATAATTATGTCCTGATTATTTGCATGCCCACCAGTCATCCTCACTAGCTCCTTTTGGGTGAAACCATGGGTAATTCACCCTCATGTATTACAGATAATAACATTAACAAGAGTGAGTGTGGACTGAGCTCTCTGATCTGAGAAAGGAGTTAGGCGCTATCTATGCCTCCCTCTCTCTCCCAACACTATGCATTACTAACCTCTCTTAAGTTTTTTTAAACTTTTTTGTTTTGTTTTGTTTTGTTTTGTTTTAATCAAAGTCTCACTTTGTCACCCAGGCTAGAGTGCAATGGTGTAATCTTGACTCACTGAAACTTCTGCCTTCCAGGTTCAAGTGATTCTCCTCCCTCAGCCTCCTGAGTAGCTGGGGTTACAGGTGTACATCATCATGCCTGGGTAATTTCTGTATTTTTAGTAGAGACGGGGGTTTCACTATGTTGGCCAGGCTGGTCCCGAACTCCTGACCTCAAGTGATCTGCCCGCCTCTGCCTTCCAAAGTGCTGATGTAAGCCGCTGCACCCAGGCTTAAACTTTTCATTCTGTACTAATTTTGCAATTCTTCTGCAATACTAATATTGCAAAATTAGTACAAAAAAATCCCATATATCCTTTACCCAGCCCCTGCCCAAATGTTAACATCTTGCACAACCACAATAAAATAGTCAAAATCAGAAAATTAACATCGAGGCAATACTTAACTAGCCTATGGAACTAATAACTAACTATGTCTAATAATAGCTAATCTGATTCAAATTTCACCAATTATACCACTACTGGACTTTTGCTGGTCCAGAATCCAGGGTTTCATGTTGCATTCAGCTGACATGTCTCCAGTTTCCTTTCATCTGAGGCAGTTTGTCCTTAACGCTTTTGAAGAGTATTGGCCAGTTAGTGATTTGTAGAATGTCCCTTCATTTGGATTTGTCTGATGTTTCTTCAGGATTAGAATCAGGTTATGTATTTTTGGCAAGAATATGGCAAAAGAAACGCTGTGCCTTTTTCAGTGCATCATGTCAGGAGGTACATGATGTCAATTTACTGCATCTCATTACTGGGAATGTCAACTTTGATCACCTGATGAAGGTGGTATATACCAGCTTTCTCCACTGTAAAGTTACTTTTCCCCTTTGTAACTGACAAGTATCTTGTGGGGAAATTCTTTGAGACTATGTAAATATCCTCTTCCTCATGATACTTTTCCCACTAATTTTAACATTTATCAATGATCCTTTCTTGAAAACAATCATGACTGGGGTGTTTGCCAAATGCTGGTCCTCTATTTCCATATTTCTTTCTCCATTGAAAACTGGAATTCTGTAAGGAAGAGCTTTTCTCCTCTCCTTTTTGCTTACTTAGTTATTTATTGACATCAGTATACACTCATAGAATATTAACTCCATTTTTTCATTGAGGCAACTGAGGCTGAAAGCTGTTAGATAATATGGTACCCACAGCCAAAAAGCTAGGATGAAGGAGGGCCAGGATTTAGTCTTGCATCACCTAAGTGCTTAACTGATACTTCTTCATGACAATGCAAATTTCGTAACTTAGCATGGTTACCTCTTTGCTTTGATTACCAGGTGATATAGTTTGGCTGTGTCCCCACCCGAATCTTACCTTGAATTGTAATAATCCCCACGTGTCAAGGGTGGGGCCAGGTGGAGATCATTGACTCACAGGGGCGGTGTCTCCCATACTGTTCTTGTGATAATGAATAAGTCTCATGAGATCTGATGGTTTTATAAATGGGAGTTCCCCTAAACAAGCTCTTTTGCCTGCTGCCATGTAAGATGTGACTTTGCTCTGCATTCACCTTCCGCCATAATTGTGAGGCCTCCCCAGCCGTGTGGAACTGTGAGTCAGTTAAACCTCTTTCCTTTATAAATTACCGAGTCTTGGGCATGTCTTTATTAGCAATGTAAGAACAGAGTAATACACCAGGAAATTCAAATTTAAGACTACCTTCAGTAATACTGCCAGTTTGTACAACATGCAAATTTTGTTACTACATTCTCTTATTATTGTATCCTATTTTTCTCTTGCACCCATGTCATTATCTGTGGTTTATTTTCTCAATCGTATTTGTATTTTTTAAAATCACATTAAATCTTTTTAGGGGAGAAAACAAATAATAAATAAACGTATCTCTGAGGCCAGGACACGGTAGGTTGCTTATTATTACATGATGTGAATCGCTTTGATTGCTGAAAGATTGTTTCTTGACAATGGTGGCCACATGTGGTCCTTAAGAATTATCCACAAGGACAAGTTCACAGAACGTGTAGAGACACACACCTTCTTTCTGTGGTTCCTAATAAATGAGTGTGCCCAGATGGGGTTATCAGAGGATGCAGTGACAGCCAGGTACCAAGTGCTGAATGCCTAAAGTTGATATGTGGAGGGAGGGACATTTTTAATGATGTCTCTTTAAGATGGAACCCCAAATGGCTTATTCTGGGACATTGTTTGGAGATTAAAGAGACTGACGGCGCAAGCAGTGAGCTCTCTGAGACTGCAAGTATTTGAGCAGAGACTTCCAGCAGACCAAATACAAGGGCTTTTGCAGGGCATGCCAATGTCACTTGGAAGATGTGGATGGTAGATCTCTGTGCTTTGCTTTCCAGGCTCCATTTTCCCTCTTTCTGGGAAGCAGGTCTAAAGTTTGAAATGCGTCTCTCCTCCACTGTGACTGCATAGTTAGAGTAAGCTGAATTCACCCACAGCTCTAGGTCTTTAAGCTAATACGTTTCACCTGTCCCCAACCATAATGTCTAGTTCAGGTATCTGCAGGTAACAACCCAGAGTTGGAGATATGATAGCCAGCTTCTAGCACCTTCCAGGAAAGAGAAGCTCATCTCCTCCAAGAAGGTTTATGGAAGTGATATGCTCTCTTCCCCCGTGATGGAGAGGGTGAAGTAGGGAGCTCTGGCAGCCTGATGATAGTCAGCCTGAGGCTAAGCCAGACAACGGGAGCTAAGAAATGGAACTATGGTCTGAGCTGTGGCTGTCGCTCCATCAGAGGCCAGATATCTCCTTGATCTCCTGGACGTTGACAAGACCCAGCAGTTTGCCATTCTTTATTAAAACAGTTTGGGTAGAGGCTTTGATCATTTGCAACTGAAAGAATCATAAATGTTAAAACTAGATGGACTAAAAGTCAGATTTAGTTTTAGAACCACTGAAGGAAGTTTACTAAACACACAGAATGCCTTTAAATTAGTATCAAATACAAATATGATTGATAAACATCCCCTAGTAATTCTTGTGCACACCCAGACCTGGAAGCCGCTGATCTCTGCTCAAACACATTAAGATTGGCCTTTGAAAGGTCCTTAGTGTGTCTTTTGCTCCCTTCCCTCCTCCTCCTCCTCCTCCTCCTCCTCTGCCCCCTCCTCAGCCAGGTGAGAGACCCCCAGGGAGAAGGCCTGGCCCCAGCCCGGAGCTTCAAGGCTTTCTATTTATATGTGAAATTGCTTGCGTTTTCCTAGTTAGTGGCAGATCTGCCTGTTTGATGTTAATGAGTTTGTGAACCCAACAAAAACATGAAAGACGAGGCTCTTCCAAAGAGAAAAAATAGAAAATAAAGTGCCATCCAAAATGGGACAGGCTTGAAATCAGTCTTGCATCTCACCAGCCCCTTTCTCTGTCTTCCCAAAGGGGCCCCTTTCATCCAATTGAGGAAATCAAGATAAAATGCCAGCCTAGTGAGCATCCTGCAAAACCAAACTGATCTGATTTGTCTGGACAAAGAAAATGAGGAATTTGGCTGATCAAAGTGGGCACAGCTCCCTCTTAAGCCCCACCCACCCCATCAGGCCTCCTGTGGACAAGAAACACAAATCTCTTGCACTTCAGCGCCGCTCTCATATTCATTTTCAAATAGCCCCTTGCATCCTGGTGCAAATCTTAGCTGTCTCCTAATAACCCACTTTAGGACATGGATGTTCTGATCTGATATTATTAAATGGAAAGGGGCCGCTTTCTAATCTGGAGAGAGGCAGGGGCATTTGTAACAGCCAGAATCAAAGGCCTGGTCTCTTTCTGTTCCTAATTATCAATAGTGTTTTATAATCTTATTAATATTGATACACAGTATACTGAAGATCTGTTAAGACGTAATGTATGTGGAAGATAATTAACAAGATCCGAGTCAGATCAATCGCCTATTTGACAGCCAACGGTGTGTGGCTTATAAATTATACATATTCTAGGTATTGCTCAAAATGTTTAAAGTTTCAGTCCAATCCTTCCGATCCAGCGCTGGGGGAAGGCATGAACCTAAAGGTACCGTCCCCAGCCTATTGGAGCCTTCTCTGCACACGCAGGACTCACTCTTACTTAAAAATCAAAGGGTTCTGTTAACCGCCAAGATCTACACAGAGCATAAAAACACACCTTCTCCTTGTAAAGTGCAGAAAAACAAAAGGTGAAATCTTGTAAGAAAAGAGATGATTAACAAAAGGAAGGTAATTTGCCTTTTGATTTCTGAGAGAAGGTAGCAGTTGGGTATTTCAAATGGCAGAGCTGATCTTTCCTGCTGATGCCAGTTTGTAACAGAGTAAGATATTTGGTGGCAGTAAATGCAATGAACAATCCCAATTAATGTGTATGTCTGGGTGGATTGAAGAGCTTAAACTGCGCCAGGTGCAGCGGCCCACACCTGTAATCCCAGCACTTTGGGAGGCCGAGATGGGCGGATTGCTTGAGCCTAGGAGTTCGAGGCCAGCCTGAAAAACATAGTGAGAACCCGTCTCTACAAAAACACAAAAATTTGCCGGGTACGATGGCACATGTCTCTAGTCCCAGTTACTCCAGAGGCTGAGGTGGTAGGATGGCTTTAGCCCAGGAGGTCAAGGCGGCTGCAGTGAGTCAAGATTGAGTCACTGCCATCCAGCCTGGGTGACAGAGTAAGATCCTGTCTCAAAAAAAAGTTTAAAACGTGCTCTCTTGCTCTTGGTCAAATATTGTGTGTGTGTGTGTGTGTCCATGTGCTGTGAAGTCACTGAAAATTATTTTTTCTCTGACAGCATTCCTTTAGGGACAACCTGTCCCCCATTCTATAATAATCCCACTGGGTCTATGCAGTTCAGATGGGTCTGACCCCACCCTGGCAGGCACAATGCCCAATTTGGCTGATCAGATTCCTCTCACCATTTATTTTTCAGTCACCAGAAAAGACGGTATGATTTCCCACTGGGTTTTTAAGCAAGAAGGGTACAAACCTTCTACTGCTGGTGGTCTCTTTGCCACCAGGCAGAGAGAGCCTGCCTGTGAAGAAGCAGTTCAGAGGAAAAGTACAACCAAGGCATGAAGAGAACTAGGTTCTCTTCATGGGCCACTGGGCCACTGTACTTGGCCCAGTTTAAGCTCTTCAATTCACCCAAAATACACATTAATTGGGATTGTTAATTGCATTGCACCTTCTCTCAGAAATCAAAAGGCAAATTATCTTCCTTTTGTTAATCATCTCTTTTCTTACAAGACTTCACCTTTTGTTTTTCTGCACTTCACAAAAAATGTTTAAAGTTTCAGTCCAATTCAAAAAAAAAAAAAAAAAAAAAGCAGCACTAGGATGCTAGTCCTGCTAGCATCACGAGCTCCTGGATAGAGCTGTGCCTGAAGTATGCACTGGGACTCTCAATTACCAGAGCAAATAAGTATGTCCCCTTTTCTGCATAAGGCAATAAGAATTGGCTTTGTATCACTTAACTGAAAAAATTCTAGCTAACGCAGGCAATTGAGGCAACATTTTTGGCCCTTCCTCTGTTCTTCTCCACAATGCCAATGAGAAAGGTAGACAACACAATGAGGTCCAGTACCTGGAAAAGGACGAGCCACCATAAGAGAGTGCAGCCCTTCTATCAAGACGATGGAGGCCTGATGCAGTGGCTCACACCTGTAATTCCAGTACCTTGGGAGGCTCTGGTGGGAGGATCGCCTGAGGCCAAGAGCTTGAGACAACCATAGGCAACATAGCAAGACTGTCTCCAAAAAAAATTGAACCAGAAGTGGTGGTTTGTACCTGCCTGTAGTCCTAGCTATTCTGGAAGCTGAGATGAGAAGATCACTTGAACCCAGGAGTTAGAGATTACAATGAGCTATGATTGTACCACTGCACTCCAGCCTGGGCAACAGAGTGAGACCCTGTCTCTAAAAAAGACAGTGGGGCTGTGATGAGATGTGATGTGGTGCTGAGTCCTGCAGATATCCAGCATCCATCACATTTAACTAGGGAGACTGCAGGGCTTTACTGCAGAGCTTGCCGCCTCCATCAGAAGGAAGTCAGGGTTTCAGAGAGTCCTCCAAATCAAGCAGTGTACTGGCCTGGACTGGGGAAAGTGACAACCTACTCAAAAGGAATAGCTCCCTGAGCCTAAACAAGCCTTGGGATTTGCAATGGGTCATTGTGAGGACATTGAGCGATATTGAGGTGCCCCATGTATTACGGTATTGGGTTCGTGGAGGTTCACCATGATGATTCAGTGTAGCCTCGTCTTATTTGCTGGTTAGGTACTAAAACAAGTGTTAAGGTCAACATCATAGAAGGAGTAATGTGGAGCTGCCACTAGCCTCTATAGAGCTTTGGCACAGATTGGAAAAAGGTACCGTCTTTGGCTAGACAAATTAGAAAAAGGTGTCTCTTCTAGACAGAAGACTACAGCAGAACACAGGGCTTGGAAAGAGTAGTTCTAGCAGGAATTTAATTGCCATTTGTCCCCTTAAGCAGCCCTTTGTGCAGTGCACAGACTAGACAATGGTATGTGGCAGCCCTGAGTAGAGACTCCCTAATCAGCCCCCACTAACTAACTCTGATCCATCAGCTGCTCTTCCTGCTGTCTGTAAAACATCCGAGGGGATGCGTGTCCATGGCCATCTGAATGCTCAGGATTGGTGCATTTCATACGTTCTAGTGTTTCCATGCACCTCTGCTTCCCCAGCTCAGTTTAGTGCTTACCATGAGTCCACCAGATTTGTACCCAAACCTGCTTATGCCACGACATTGCAATGAACTAATTTAACAGAAAAGTATGGCAACCAACGAAACAGGAAGAAGCAAAGAGAGCATAGTGGTATCTATGAAAACTAAAGGCATGCTTTGGAATGATAAAGGCAAGTTGCTAAAAAAAATCCTTAAAATTAAGGAATTGTTTGGGGGTAATAGAAATGCATTATAGTTTGATGGTGTTTCACAGCTGTGTAAGACTGTATCCAACTGTTAAAAGACATTGAATTATGTGTTGTAACTAGATGCAGTTTATTATATGTAAATTATTCCTCCATAAAGTTGATAGGAAAAATATTAAGTGCAAGTGAGACAAAATAAAAGATTGGAGAAGAAACATAAAACTCCTCAAAGAGTTTTGCAATCTGATTGTTCTCCAGATGTCTTTAAGATCTGGCTTCACTTTAAGAAAACCACAACTAGAAATTGTAAATGATGGGCATTTGGCTTAGTCAAGAAAGAGAAGCCGGAACTCCAAAGAGCAAACCCATTCCCTCAAGAAAAGCCTTGGTTTCACATCAAAAGATTTGTAAAGAAAATGTATACTTACCATGTTTAAATTTTGTTTGTTTTGTTTTGTTTTGTTTTTATAGATGGAGTATTGCTCTGTCACCCAGACTGGAGTGCAGTGGTGTGATCTCAGCTCACTGCAACCTCCGCTTCATGGGTTCAAGCAATTCTCATGCCTCAGCCTCCCCAGGTAGTTGGGATTACAGGCACACCACCATGCCTGGCTAATTTTTGTATTTTTAGTAGAGACAGGGTTTAACCATGTTGGCCAGGCTGGTCTCGAACGCCTGACTTCAAGTGATCTGCCTGCCTCAACCTCCCAAAGTGCTAGGATTACAGGCATAAACCACCATGCCCGGCCACCACGTTTTAAAATTTTTAAAAGCATTTAGAGTATATGCACATGAGCTGTTTTATAAAGATTCTCCATTTTAACTGATTTTTTTTTGTGATTAACTGTCAACTTATGCCCTGACCCCATCACACTACAAGCCTTCCACAATGGTCTCGTCATCCTGAAAATCCCAGAAATCATCCTTAAAGTGTGTGGTAGTGCCATCTTGCAACAAATCCAGCACAACCTATTTTTCCTTTTTTTCTCCAGGGAAATGGTTGCTATTTCTTCAGTTGAGCCTGCGTGTATGAGGGCCACAAAATGCTGACTCCCACCCTCAGTGTAGGAGCCATCCGTGAGATGTGCATCCCTATGGGAGGCCCTTCCAGAACACAGGCTTTCCTAGGGAAATGCCAGGTGCAATCACCTACACCATTTAAATTGTTCTGTGTGTGTGTATGGAGGGAGGAGGGCGGGGCGGGGCGGGGCGGGGCGGGGCGGGGCGGGGGAGTGGCGCGCGTGCAGCTGAGTTTCTTATAACTTAAATTTTTGTATGCTGGGATTCTGCCACATATCCACTCATATACAGCCATTCATTCTTTATCACTTCTATTACTTCTACCAACTCCAGAGCCACATGCTGGGGTAATGGGCTCTCCCACTTAGAATCACTGATCATTAACAACAGGAGTGTGTTGCCGGGCGCAGTGGCTCACTCCTGTAATCCCAGCACTTTGGGAGGCTGAGGCGGGTGGATCACGAGGTCAGGAGATCAAGACCATCCTGGCTAACATGGTAAAACCCTTTCTCTACTAAAAATACAAAAAAAAATTAGCCAGGTGTGGTGGCTGGGAGGCTGAGGCAGGAAATGGCATGAACTTTGGAGGCGGAGCTTGCAGTGAGCCAAGATTGCGCCACTGCGCCACTGCACTCCAGCCTGGGTGACAGAGCAAGACTCTGTCTCAAAAAAAAAAAAAAAAAGAAAGAAAGAAAAAGAAAAAAAAATAGGAATGTGGTCAATGAGATTATCATCCCAATCCTTCCTTCCCTTCCTTCTATAACATTATAATCCCCCTCTCATGGCTTCACCAGGGCACAGCACTTCTTTATCTCTAAACATTGGGCTTGGCCATTGATGTGGCCATGCAGACATGACAGGAGTTGTGGGCCAGCAGGAACAGACATAGACATGGAGATTTGCATGCTGTGATGAATGACGCCGGCTTTATTCTGTGGGCAATAGTGAGCCAAGAACAGTTTAGGGTTTCCAGCAGCATTATTGTGATTATGACACTGAGCAAACTTTCATACAGCTATCAGAGAATTGGGTGAGACAGGTACTGTATAAATATATTTTTTTTAAGGACAGAAATGGGTTCGTGCATTTGGCTTGCTATCTTTTCTTTCTGCCATATGCCATGAAAAGAGCATGCCCTAAGAAACCACTGGTCCAAGGAAGGTAAGACACACAGGGAGAAAACCTAGACCTAACCTACTGTCTGAAACGAAGCCCAATCAATCCATACCCTAAAACAGCGCTGCCTCAGCCAACGCATATAACCATGAGCTGGAAATGTATGCATCTGTGTTGTATGCCACTGAGACTTAGGAGCCTTTTGTTATGCAGCATTGTGGAATAAAAACATAACCGATACAAAAGGGAAATTGAAGACTTTCTAGTCCACCCCACTGATTTTTGTAGCTAAAATTATTTCCTCTGGAATATATATATTGCTTAGACAGTTTCTGGTCTCAGTTCCATCATCTGTGAAATGAAAATACCGTACCTGACCAGGCATAGTGGCTCACGCCTGTAATCCCAGCACTTTGGGAGGCTGAGGCAGGTGGATCACCTGAGGTCGGGAGTTTGAGACTAGCCTGGCCAATATGGCAAAACCCTGTCTCTACTAAAAATACAAAAATTAGCCGGGGAGGTGTTGCATGCCTGTAATCCCCGCTACTTGAGAGGCTGAGGCAGGAGAATCGCTTGAACCCGGGAGGTGGAGGTTGCATGAACCAAGATCATGCCACTGCACTCCAGTCTGGGCGACGGAGTGAGACTCTGTCTCAAAAACAAAAAGCAAAAAATACAGTACCTGTCTTGCCCAACTCTGATAGTTGTGCGAAAGTTTGCTCAGTGTCATAATCACAATAATGCTGCTGGAAACCCTAAACTGTTCATGGCTTACCATTGCCCACAGAATAAAGCCAGCGTCATTCATCACAGCGTGCAAATCTCCATGCCTGTGTCTGTTCCTGCTGGCCCACAACCGCTTTGTTTCTCCCCATACTCACACACTCTGTTGCTGCCATTTGAATTATCTGCCATTTCCCAAACTGTCTCTGATCTTCTCTCCATGGTTTTTCTCTCATTGGTCTCTTCCCTAACAAAGCCTTTTCCTGCCATCTCACCTTTTGGAAACCTTCATGGTGTAACTTAGATATCACATTCTCCAAATGGCTTCCCCTATCCGTTTAGCTGAAATTAAGACATTTCCTTCTGGATGCTTAACACATTTTACTCGCATTGCAGGCATTGGGGCCAAGTCCATCACCTACACTAAGAACAAGCTTTATGAGACCAAGGATCAGTTTCTGTTCATTTGCATCTCCCGTGGACCCTAGCCTATGAAGCACTGTGTCTGCTCAGTGTGTGTTGATAATCAGATATCTTAGCTTCAAGAAGCACAGTCACTGTAGCACACTACGGTGGTGTATTTCTTCCATGTTCTAGTGTCCTCCACAGTAGATAAGCAATGGTACTGACCCACATGTGGATGATGACCTGAATAGCTGCCATTATTGAGCACTTATTCTGGGACAGCATCTGCACTAGCATACTTGCACATTTTGTCTAATTTAAATCTCTCCACAGCCCTCTTGGTTGTCTCCAGGATTTGTTTCATTTAACAGATGAGATATGGCAAGGACTGTTATGCATCGTTCCTTTCTTCCTGAGCACCCAGCTAGACCACACTTCCCAGATTCCCTTGCGGTTAGGTGAAACCATGTTACTGGTTCTGCCCAATAGAATCTGAGGGGAAATAGCATGTGCCACTTCTAACCCAGGCCCATAAAAACCTCCCCTGAAAAGCTCCTCACTCCTGTTCTGCTAGTAGATGTAGAGGATCCAGCCAATGACCTTGAGGTCTAGAGGATGGTGGAGCCACCGAATGCAAAGAGCTTGGGTTCATGACTCACCTTCCAGGAGAGGTCACCTGCTGAATACTCCTGTATTGAGCTGTAATATGATCATGAACTCAATTTCTATTTCGTTTAGCCAAGGAGATTTTAGTGTTTTTACTTGCGGTTGTTACATGAGGAAACTGAGGTTCAGTTTAAATGACTTTAGGCTGATTATATAAGTTAGTGGCAGAGGGCTATGATTTAACGCAAATCTAGCTGTCTCTGATTCCTGTGATTCTAATTACTACAATATACTGCCTCTTTGCTAAGGAAAAACAAAACAAAACAAAACAAACAAATGAAAACAAACTCCCTATGGGGGCAAACTCAGGATTTTCCAAACTGTGACTCCCCCTGGCTCTGGAATGTTGCACCCAGCAGTTTTGTGAGGTTGCTGAATGGTTGCCTACTTTAAGGGAGTGGGGAGGCAGAGGGGAATGCCATGTGTTGATTCCCCACACATTCCAGGCACTTTACATACATGTTATTTCCCTTACTCTTCACAGTAACCCTCTGGGACAGTATTAATGCCACAGGCTCTGAGAAGCTAAGCAACTTGCTCATGTTTCCGTGGTGAGGAAGCCACAACTCTGAGATTCGAATTTATCTCCCTGTGATTCCAAGTCTAGTGCTGCTGCTTTTCGTTACTACCTCAAGGAAGATACCATTTCGGGGTCTATTTCTTTTATTCCTTCACTAATTGATTTATTTAATCTTAATTGAGTGCCTACTATGGGCCAGGCACTCTGCTGGTCCCCAGGGATTAGGGCCAGAACGAGGGTGAGGCAGGAAGGGCGCCTAAGGCACTGCATCGAAGGAGGCACTGGCTCCCAGGCACTCACCCTGTACTCCCACAGCCCCGAAGTTGAGTACCTTTTTAAATTTTGTGCCATAGGCACTTGGTTGACCTCACCCTAGTTCCATCCCTGAAGGAATAGTGAGCAAACCAGACATGCACTCTGCCCTCAGAGAGCTGACGATTCAGTAGCAGACATGCAAGCTAAGGAGATTCCAGTTACCACAACAGATCACCCCCAGCTTCTTCCTGGAAAACCACCATCACCTTATTATGCTCGCAGAGTCTATGGTCAAGAGCTCAGACAGGCCCAGAGGGCATGGCTTGTCTCTGTTCTACGTGTTTCCGGAATCGGCTGGAAGGTGTGCAACTTAGGGGTAATGAGGATAAGTGGGATCACCTGCAATCACCTGGCACTTCGTCACTCATGCATGTGGTATCTGGGCTGCGATGAGTGGAGGGTCAGGCTAAGCTGGGACTGTGCAGTGGAGCACCGCATGTGGCCTCCCCAGGTGGCCCGAGCTTCTCAGAGCCTGATGGCTGTGTCCCCAGGGGATACATTTCAAAAGGGAGCACCCAGAGAATAATGGGCAGAGTCACAAGGTTTCATTTATATCTCATACCCAATTGGCCAAAGCAGCCACCAGTCTGCCCAGGTCTAAGAGGAGGGGACAAAGTCCCACCTTTTGGTGGAAGGAATATCAAATTATTGGTGACCATTTTTTAAATCATCACAATGACCAAAAAAAAAGAAAAAAAAAAAAGAATAATTCTTCTACAGAGGAAAGGAACATTGTTCTATGAAAGTGTAGCAGAGAACTGAACTGGTAATAGTAATATGCTTCATTCATTCAACCACATTGAGCACCTACAAGGAATCAGGCCGTCAGCAGAGGGACTGGAATAATAGATGCTCACAGGGAAGGAACAGTTCTGCCTGGGAAGGCAGTGCAGGTCTGCCTTGCTTTTGTCTGTCTTTGTATGCAGCCATACAGGTGGTGCTGATCCATTACACAAAACTGGCTCAAACGTGTGTGTGTGTGAATCGTGTCCTGAGCTCCTCCCTGTGCTTGTCTTGGACAGGAGTTGAGGGGGGACAAAGAAGGAGCGGTTCTTGACCCTGAGAACTTGGAGTCTGTGTTGTTAGTATCATCACCACCATCATTATTATCAGGAACACACTGCAATCGATGCTACCTTGATGTCCTTAACAATTCCTTGCATTTCTGAAATGTTATTGGTCAGAGTTCTCCAGAGAAATAGAACCAGTAGGACATGAATGGATGACTAGAGAGATGATAGGTAGATAGACAGGATGCGATTTATTGTGGGACTTGGCGCATGCAATCATGGAAGTCAAGAAGTCTGACAATCTGCTGTCTGCAAGCTGGAGAATCAGGAAAGCTGGTGATGTCATTTGGTCTGAGTCCAAATGTCTGAGAGTCAAATAGCTAATGTTGTAAGTCCTGGTCTGAGTCCGAAAGTCTGAAAACGAAGAGCTCCAATGTCCAAGGGCAGGAGAAGGTTGATGGCCCAGCTCAAGAAGAAAGGGATATTCCTTCCTCTGCCTTTTTGTTCTATTCAGGTCATGTATTGCATGACGCCATCTTCTTTACTCAGCCTACTGATTCAAATGGCTAAACTTTTTGGAAACACTTTCACAGACACTCTGGGAAATAATGTTTTACAAGCTATCTGGGGATCCCTTAGCCCAGTCATGTTGACGCATAAGATTAACCATCTCATGAAGGGATTGTGGGTTCCAAAGCTCATTCACACTCCTTAGCTCACATGAAGCTCACTTCCAACCTCCAGGGCAGGAGGGTGAGCATCCCCCACACTCCCATTTTACAGATGCAGAAACTGAGCTCAGAGAATTTAAACCCCCAGATCGGAGAGCTAAGCGTGGCCTCCAGACTCTGCACTGGCCCGTGCCTGGAGGGTTTTTTAAAATTCTCCAGTTTTAACATGACCAATCATCAGAAAAATGCAAATTAAAACCACAGTGAGATATCATCTTACACCAATCAGAATGGCTATGATTAAGGACAAAAAGTAACAGATGTTGGCAAAGATGCAGAGAAAAGGGAACGTTTATCCACTGACGGTGGGAATGTAAGTTAATACAACCTTTGTGAAAACTAGTATGGATATTTCTCAAATAACTAAAAAAAGAACAACCATTCCATCCAGCAATCCCACTACTGGGTATCTCCTTGAAGGAAAAGAAATCATTATATCAAAATGATACCTGCACTCTTCTGTTTATCACAGCATTATTCACAATAAGAATGATACAGAATCAACGTGTCCATCAACAGAGGACTGGTTTTTTTTTTTTTTTTTTTTAATGTGGTGTGTGTGTGTATGTATATATAAATATATATAAATAAAAACAGTGGAATACTACTCAGCCATAAAGAATGAAATCCTGTCTTTTGCAGCAACATGGATGGAACTGGAGGCCCATTATCTTAAGTGAAATAAGCCAGGCACAGACAAATACCACATGTTGTCATTCATAAATGAGAGCTAAACAATGTGTACCCATGGAAGAGTGTGGAATGATGGAAAGTGGGGACTCAGAGGTGGAGGCAGTGGGAGTGGATGGATGATAGGAGGTTGCTTGGTGAGCACAACATGCATTGCTCTAATGATGGAGGTACTGAAGGCACTCACTTCACAATGCAATATGTCAGTGTAGCAGAACTGCACTTGTACCCCATTAATATAGACAAATAATTTTTTTCAATTAAAAAATTATTTAGTTCCTTTTCTACCAAATTCCTGTGTCTTCCTGCCATCTGTCAATCCCGATTTCCCTTTAGGAGCATCCATTTAGAAATAAACGAGTAAGGCCAGGTGCGGTGGCTCAAGCCTGTAATACCAACACTTTGGGAGGCCAAGGCAGGCCGATCACCTGAGGTCAGGAGTTCAAGACCAGCCTAGCCAACATGGTGAAACCCCATCTCTATTAAAAATACAAACATTAGCCAGGCGAGGTGGCACATGCCTGTGATCCCAGCTACTTGGGAGGCTGAGGCAAGAGAATCGCTTGAACCCAGGAGGTGGAGGTTGCACTTCAGCCTGGGTGACAAGAGTGAAACGCCATCTCAAAAAACAAAAAAAAAAAGAAAGAAATGGATAAAGTCACTGAGCACCTCTGTGCCAGGTATCATGCAAAGCACTCACATATGCTAGCTCAGGTAATCTTCCCAGCACTCTACAAGTGAGGTAGAATTATTATCGTCTTCACCTTACCAACAGGGATAAACAGCTTAGGAAGTGACAGTGACTTTCTCAAGGTCACAGAGCGAGTCAGGAAGCTGTGGAGAAGAAACTGACCCCCTGTCAGTTTTTTTTTTTTTTTTTTTTTTTTTTTTTTTTGAGATGGAGTCTCGCGCTGTCACCCAGGCTGGAGTGCAGTGGCCGGATCTCAGCTCACTGCAAGCTCCGCCTCCCGGGTTCACGCCATTCTCCTGCCTCCGCCTCCCGAGTAGCTGGGACTACAGGCGCCCGCCACCTCGCCCGGCTAGTTTTTTTTGTATTTTTTAGTAGAGACGGGGTTTCACCGTGTTAACCAGGATGGTCTCGATCTCCTGACCTCGTGATCCGCCCGTCTCGGCCTCCCAAAGTGCTGGGATTACAGGCTTGAGCCACCGCGCCCGGCCCCCCCCTGTCAGTTTGACTTGAAACCAACTTGGGTACCACTGCCCATGGCTGCCCCTCCTCCACCCCAGCTCTTGCCATGGGAGCCTTTGTCCCCAAAATGCTGGACTGAGATGAATGCTCGGTGACCCAGATTAGGGTGCTCTGCCCTTGCCTAGGATGAGGTGAATATTCACTGTCATGACCAGCTTGGGAAAATCGTGCCTCGCTGACGTTATCAATTATGCATGGTCCTGGGCTAGGCCCCTGCACCCTGGGACTTGGAGAAAGGTGTTTCCAGTGGGACGGCAGCAGCATGTTGAGTCACTTGCCTCTCGTTTAACTCTTTCCCGGACACCTCAACTCTGGAGGCGGGGTTTGGGCCTGGGGTTCTGTTTCGGGCGTCTCTGACAGGGCTTGTGTAGGGTAAGCCGGGTTTCCACCCCAGTCCGCTCCCTCCACTTCAGGCCTCATTAGTGCCCAGAGCTCGGATTTACACAGATGTAAATCAGGTCATTAGCACCTCACACTCTGGCAAGGAGGTGTGGCCAAAGGGAATTTAAGGGCAGCAGGGGGTGGGGTGGGGAGTAAACTTTGAGCCCAACTTAATGTTTAACCTCTCGGACAATGGGATTGTCAGGCTTCCCCACCTCTATTCCAGGCAGCTTCTTGGGGAAAAGGTCGATAAATACCCACAGATAACAGGCAACGCTGGGTGGGTGGCAGGAAATGGATCGCTAAATTATACATCAGATGCAAGGTAGCTAGGTTGGGCCAATGGGAAGCAACTTCTCCAGGGAAAAGCTTCCAGAGCCCCCAGTTCTCTCCCTAACCACACTTTAGCCTTCCTTTGTCTGGAAAGAGAAGCCGCTAAATGCCTCTTACCCCAGTGTTAACTCTTTGTGAGGAGAGAATCTGAAGGGAAGATAATTCTAGGAGCAGGAAAGAATGAGAAAGACAGAAAGAGAAACAGACCCATTTCTGGTAAATAATTAACAATAAAAAATGTTTTCCTGAAAAAAAAAAAATGCCCAGCAGAACTTTCAACTTCTCCAATTTGGGAAGTCAAAAGTTTAACTGGGTGCCAGGCAGCTGATGCCAAGACAGGTCTCCAACCATGTAATGCTGGCCATGCCTGAGCTCAGCTCTGGACCTCTTCTTCCTGAGGAGATGTGGCATCTGGGTGACAGCAGTTGAGGGCCTCTAGCTTTCTTCTAGAGCCCCATGCAGAGAGACAGAAGCCTGGGGTCTGTCACCCTGGGTGTTCGGAATCCCCCCACAGGGCTTTACAGAAGCACAAGTATGTTATCAGACTGATCTCAAGTCAAGACATAAGTAGCATCAGTTTGTGAATCACACCTGGGTCTCCATTCCCTCTTGGTAGTTACCTGCTGTGTGACTTCACACAAGTTACTTAACCTCTCTGAACCAGTTTACTTAGCTATAGAATGGAGTCAACAAAACTGCTTTGGGAGAGTTGTTGCCAGGATTAGACACAGTACATGTCAGGGGTCAGCAAACTATGGCGTGTGGGCCAAATCTAGCAGGTGCCTGTTTTTGTCTCTTTATATAAAGTTTTAAAACAGCCACCCCCTTTGAATGACCAACTGTCCATGGCCGTTTGCATGCTGCAACAGTGGAGCTGAGTAGCAGAGCCCCTGCGGCTCTCAAAGCCTAAGGTATTTACCTGTTAGCCCTTTGCAGAAAATGTGGCTGACCCTGGGATATGTAAAGATGCAGCTTGGTGCTTCAGAAAACTTGAAAATGTGGAGGAAGCGGTGGTTAGTGTCGTTAATATCATCCCAGGCCATTCCGCGTCTTGTCCTTCATTCTTTAATCTGGGAAGTGTGACTCTTGTGTCCCTTGTGTATTTTGCTACTCACAGATCCTGCCTCCACTCACACTCTAAGTGCTGGTAATTACATTTGGGACAGGGGCTTTTCTATGCTCTGAGTGTGCAGGAGAAGCTAATGACAGCACCTCTTGCCCTTGTTAGGACCAGGCAGGCCTCCACCCTGGGTGGCAACCAGGCCACTTGACAGATGGCAACCTGGGACCCAGGAAGAGACAGCCCTGGAAGCTGGTAAAATCAGTGCAGACCCAAGAAACAGACCATGGCTGAACTCTTGTTAGGAGCAAGTTTGCCCTGGGATGAGGGGCAGGCAGGGAAGAAGGAGGGAGCCCAGCCCTTCTAGACAAGTTCCTGGAGTCCACAGGAGCTGCCTGGGCTGCCTTGGCTGTGGAAGGACAGTGCAGACCCCTCCCACAAAAGAACGAGGCACATTCACTTCACTCCTGCCTTCTTTTTTTTTTTTGAGACGGAGTCTCTCTCTGTCGCCCAGGTTGGAGTGCAGTGACACGATCTTGGCTCACTGCAGGCTCTGCCTCCCAGGTTCACGCCATTCTCCTGCCTCAGCCTCCCGAGTAGCTGGGACTACAGGCTCCCGCCACCACGCCTGGCTATTTTTTTGTATTTTTAGGAGAGACAGGATTTCACCATGTTAGCCAGGATGGTCTCGATCTCCTGACCTTGTGATCCACCCTCCTCAGCCTCCCAGTGCTAGGATTATAGGCCTGAGCCACCGTGCCCGGCTGGTTGCCTTTCTCTCTTTTAGCTTGCTGTATGGGATGGACGAGTGAGGCCGTAGATGGCATGGATCATCCTCTCATGGTATAACAACAGGAGCTTAAAAAGTAACCTCAAAGCTCTGCCCACAAATGCCTCTGCGCCTACCCTTGTGGCCTGTTGAGCCTCCTGTGGGCCTTTCCCTACAGGCAGTGTCTGGGAGAACTGCACCACCGTGATGAGAGCCCAACTAGAAAGCCTTCTGCTAGTGGTGTTCTCAGCAGTATTTATCCAATAACTCCAGGTTTTTAAGGCCCGTACACTTGTCCAACCACACTAGCCAGAAATGCCAAGTCCCTGGACCCTAAAAGTTGACCCTTCGCACGGTAACCCTACCACCTTGGGGTAAGCATTATGTTAATGGCCTTACATGCACTAGTACCGTGGTTCTTAAAACTATTTCATCACATTTTCAGAGCATAACGAAAGCATTATTTCCTTTTTTTTTTTCCTTAACTCTCATTCTCTCTTAAGTATATGATAGAATTTTCCAGAGGATATATGAAGCATGATGATGTCACCATTCCGATGGCCAATGGAATGTATTTTCTAGGATTTTCTAAGGCGAGGTCTTTACGGTGTTCAATAATTTGGGGGTAGAGGGGCAGGGTCTTGCTCTGTCTCCAAGGCTGGAGTACATACAGCAGCGTAAACCACAGCTCACTGAAGCCTCGAACTCCTAGGTTCAAGCAATCCTCCCACCTCAGCCTCCTGAGTAGCTAGGACTACAGACACATGCCACCATGTCCAGTTTATTATTATTATAGAGATGGGGGTCTCACTTTGTTGCCCAGGCTGGTCTCAATCTCCTAGGCTGAAGCAATCCTCCAGCCTCAACCTCTCAAAGTGCTGGGATGACAGGAATGAGCCACTACACCCACCCACTCAATAATTTTTATGAATGTAAAGCAGTCCTGAGATCAGAATGTTGTGGGGTTTTTTGGTGGTGGTGGTGGTGGTGGTGGTGGTGGTGGTGGTGGTGGTGGTTGTTGTTTTGAGAGGAGTCTCTCTCGCTCTGTCGCCCAGGCTGGAGTGCAATGGCACAATCTCAGCACACTGCAGCTTCCACTTCCTGGGCTCAAGCAATTCTCCTGCCTCAGCCTCCTGAATAGCTGGGATTACAGGCACCCACCACCACATCCAGCTAATTTTAAAAAATATTTTTAGTAGAGACAGAGTTTTGCCATGTTGGCCAGGCTGGTCTTGAACTCCTGACCTCGGGTGATCTGCCCACCTCGGCCTCCCAAAGTGCTGGGATTACAGGCATGAGCCACTGCTCCCGGCCTGAGATCACAATGTTTGAGAACTGCTGGACTACTATGGTCTCTTTTTATTTTTATTTTTTTGATTATTTATTTATTTATTTATTTATTTATTTATTTTTTGAGACGGAGTCTCGCTCTGTCGCCCAGGCTGGAGTGCAGTGGCCGGATCTCAGCTCACAGCAAGCTCCGCCTCCCGGGTTTACGCCATTCTCCTGCCTCAGCCTCCAGAGTAGCTGGGACTACAGGCGCCCGCCACCTCGCCTGGCTAGTTTTTTGTATTTTTTAGTAGAAACGGGGTTTCACCGTGTTAGCCAGGATGGTCTTGATCTCCTGACCTTGTGATCCGCCCGTCTCAGACTCCCAAAGTGCTGGGATTACAGGCTTGAGCCACCGCGCCCGGCATATGGTCTCTTTTTAAACCCTCATAACAACCTATGGGATAGGTAAAATCATCCCTTTTTACAGATGAGGAAACTGAGGTTCAAAGAGGTAAGTGGGCCAGGTGCAGTGGCTCACGCCTGTAACCCCAGCATTTTGGGAGGCTGAGGCAAGTGGATCACAAGGTCAGGAGTTCGAGACCAGCCTGGCCAACATGGCAAAACCAGTCTCTACTAAAAATACAAAACAAACCAGCCAGGCGTGATGGCTCATGCCTGTAGTCCCAGCTACTAGGGAGGCTGAGGCAGGAGAATTGCTTGAACCCAGGAGGCAGAAGTTGCAGTGAGCCGAGATTGAGCAACTGCACTCCAGCCTGGGTGACAGAGTGAGACTCCGTCTCAAATAAAAAAAAAATAAAGTAAAATAGCCACCAGTGACACCGTTGGCTAAGGAGCCCGAGAACAGAATCCCTCACTTTTGTTGCTTTTTTGTGTGTATTTTTCTATTTGTTTTGTTTGGGATATTTTATTATTCTGCACACTTCAAAAGAGGCTTGTGTGGCCCAAGAAGGCCTGTATTCCTAGCTCATTTCCCTCCCGTGGGGCTTTTGTGGACTTGGTCCTTGGGTTCATTTTATTTTTCTTGTCCATGGATTGGGGCTGTAGAATAAAGAGATTGGATTTTTAAAAAGAAACAAATGTGGCCAGAGTGGAGGTGCCCTGAACAGCTCAATTCTACCTGCAAACACAGGTTCACGGTAGCCCTTGGGGGTTGGCATTCTTTTTCTTGGGCAATGGTCGAACCTTATCCACCAAGTCAAATCAGCCTGAAACCTGGGACCTATCTCTGACCCCTACTCTTTCTCACCAGCCCACCCAGTCCACCTCCAAGGTCTGTGGAATTTTTTTTTTTTTTTTTTTTGAGACAGAGTCTTGGTCTTGTCTCCCAGACTTGAGTGCAGTAGCGTGATCTCGGCTCACTGCAACCTCTGCCTCCCAGGTTCAAGCAATTCTCCTGCCTCAGCCTCCCTAGTAGCTGTGATTACAGACCCCCACCATCATGCCTGGCTAATGTTTTGTTTTGTTTTGTTTTTTACGCATTTTTAATGGAGACGGGGTTTCACCATGTTGGCCAGGCTGCTCTTGAACTCCTGACCTCAGGTGATCCGCCCACCTCAGCCTCCCAAAGTGCTAGGATTACAGGCATGAGCCACTGTGCCTGGCTGGTGTGTGGACTTTAACTCCTTCACTGGGCTTAAGTGATTGGTGTCACAGAAAGAAAATGAGTTTTGGCATTAAACGCACCAGCGTTTGTTTTTGGTTTTGCTTTTATTTCTTTATTTGAACTGGGGTCTCCCTCTGTCACCCAGACTGGAATGCAATAGCGTGATTGCAGCTTACCACAGCCTCAATCTCCCAGGCTCCAGGTACCCTCCCACCTCAGCACCCAAGTAGCTGGGACTACAGGCAGGAGCCACCATGCTTGGCTAATTTTTGTATTTTTGTAGAGACAGTGTTTTACCATGTTGCCCAGGCTGGTCTCAAACTGCTGGGATCATGTGATCCACCTGCCTTGGCCTCCCAAAGTGCTGGGAATACAGGCATGAGCCACCACGCTCTGCCCAGACCTGCATGTGAATCCCAGTTTGCTCCTTCTACTCTCAGCAAGACCTTGGGCAGATATCACCTTGATCAAACAGGTGCTATATTGCCCTGGCTCACCTTCAAGGTCACCCGTCATTCCCTGTGCCTGCTGACCGTCTCCATCCTCAAGTGCCCAGGGTCTCCCCTTGGTTGCAAGAGATCTTGCTTAGCCTTGAGCAGGGCAAGCAGAGTGCCCTAGATTTAACCCCTCCAGAGAAGGCATCCCCCAAAGAGGGCCAGAGGCTGTTGACTAAGCATCTCAGCTTCCTCATCCCTTTGGGGACAGGAAATGACACAAGGCACTGATTCCTTGGAAGGTCCCCAGCAGGATGTCAGTTATCCATAACGCATCTGCAATGTCTCTTCCTTCCCTACTCCCTCACTGGTGCTTCCTGGGATCGCCTCCCGAACAAACTACCTGCTCCCAAATCCTCCCAAATGCTAAGCTCTATAAGCCTCCGTTTTCTCAGTGGTAAAAGGGGGCTGGCAACATCCGCCTCACAGTGTTGTTAATGAGTGAGAATACGTAATAATCCTCGCCATGGAAAAATCCAGAGGTGCATCTGCTCTCTCCCTGAGCCCATGTCTACTATGTGCTCTATAGGATGAGGTGGGTGTTTATGAAGTCTCATAATGTCATGACTACCGTGGGTTAGTAGCCAGTGCACAAAGGCTACGGTTTGGAGAATATGCGTTACATGCTTGCATCAGTACTTAGGTTCTTACTGGGGCTCCCGTGACAAACGAAAAATGGCTACTATAGAAAAGAAGGGAAATGGAAGTCTCCATCTAGGTGAGAAGACAAATACACTCTTCATTTGTCAGAAAGATTTCAGGTCCTTCCAGAAGTAGCATGAAAGAGCAGAGAGTTTGAATCTTGGCCCCATCACCTAATAACTGTGTAAATGTGAACAATTTACTTGATGTTGCTGAGCCTGTTTTCTGCCTTGCAAAATTGTAATGAGAATTTAAATAATATCCACTTCGAGTAGAGGCAGTTCTATTGTGGATAAGAAATGAATGATATGGTCTTTGCTTTCCAGGATCTTAGAATCACCTTAGAATCTCAGGTGGGCCGGGCGCGGTGGCTCAAGCCTGTAATCCCAGCACTTTGGGAGGCTGAGACGGGCGGATCACGAGGTCAGGAGATCGAGACCATCCTGGCTAACACGGTGAAACCCCGTCTCTACTAAAAAATACAAAAATCTAGCCGGGCAAGATGGCGGGCGCCTGTAGTCCCAGCTACTCGGGAGGCTGAGGCAGGAGAATGGCGTAAACCCGGGAGGCGGAGCTTGCAGTGAGCTGAGATCCGGCCACTGCAGTCCAGCCTGGGCAACAGAGCAAGACTCCGTCTCAAAAAAAAAAAAAAAGTAATCCCAGCACTTTGGAAGGCCAAGGCGGGTGGATCACTTGAGGTCAGGAGTTCAAGACAGCCTGGACAACATAGTGAAACCCCTGTCTCTACTAAAAATACAAAAATTAGCCAGGCATGGTGGTGGGCACCTGTAATCCCAGTTACTCGGGAGGCTGAGGCAGGAGGATTGCTTGAACTCGCGAGGCAGAGGTTGCAGTGAGTTGAGATCACGTCACTGCACTCCAGCCTGCGCAACATAGCAAGACTCCATTTTTTTAAAAAAAAGAATCTCATTGAGAGATAAAATCAGACACAGGAATAGCAGAAGCAGAGCATGACTGAATCCTTGGCCAGCAATATTTACTGAGCACCTACTATGCACTAGACATTGAAATGCAGGTGCTTGCTAGAGGTGGTCACAGGAGACTCCCTCTGCCAGTATTCATCTTATAAGCCATCTTTCCTTCCTTCCTTCCTTCCTTCCTTCCTTCCTTCCTTCCTTCCTCCCTCCCTCCCTCCCTCCCTTCCTTTCCTTCCTTCTCTCCTTTCCTTCCTTTCCTCTTCCTCCCTGTCTCCCTCCTTCCCTTCCTTCCTCACTTCTGTCTTCTTTCTCTTTTTCTGTTCTTTTCACCCATATTCTTTCATTCCTTCCTTTCTAAATCTGCTTTTCCCTCCTCTGTCAGGACCATAGACCTCCAACCAGCAACATTACTTGATCTCAGAGGAGCTGCGGGTCCAGATGATCCCAAGCCCTGGAGATCCCATCCATCCTTCAGGGCAAACTGGGAGCATCTTCTTCCACCCCCAGAGTGTTTGAATTTGAATTTGAATGGAAGGAGGAGCATCATAACCACTGAATGCATCGAATATCTCTGAGTCCCATTATATGTAAGGTTCTCTACAAATAGCAGTATGCTGGAACCAGCTCATACCAGCTTCTAGGAAACAATTATTAAGTTGTCAGGATTTTTTTCTTAAATTTATTCATTATTATTATTATTATTTGAAATGGAGTCTTGCTCTGTCGACCAGGCTGGAGTGCGATGGCGGGAACTCGACTCACTGCAACCTCCACCTCCCGGGGTCAAGGGATTCTCCTGCCTTAGACTCCTGAGTAGCTGGGGTTACAGGAGCACGCCACCATGCCTGGCGAATTTTTTTGTATTTTTAGTAAAAACGGGATTTCACCATGTTGGCCAGACTGCTCTCAAACTCCTGACCTCAGGTGATCCGTCTGCCTCAGCTTCCCAAAGTAGTGGAATTGCAGGCGTGAGCCACTGTGCCTGGCCTTTTAATTTATTTTTTATTTTTTGAGACAGTTTCATCCAGGCTGGAGTGCGATGGCACACTCCCAGCTCACTGCAACCCTTTCCTCCTGGGCTCAAGTGAGTGTCATGCCTCAACCTCCCAAGTAGTTGGGATTACAGTCATGCACCACCATGCCTGGCTAATTTTTGTATTTTTTAATAGAGACAGGGTTTCACCATGTTGGCCAGGCTGGTCTCAAACTCCTGGCCTCAAGTGAACTTCCCACCTCAGCCTCCCAAAGTGCTAAGATTACAAGTGGGAGCTATCATGGCCAGCAAGTTTTCAGGAATTTCTGAAGTGGCCGATGTCACATTGGTAGCTTGAAGTCAGCCATGATGGGACTATTTACACTACCAAAATTGGCAACTGCTACAAATCAGAAATTTATTTCCTCCGAGAGCCGGTTGTTAAACACTTACCAGCACACTACTGCATAAAATACAGGTTATACAAGAGAGACAGAGATGTGTAGAAACATGCCTTGCCTTCAAGGAGCTATATAGGAGGCAAGATGATGATGATGTTGAGAGTGTTGCTGATTTATAGTCAGGAAGTGAAAGTTCAAGTTTCAGCTGAGCCTCCCAAGGCAGGTCATTTTCTTTCTCTGAAACTCAGATTTCTGTCTGTTAAATGGGAATGATGGTAATATCTCCCTGCCGTTTTCACTGGGTTTTTAGGGAATTCACCAAAAATGATACACGTGAAAGAACACCCGTTGGGGCCAGGCGCGGTGGTTCACACCTATAATCCCAGCACTTTGAAAGGCTGAAGCGGGTGGATCATGTGAGGAGTTTGAGACCAGCCTAGCCAACATGGTGAAACCCCATCTCTACCTAAAATACGAAAAATAACCGAGTGTAGTGGCACACATCTGTAATCCCAGCTACTCAGGAGGCTGAGGCACAGGAATCGCTTGAACCCGGAAGGGAGAAGTTGCAGTGAGCTGAGATGGCACCACTGTACTCCAGCCTGGGCAACAGAGTGAGACTCTGTCAAAAAAAAAAAAAAAAGGTGGGGAGGTGGCTATGGAATTATGTAACATCTCTCTGCCTTTCTCACTAGGTTATTAGAAAATTCACCACAAATGATACACATAAAAGAAATCCCATTGGGATCTGTACTGGGCTGTTCCAATCATAGAAACATCCAGAAGGCACAAGACTGTCACCTGAGTGCCCCCAAGAAGGGATTTAACCACACACAGGACCACCCTGATGAACTATTAGAAGCCAAGAGAAGCAACAATTGAGTTTTATGTCCCCTGGTTAGACTAGAAGCAGCTTGACAGTCTGGCCCTGTCTGCTATTTCTTTGTGCCTCTCACCAAGTGTAACACAGGATTGTGATCCTAAGGAATAAACAGGTGGTTCAGGCAGGAGGCTTGGGGGCACCTGTGGTGAGTCCGCCCACAAAGGCTGTGCTAAGAAGGGAGGCAGAGATAGTTCTGTCTTCTCCAATCCACTGCAAAGAGGCTGTTGGGGCTGTGTGCAGGTATCTGAATGATGAAATGGAATGTCCTTGATGGATAAGGAGCAATAACTACTGCAAGCACATGACTTAGATAGGGATCTTTTAAAAAAAATGTTAATCTAGGCTGGGTGCGGTGGCTCGTGCCCATAATCCCAGCGCTTTGGGAGGCCAAAGCGGGCAGATCACGAGGTCAGGAGATCGAGACCATCCTGGCCAACATGGTGAAACCCCATCTCTACTAAAAATACAAAAATTAGCCGGGCATGGTGGCAGGCGCCTGTAGTCCCAGCTACTTGGGAGGCTGAGACTGGAGAATCGCTTGAACCCGGGAGGTGGAGGTTGCAGTGAGATGAGATTGCGCCACTGCACTCCAGCCTGACGACAGAGCAAGACTCCGTCCCAAAAGAGAAAAAAATGGTTAATCTAAAGAGCAAAGTAAGGGTGACTCGCTTTGTAGCCTGGGGACTTCTCCTCGGGCCACTGCTGGAGCATCATCCTGAAGGTCTCCTTGTCAGCCGGTTGTCCCACTCACTTTCTCCTGGCATTCCAGCCTCACCTCCTGCACCCTCCCTGTTATTCTTCCTCTCTCCATGACAGTCCAAGGCATTTACACTTGGAGCCACCCATTCTGTAGTGTAATTATAGGAAAGTATTTGTATCTTTTTATCTAATGATTTAATGGTCTGTCTTCCCAACCACACTGTAAAACCCTGGAGGGCATGGAATATTGTCAATTGTATCTATTTCTCCTGCGC